>NC_086285.1:98665404-99011029 GCF_963924245.1 Chroicocephalus ridibundus
ACAGAGTGATGCAGTACCACAGCATGCTCATGCATAATAGAGAAAGCCATTTATTTCCCTCAAGTAATAAGAAAAAGGCTCATAAAGATGCTAAGCTTTGCTATTGTGCCTGTAGAGCCAATTTTAGCATATGTATATGTAGCCAAAAGGGTCCTGCAAAACATCCACAGCAACCAAACAGGCTAAACTATTAAGAGTCCCAGAGATTACTGCTTTATCAGATGTAGGCGATCTACTCCAAAAGATCAAACTATGGACTTGCTTCCCTATGGTACTGACCAGCACTGCCTGGTAGACCTCTTTTACTTGTCCAGAACATCAGGACTATCTAAATTTATGTCAAAACATCTACATTCCTCCAAGTTGCTCAGAACTGTGGGCATCTAGCATCACCCACTCCCTACCCAGGGATCCCCCCGCTACTCAGCAGCGGTATTACCCACAACACAGAATGGCACTCACACTCACAAGCAAGAAAGAAAACGCAAATCACATTTTCAGCCTGCCCAGGCTCCCAAAGCAATGCAGCCATGGGAGGAAATGTTCCTACTGAGTGCAGATGTACCTTTTGCATCACAGTGCTGCTTCCATTTCTTTGGTACTATCTGGAACTCTAGGCTTAGAAGCATCAATAAGGTGATCAGGAGTTAAACAGATTAGAAAAGGCCTTCCTTTTCAAGGTCTTAGAAAACTAGAGTGAAATATAGCTAAATCTGTCGTTACAAATCAAGCACTTGACCAGGACACATTGTCTCCTCAAAGTCTGTTTACCAACTATTTCTGACGTTGCTCATCAGAAGATTTTTGCAAGTAGTTGCTGCCTATTTTCTGTGAACAAATTTCTGTCAATGGCAAAAATTCTCTTTACCATTTTATAAACTCTTTGACTGATCTTTACTCGCAGTATTAAGTTCAGTCACCCAAGCCACCACAGTGGCTCTAAACTTCTGAAAAAGAAAAGAATCGGCTAGCTAAGCAAAAAATAACCAGGGTCTATGACCTTGTCCGTGGACACATTGCTGTATTTACATGGGGTGACCACCATTTGTACAAAAAGAAGAACCCAGAACATTTTCTCTGTTGGCAAATGCCTAGACATTAAATACTTGGTGGAAATACAAGGAGGCAGGTTCATTTCTGATGGAGCATTGGCTGGGGCTCTCAAGATTTCTTTGATTCTTGCCAGAGAGCCTAAGGGCCTAGAAGCCATGGTGAGGTGAGAGCCTCAGAACCTGGGCTCCTGAGTTGAGATTCACTTTCAAGATGCTGAAACAAAAAGCAAAAGTTTTCTTTTTTTTTTAAATTTTTTTAAAGTGCCCAATTAAATTTCCTGCACGTACAATTCCAAAACAGTCTACTTTTGGAGAACTCCACTAGTCACCTAGTGTCAGATTCATGACAGGCAGCATTTCTACTGCCTATGAAGAAAGAACCAGGGGCAAGAACAAAGAGTCAAAATAAAGGTAGAAACACTATATGTTCATCAACACCCTTTCTGTGGTGCTGCCTGTCTTTCTGGCCAACATGAATTTCCAGGCTATTTGGAAGTAATTCTCCCTAATATTGCCCCATGGTTTTCATGCTTCTGCCAGGAGGAAAGTTTTCTTCTGCCCAAACAGAAACAGTCAATTAAACTCATAACAACCACTAAAAAGACAGCAAAAAGAATGAGACTGTACAGGAAAAAGAGAAAAAAAAAACAACAAAAAATGCTCATTGCTTGTTATGATTGTGATTAAATGACACATCACCACACACTGGATAGAGTATACCCAGGATATTCAGCACAGACAGAGAGGTCAATATCTGTCCAAACTCATTTTCATTTGACATGAGACACGATAGTTCAGTGGGATTGAATTGTCAGGTACCTAACATTATTACAGAGACCTTCTAGTCATACCTACTAGGTAAACTGTTCCAGTGAAGTACCAAGGACTTTGAAGATGCAAGTGCCAGGACTCTTTGAAACCCATTACTTTATTTAACTATGAATGATATAGCTAAACACAAAAAGTTATTATTAGAATTCTAAAATACTCTATGTGGCCCAAGAGTTCCTGAGCAAGAGGTCACTGGATGCTGGAAAAGTATAGAAGAAAAGCATCACAAAATTATTCCCTTATTCTTCCCTAGGTGTTCGCTATTGATACCGAGCTAATGCCTTATGCTAAAGTTGAACTGTTGGTCTGGGACTCAGAGGATCAGATTTTGGTCAAATGGTGCAACTTTCATTTCCTATGCATCTTTGAACAAACCACATGTTCTCTCTGCTTTCCCCCAAACATACCTAGAAAATACTCAATTATCAGCATCATGCTCTATCTATCTGATGAGTAGAGAACATCTCATGAATATTTACAGTAGCAAAGTTCCCATCTCCAAACCCAATCATTACAGATCTGCGTCTGCAATACAAATCATTGCCACCTTCTCTATTTTTAAGCAGCTACATTTTAAGCCACAAGTAAACACAAAATTCTAGTGCAAAGTGGGCCCAATCTGAAAAGTTTGGTCTCAGTTGTATGTCCCTAAAATGGGAATATTCAGACAAACTTTCTTTTTTATGTATTCTACATATATTTTTTACCAAAGTGTAGGTCTTGCCTCGTTATTGCTCAGTTTTGGTGGAGATGTTTCCAACACATATCTTAACATGGTATCTCAACATCTGTAAGACTTACTATGTTTTATACTGCTACAAGATTATAATTAGTATAAATAAACTATTTTTTCTCCTATCACAGTGCTCCCAGCTCTAAGGAAACACTTTGAAAACTGAAAAAATATAATGTTAGGATAATACTGTTTAACATCTTCATCAAGAACCTGGAGAATGGGATGGGATGCACCCTCAGTAAAATTCATGAATGATAATATAGTAGGGAGACTGGCTTATACGTCAGAGGGTGGAGCTGCCATTCAAAGAGACCATGAGAGGCTGAGGAAACAGATTGACAAACCCCACAAAATTTAGAGATAAGTAAGTTCTGCTCTTGAGATGGAACAACACAGACTGAGGAACAACTGACTAGGCAGTAGCTCTACAGAAAAGGACCTCGTCTTGGTAGAAAAGTTGAATATGAGCAACCAGTGCACTTGTGTAGCAATGAATGCCAACCACATACTGGGTAGTACTAATATTGGCAGTGATGTATTCCTATTGCCCAGCACTCAGAAGGTGTCTGGAAGACTCTGTCTGGTTTTGTGTCTTCAGTATAGGAGAGATCTGCAAACTGGAGCGAGTTCAGCAGTGGCTCACTAAAATGGCCAGAAGCACATAACCTATGAAGAGAGACTGAAGGATGGTGTTTGCTCAGCCTGGAGAAGAGGAGGCTTCAGGGGACCTTATTACTGTCTTCAGTTATCAAAGAGAGGGAAGCTATGAATAAGACAGAGCCAGACTCTCAACAGACATACACAGTCAAAAGATAAGAGGCAACAATCATAGCTGCAGCAAGGAAAATTCTGATCAAACATAAAGAAGAAAGTCTTCCCCATGAGCGCAGTCAATCACCAGAACAGGTTTCCCAGAGAGGCTGTGCAATCTCCATCCTTAGGGATACTCAAAACTTGAGTGGACGCAGCCCTGAGCAACCTGACCTAGCTTTGAAGCTAGCCCTGTTCTGAGACTCAACGGACTCCAGAGGTCCATTCCAACCTGAATTATTGCACAACTCTGAATTTTAAAAATGAAACTATGCAAAATCATTATGAAATGCTATAAGGAGGCAGGAGATTGCTGCTGCTTTGTAGAAGAGCAATTGAAACTGAAACTGAACACACTTCTGGGAGGCAGAGGAGAGGGGGCAGAAATTTGGATTCCCACAACATTTTAAAAAAGACTGAAGGAGAAAAAAAACAAAGAGAAGTTTGAGAGGATACAAGTTACAAAACTGTTGTGGCTATGACAACAGAATTTCTGCCAGCCAACAACCTCTGACTGGAGGACAACTAAGAGGACTCAAGAGCCAAATGAATGGGGCATGCTTACAGAAAACCATTTCCTTCTACGTTATGAGGTCTAAAAGTCAACAGGGTCAGTTTAAAATTGATCCATTGTCATTTTATAGGCAGTGAGTGAAAAGACCGCTGGGTGGATGTAATGTGATCACAGCTGTTCCGTCCCATGAGCAGCGTGAGGCTGCATTCTGCAATAGCTGGAAGCAGCAGGCAGCCTCTTGCTGGAAGCCCTACTAAGAGAAAATTGCCACTGTTGATCCTCGTGCTGCTGTTGAATTTGATGGGAATTTTTACTGCATAAATGACTGCAGGATCATAGCCTACATTAAAACAGCATAAACATAAAGAAACACGTTTTAACTTCAGAAGCATATGGCTCCCAGTGGTTTCTAACCAACAGGAGCTCTGTGTCAAAGGGCAAATTTGGCTCCCAGCTTACTGTTGCATTACCTAGTTGCTGTTACAAAAAGGAGGAAAACAAAAGGAAAAAGACATATGCACTCATAGATGTATGTCTGACTCAGTGATGACCTTTTATTCTGATAGATTGCTGATTTTTCAAATATTGGAAACAACGTTATTTATCACACGGAAACTGACTGATGTGTTGGCAACGTCCTTTTAAAAAACCTCTGTTCCAGCCAAATGTCAAAGTCTGTTTCCGTGTTAAATGGATTTATCCAATTCTCTTGCAAGTCAGTGCACAGCCTGACCTTAGGTAGGAACTGCAATAAGGAAGCCTGTGCAAGGGAGCCCAAGAACAAGCACATAATTACTCATGTACCAAAGGTACATTAAATTCATAACTATCCTGCACAACACAAACATGTAGATAAATCTCTAATGAATATTCTACTACTATCCTACTTCAGTGAGCATTCTAGGGAGTAAAGCACTTTGCTGCTGCTTTTCTTGTTTGCAGCAATGGAAAGGAGAAAACTATCAATGTTGGCCCATACAACACTCCCTTTGGAGGAGGTTCAACTAAATGCATAGCACTAGGCTGTGCTGGAGCTTCCCTTGATACAGCTAGTGATCTGATTAATGGGAGCATTTTCTCTCTTCCTACGTGGAAATTTGAAATTAACTATCTGTTTTCTTAGGTGCTGTTTCAATATAAAAGAAGGTGATAGTTCTTGTCACACTTCTTTAGACAAATTGTTCTGACATCGGGAGTAGACGGAAAAAGAAAAGAAATGAAAAATTTTGCTGTTCATTAGATTTTTTTTGCCCCTCTGGTGTTTGCTCTATCGCTATCCTTGAGGGAAAACATCTGTTACCTGACCAAGAGTTCTCCTTCCTTCCTTCGATCCTGTTTCCCTCTGGAATATCCTTCATTTTGCTGCACTGGCATTTTAGATGCCCTTTATTGTCTCCTTTCACTATGTTTAGGTTTTACCCTACACAGACTTCTTTTTCACTTTAGTTCTAAAGAAATATGAAATGAAGAGCAGTGAAATGTCTTCTTAGGGACAAGATCTACATTTTTTTTATAGTCAGCTGAAGGATTTCTATCGGCATCTAGAGATTTCATACAAGATATGCACGTACATGGAAGTTGTACATTTCTTGTTTGCAAGAAGAGCTCATTTAACCCTTTACTTAGGCACATATTTACAGATTTTGCTCTAGTTTTGACCCAAGCTTAAAACCTCCTCCACCAATAATTACAGAAGTTGAAATAAGGGACCAAACTGTAAGGCTGTTTTCTTTAAATCCAAAACATAAGGAATATACATATATGAACAAGCACCTTTGATAACCAAGAACTTGGGACAGAAGATCTAAAAAAATACCCTTAACAATAATTTTCACTGTTATGATGGATTTTAATTCTAAGATACAGCTGTAAAAAGTCCTTCGAAGTTATTAAAAGTTGTTCTTCCAAATCAAAAATATTAATAAATTGTATTAATTATATTTTGCCACCAGCATTGATAGCTATCCTAGCCAAATCTAAACACTCAGTCAGTTTGCTTCAAAGCTGTAAGGTTCTTATATTGTGTAATCAATTTTATTTGCTTGAAGATAATTAAATACTAGCAAGTCACGAAAACTAGACAAGATGTATTGATTTCAATTGGATAAAAACTCAGACGTGTTCTCTGTGATTGTTCAATATGTAAAAACCTCTCAGAACACCACCAATGTGTTGCAGTTTGAAAATTATGGTAAATGGTTAAGATGAGGTCAAGGAGGATGTGCATATAAATCCTTGTCTCTTTGGAAAAAGACTGTACTCCTATAAATAGTTGCAAGGCTACATCTAACTTAAATCAGTAAGAATGGTGGCACTGACTTATGTCCAAATGCCAGATCCAAAAATCACTGAAGTTCATGGCACTGACAAAATCAGCTTTTATTAACCCCCAAATTAACAAAAGCTCTAAATCCCTATTTGGATCATTGTGAAAAGTGAGCAGTGTCTTCACATTCACTGTAGGTGCAGAAAAACAATTGCTTCTAACTGGAAATACCACCTGTAACTCTGAACTCTTATTTCCAGCTCAGTAAAAAAAAAAATCGTGAACTTTTCAACATCTAATATTCCTATAATCAGCAATTAGACTTCAGTGTTCCAGGAAGATGGAGATGTATCTGTTCCTTGCACTGAAAGATCGCTGCATTGTTGTAAATAAATAAACAACTGTACATACAAATAAAATGTAATCTCATGACACAGGCAAGGCATAAAGTTAGCTCCAAATTTCAAAGGTATTTTATCTTCTTTTTAATACTTAGGCAAGGAATTACATGTACACTGGTTGTGACTGAACATAAATTTCAAAGTCTCTATTCCCAAACACGGCAGAAATAAAAATTCTTTTGAGGAAATGGAAGTCCTGTGTCATTCTGATAGGCCATGTCCACATAGTGTTTAAAAGATGTTTTTAATTCCAGTTAAAATAACAGTAATCCTCCTCAGGTGTCAAAAGACACTGACTAATTACAGTTCGTGATGCAACAGGAAAAAATGTGATTTTCACAACACATAATTTGGACATCACATAAGGTGCAAACTGTAAAACCTACCTCATGTAAATAGACCTGATTAGAAAACAGAAAGATTTTAAACAATATGCAAAGATGACAACTTTTGACCTCTAACCTTTCTGCTCAAAGCCACTGAAATTCAAATTGGACTGAAATTCAAATATGACTTATTCCGCTTGCCTAGCCAATGTTCTCCTCCTATCTCAACTGATTCCATTACGCTACCCAGAAAGAGACTTGAAGCAGTTCATTAGAAATAAAACAAGAGAAAATCTTACTGCTTAATGCACTGCAATATGTCATGTTCCACCCAAAGGAAAGAGCTACGGTGGTTTTAGGGTGTTAAATATCAGTTTCAGAGTGTCATTTGAAGATGGTATTTTTCAACTTATTTACTTCTCTATTAAAAAGCAAGTCAGGTCAAGTCTCAAGTCTCACAGAGGTACTTTGTGTCAGAGAAGAGAAAGTTGCGATGCCATTAAGAAAAACAACTTGTCAGTTGCCACAGAATGCCACGGGGCTTTCAGTGGTCACCAGTTTTTTTTTCTTCCTGTCAAGAGCCATTTGCAGATAACCTTACTAAATCCAGCAGCTTTCCCCAACTTTCGGAATACATTAATCCTTCAGCAACAGATACAAAGCATCTTTCCTGGTGAAAAAGATTCTTTGTCGATGGCCACATGAAAACAAGATTAATTCATTTCAGAGGACTGACTTTCAGCATTGTGGTATACTTCTATATACGCTCCTTACTGTAATTCAAAGAAAAAAACTTAGAAAAAAGAATGGTTATAAAATACAGCTTCTTTTGCCAAGGGGAGAAAAAACATACATGGCTTAAGTAGGTGATCTGAGACTTTGACCTCTTCAGTAAATGTACAAACAAGCTTTGCACATTCCACTGTTTCATCTGACACATATTTGTACTGGTTGGGTTAAGGCACCCTAGCTTAAACTGAGTATTATCTTGCTCTATATGCACTTTTATTGATTTCAGTGGGAACTATTAGTGGAAGCAAACAGTACAAAACATACATCGGGGTCTCTAAGGTGCCTTCTCATCTTAGAAAATTTGTTTTTTATAAATGTGTGTGTTCCATGGGAGTATCTTCACTATGTCTACAAAAGTTTTAGTATATTCAAGTCCACGCCACAGTTCTTTTGCATCTTAGATACTGTCTTATATCCTGTAAACTCACCTTTCTTTGCCGCTATTTAAATGCCTACACTGAAAACAAACAAACAAAAATGTAGAATATACTTTTTTACATGCATCCTTTCTTTCTGGCATAGCACATGCCAGTTTTCCTCAACAAGCTGAACAATCCCTTTTGATTAAACCCCCCCTGTTTATATATGCTAGCAGCAGAAGTGCAGCATATATCAGTTATTTGCATGCATCTCAAACCTTTTTGAGTCACGCATTCCAAATTACAGATTTTTATTCTGTAGAAGGAAAATCTGTCTTCAGCTCTGTGTGCAGAGCCTTTAAAACATAAAGACACGAAAATGCTGTGCAGCACTAAGTCAAATGCCTATCAGAAGTATACTATCTCAACAGCTACTTCTACCAACTAAATTCAGAAAATGGCCTCAAGCAAACAAGATGTGTTCCATGAAATCGTGTTGATCTGTATTAATAAAGTTGCTATCTTTTAATACTGTACTGATTGAATCTTTCATATATCAGTACAGATGC
The DNA here is from genome assembly GCF_963924245.1 of Chroicocephalus ridibundus. Lineage (NCBI taxonomy): Eukaryota > Metazoa > Chordata > Aves > Charadriiformes > Laridae > Chroicocephalus > Chroicocephalus ridibundus. The sequence goes on from NC_086285.1 coordinate 98,674,061, forward strand.
CAAGCTAACTAGTATAAAGTTACTTGAGCTTCACAAAAGAATGAATACTTTTGAACTGTACCAAGTCTGGCCAATGTAAATGACACATTTGCAGTCCCCCAACAAGCTACATAAATGTCAGAATGGTACTGTACATATTTTCCTCTTCAATAAGTTATTAGGTTCCCTTTTTCTTTTTGTCTATCCAAGCCATCTGCGTGTTGGAGAAATTAGTTCCAAATGTGTGTAATTTAAAATCCATCATTTTTCACAATGTGTGCAATCAGACTTGAATTATTTAGAAATTATCAATGCAAGCTGCCTCACTTAACCCTTTGCGGGGAAAGAACATGGAAGGAGAAAAAAGTATATCCGGGTAGTGGACTAAGTAACTGAAATCAATGTACAAGAGGTCACAGTCACAAAACCCTGCCCTCACCTCATTGCCAAGACCAAAATGCCCAGGTCACAAAGACAATGCAGATTAGCTTACAAAGAAGCCACTGTTACTTGCAGCATGGCTGTCAATTATTAACTTGTATTGCTAGGTTTTCATAGATAGATCCCAACCAACTGTGTGCCCTTCTCTCCTACACAAGGGGGGAAAAAAAACCCACAAAGTACAAAAAAAAGGGCTATTCTAGACTCTTCCCCCCCACCGTGCCCCCAGCAGCTTTAAAAAAAGATGTAATGCATTTCAGCATCACATGCAACGAGACTGTCCTCCCAGTCATCATCACTGTAAACTAGCAAAACCCTTAAAGCCAATATACATGCACAGGGGAATGGGCACAAGTCCCGATCCTTTTTTTTTTTTTTTTTTTCCTTTGAGGCATGGAAAGGGCACAAAACTTTTGAGGCATGGAAAGGGCACAAAACTTCACAGAAGGGGAAAAGGAAAACCAACGCCAATATATTTTGCATATCTTGTCCATGCTCAAAAGCACACATCTTTAAATACCGTTATTTAAAAGGTTGAATTAAAATAAAGTAAAAGCTGGACAGACTTTGCTAGTGTTTGCTGTCTTCAAGGGCAAAGCAAGGGGAGCAAGGTCCAGGAGTTAGACCACTGGTTGGGAACTCTGAAAATGGTGGTTTGTTTCTCTGAGCCTCCTGGATGGCTCATTCATCAATACTCTGTTTTACTTGCTTCAAGCAAATATTTCAGAAGGGCTATCATGAAGGCAAAGCAGTACAGGTTGTGAACACCCCTTTCCCCTGGATTTCAGAAGAACAAACAATAGCAACATCAATACAAACAGAGGCTAAACCTCAACTGTATGCGTGATGCATTGCAATGACGTAACACATTTTCAAACGACTTAGAGTGCAACTCTGAGTACTGACAAGGCCCTAGGTCTTGTTAACTGCACTTGTATATTGACCTTACAGAATTTTAGCAGTGTTTATTTCACAGCAAACCATCAAAAGGAATATGTGCTGCTTGTATAAGCATGAGATACTTACTCTAAGAAAATGTCAATCTGTAAAAAAGTCTCAAAGTGTCCAAAGATTAAAGACACACTCCTTCTATAATGTTGATCATTATAAAGTTTAGCTGCACATATTTCCAAAATTAAATCTTGTTTGGTTTTTTTTTTTTCTGAAGTAATTTGTTCCAATATATTATTTTTCCACTAAGATATCTTAAAATGATAAAAAGTATCCTCTTATTAAGCCTCAGAATACCTCTGTAACTTGATGAGATATTTTCTCCATATTTTACATGGAGGGAAACAGTTTCCAAGAAGTTAAAACAGAAACCTAGCATCATTTAATTTGGTGTATTAGGAAGAATTGTAATTCTTGCAAACACCAAATCTATGATTAGCTCTCTAACTTCTAATATAACTAGTGTTTTAACCTTGCTAACCAACATCTTGCAGAAGATTTGTAATACTGGGAATATTACAAGGTTACAGACACAGAGATCTACTAATTGCAAACTTTTAAGATATATTAGCAATAACAATAATAATCCACTGAATGTCCTGTGCTACATTTAAGGGACAATGTAACATAAAAGTCTCAACAACATCTGAAGAAACAGAGTACTCAAAAATTTGACCAAGCAGGCTGTAAAAAGCAAGGCTGCTTCAATATGGAAACCTCACTTAAGAATATAGCAAGATAGTATTTTAATTGCACAGCACAATAGCTATTCAGGTTTTGAGAATTTAACCTAACAGAATTAAATTTCAGCAACTCAGTGAGGTGTACGCTTGCTGAATTAGAATATGTTGAATTTAATTTGCACTGCTGTGTTGAGTATGTTACCTACAGTATCACATTTCTGGTTTGTCTCTTAACTTCAGGCATAGCCTAAACCTGTACTTTGAATAGTCTAGCGTGTGGATCACCACCAATCCTGCTGGGCTACGTTCTGCTACTACCACATTTTACCACCAGGAGAACACCTCAGACAGGAGCACGCTAGTAAGACTACCACCAACATATTCCCCTCCCTCTCCAGTGCTTATTATTCACTGAAGTACATTCCTGCTTTGCAATGTTTTAAGATGCATTAAATGTACTAATGACGCAGCTGGCACATTAGTAGATGTCCCATGGTTGAGTTTCACTCTGAGTGTGAACTGCAAAGTATACCCGAGGGAAGCTTGTATTTACATGCACAAACATGCCTAATGCTAATTAGGCAGAATACTGGACAAGCGTGTAATTCCTTGCAACATTTCCTAGTCTACATTTCACCACTGCAGTTGTGGCTCCTTCACACTCGCACGCCTAAATATTTTCCTTTAATAAGTTTTCTTAGGTGAGAAATATATTCCCTCTATAAATTTGCTGCCCAGACTTCTCAGAAAATAAAATTTGCTCTCTCCTTTTTAAGGAGACCCAAGCACAGAGGGAAAAATTATTCATTACATATATCAATTTCATTGCTTCTGATAAGACAACAGTCCTGTGCAAATGAAAGATTCAACTGAAGCTTTCCCTGTTTTATTAACACTGGCTGAGCTGTAGCTTAAGAACCACGTTGGGAGCCCCAGTACAGGTGAGGTTATCTTTCCTCTTTCTCATACCTGCTTGCTCGAGTTGCAGTGAGGAAGGCATTTGTGAAAATAAGAACTGAGCAGGCAGACGTCTTGTTTTAATATTTAATACTAAAGTCCAGCTTACGCTGTTGAGAGCTGGGGTAAAATTTTTACCATTTCATGGCTTGTACAGCCATGGGTAACTGCAAAACAACAGCCCTTAGGCTCATCTTACACCACCACTAAAAAACTGTCTAGCATGTTCTCTCAAGGAAAGAACACTTTAATGTATCCTAAACTCTCTCCACAACTCAAACATGTGGAAAAGCTTCACAGCTATACCGAATGGTGGATAAAAATAACTATGTATCTGATTGTCTTACAAGTTTTTAATAACATGCTCTCAGTAAATAGTTTTATTTCTCCAAAGATTTTGAGTTGTTCCAAAAATTTGTAGATTCAAAAGAAGCTAAAGAGCAGGCTGTGAAACACACAGATATGCTGCTAGCACTACTAGTTCTCCCCTAAAGGGGCTATAGCACAGACAAAAACAACGCACAGGCTTCTGCAAGTAAGAGCTCTTCTCATTTTCACTTATTTGGCAGAGGGAAGGATAGTAACGCCGTGTATTCCTACCTAGCTACTTAAAACATCAGCTCTGCACTAAGAATTATATCCTCTCTTACTAATCTGTTATTTCACAGCCTCTGCAAAAGTAAGCTTTAAGTAGGTTTCGTCAAGTGGAATAAAATTCTGGTTTTACACCTTCCTTGTCATGGCTGCTTTTTTGTGAGCAAAATCTATTCCTTTTTTAAGGTTGGACTCCAAATTAAATGATGTGCCAAACTTGTAATTCATGAAGGACAGAGTATTCGCTACATACTGTCTCCAGTCACACAGTCTGGAGTTGTTGATACAGACCATACCATAGTTGCTTATATTGATCACAGGAAACTTACTGCCCCACAGCTGGACGAGAAAGAAATACAGTGACAAAGAACAGCACTGCTTTATCCCTCTCCTTCCCCACGAAAAAAGATTGACCCCAAACCTACCAACTTCTTACAGTTTTCATTGACTGAAGTGCAGTGGCTATCTTTGATGACCAACCAGCGGGAACGGAGCTGGGCTGACTGTTTCCCACAAACACAGCCAGGATTCACACCAAAGACTTCATGACATTTTCCTGCTTTTCTCAGATGTAGACTGTTTTATGTAAGTCACGGCTTCACTCAGGTTTCTCTGGTATGGTAGTATGACTATTTCTGCCTCTTTTAGCAGTAATAACAGCTGCCAATATCAATCTTAGTTCCAACATTTCTGTCTGTCATTGAAAAATAAAATAATTCCTTTCTTATCATCATCTTTCTCCCCACTGGCCTGCTTTGCACCCCACGTAATTCAAATTAAAATTCTGGACCAGACATTTACTAAAATGTATGTTTTCTTCAATAAATGCAATTACACCATCAAAATACAAACAGTAAATAATCTTTTTTAGATTCTGGGACTGGATTCACTTCACCTAATTCTATCATCTAAACCTACACTAGTCACCCCTAAAAAGTGATTTATTCTACCTACCTTAGATACCAATCTCAACTTGAGGTAGTTAAAATTAACTAACTAAACTGACCAGCTTGTATACAAATAGTGCCAAAATGATGCGATCAGTTTAATTAACAGTTTTTTTAGCAGTTTATGTCCAATTATATCAGATTGTCACACAAAAAATAATAAATTCCCCAACATCAGCATTTCAGAAAAATTAATTCCATTTCCACACCCCCTCCCCAGCATTTTATTGTATCAAATGAATTTCTTTTTTTTTAATGTTCAGATGGGATAAAAATCAAAGGCTTTTATATAAATTTCTTTCACGTTTCAGGTAGGCGATGGTAGATAAGCACATACTTGTACACTGAGAACTCACAAAGGCACACACAAAAATCAACAAAATAATAAGCAGGTTTGCGGCTACCTCTGTGCACAACAGAAGCAGGGAAGCTCACAGAAGGTTTATTTTCATCTAGCCATAGCACTCTGCAAGGTCAAGTTCTGTCTGGAGAGACAGTAGGGAACGCTTTGACTTTCACGAATGAAAAATTACGATCTTCTGGTTCACTTTTAAGATAACAAAAAATGGCCAAAGTCAAATAACATCAAATTATCCAAACACCGTTTCTTTTCAGTTTTTAGATCTTTCAAGATTTAGGGGTAGAAGTGAAATCTGGGCCAGGATGTTGGGTTACCCCAAACCCCAGAAGAATGGGGAACCTATGCTTGTCCAGCAATTCTTTCTCCTGCAGGAGGACGTGGTCTGAAGATACGAGTCTTCATTGTAACATTTTGTATTTTTAAGTGATATGACTACAGTGTTATTCAAGCGTTTCAGTTACTTAGCACAACTATTTGGTCATAAAATCACCTCAAATTATTATCGGTTAAAAGCATCAAATATGTAACAACACTGTATGAGTTTCCTGACAATTTCTATGCGTGCCTACATATCTATATACAGACACATACCCACACACAGACAGACATATATATATATATAAAGCAGAGGTACCTAAACAGCAGAGAAAGACACAACCCAGATGTCTTTAGGAAGGCAGTGCCAAATCCACCAGATTTCTTCTGCTGCTGCTGCCGCCCAAGTGATGGTGTGAACAGCTATAATCGGCAGCTCTGAGGATATACTCATAGACTACAGGAATGGGATGGGAAGGATGGTACATGCCCAGCAACTACAAGGAAGAAGGGATGCAGAAGACCTTGTCTCTCCCTTGTTCGCTGGAAGGCTGCTCCAGCGATAACAACTGGATTACAAAAATTCAACAAAGGTGGAGAGAGGGAAGGAATGCAGGTATTATTGTACATCAACTCTGGTTTTGATTAAAGAGAATTTCTTTTGTGCATATACATGCTCTGTACAACACAAAACACTGTCTGGAGATTCAGCTACTGAGTGAGACTCATAGATCTGTGGATCTACTTCATACATTAATCTCTTGAGTAAGCTCGAGCAAGTCATTCCACTTTCCTGTACCACAGTTACCTGTCTGCAAACTAAGGGAAAAAAACAGGATCTCCCCTCTTCTGTCACTGTCTACCTTAAAATGTTGAGTGTTAAGGGAATACTAAGTTATTTGAATGAAGGACTGTCCGTCCTCTACCATATGTGAATTTAAGCAAGGCAGAGATTTTGGCAGTAGTAATTTTAAAATAGTTTCTGTCACAGAAACACGAACCCTAACAATGCCAAAACTCTATGAGATTCAGTAATGAATTAGGAACAGCTTTTGGAAAATCTACAGGATTCCTCCAATCCTCTATCTTTGAATTCTGCGAGCAGAAGAAAGAAGCATATCCTTGCTTCTGATGGAAAATCCTCTTTGAAGAATGAGGGATTCTCCAACCCCTATCTCTGCAACTCAGAAAACCTTCTAAAAAGAACTGACTTCAGCATGCTTCAGATGGTAGCAAGTTTCCAGGTGTTATTAACCAGACACTCCAGCACTGCTCCACAAGGCTAAATATTCCCTGTCTTCTTCCTTGCTAAAATCAACTCAAATATTGTACAGGGACAAGGAAGCAAAAGTACTTTCAGATAATGGTTATAGTTGAGCATTCATTTGTCATGTGGTGTTGCTTTCTTTCTTGGTAATGGTAATAACAAGCCATTTTCATTTAAATAGGATTATTAATTATTATAATGTATAATATCTCTTCTGCTTCAGCTCTCCTGCAAAAGGAAATCCCTTCTTGGTTCATGGGGCTTATGAAAGATAAGGAGACTAGAGGAAAAGGATATTAGTATATATTTGGTACTGGCAACACATCCCCACGCAGTTTGGGAGACAATCCATTGCATAACATCTGCACAGATTTCTGTGCAAAATTTAAACAAAATAATGTGCCCCACCTCTTAAAGCACGTCCAAACTATAGTGGGTATGTAAACAAACACTGTCTGACAACTGAACACATGAGTTATCAAAAGAAATTAGAGGCCACTTACAGCAGTACAGTCTCTCTAGTTTTGTGCATATAGAATAGACTACAAAAACCATAGTGAACTTTTCTTATCAGGAATGCGGATCCTTCATAATTTACATAGACGTATTTGCAGCTACTATCAAATAATGTAAGCAATTAAATTTCTACCAGCCCATCATTTGTGCTCAAAGATACACGGCATTTATATTGTGCAATCAATGTGAGATCCTTACATATAGATAATTAAATTCAAAATGAGTGACAAAAGGAAGACAAGTTTGGATCGATTCTCACCGGACAAAAAAAAGGACACCATATTAATGTATGTATCCACTATTAAAAACACCTTTATATATTAGGTACCTCTGGGGGCTTTAATATTTTACCAGAACAACAGTGCACATCTTCCTGTCCTTGTCAGCAAACCAATTCCAGTGACTTAGGCAGAAACAGAGTAAGTCTCATATTGCAACAGCTGCAAAGTCGTACATCGTCCAGGTAGTATTATGGGTCTTTGCAGTTACCAAAGTAAGAAAACTTCACAGGTTGTTCCAGGTTGTCTACAAAACCAAATGCTGAACAGGAAAGGGTTTGGGGAGAACAGTGTTTCTTGTACCCACAGGTGTTTGTGATTATGTTTTCCATGTTTCACACAGGATAAACCCAAACACTCTGGGAGACGTAAAAGGAAATCCCAGAGTAGCTAAAACCCCATTACAAAACCAGCTACAGGGCTTATTATGCAAGAGACTGAGCTTTAACTCCCTTGTCTGAGAGACTGAGACCAGGAAGCTCAGGAAAATTCCAGTATCACAGAATCTAGGTGAGAGAGAGAGAGAGAAAATGTGCATCTATCTTCTTCCACTTTGTACTTGTTTCCCATATAACTAATATTAATTGGATAAAGGCAGTACTTCAGGGACCGAGTCTTTTGACCAATGGTTAGTGGCATCCTCAGGGAAAAAATGAAGTTTCAAACCCTTGGCCCAAATCAGGCAGAGAAGGCTACTTAGGAAAATATTTTTGCAACCTCCACTAGACATGCACACATAGGATCTACTTTATATTTTTCAGCTTCATGCATTCTCTTCCCTCTGATTATCCAACCTGAACTCTCTGTTGTTGGTGCGACTTCTGTCCTGTTGTTACAAGCAAATTGTCACAGTAAAAACTCACAGAAGATCTAAAACCAAACCCAAGTGATAATTTTAGCCTCTTCGGGGGAATGCAGAGTAACTTTATGTCATGACACAATCGCTGGTAACATCTCTACCTCAAGCTCCTCCTGAGGATGCTGTCAAATTCCAGATCAGTGTGTTACTGATGGAAAGAGGACTCAGAGACCTCTGGTCCAGGATAAAACAGATGCTGGGTTTACCAGCTGCAGTTGAAATACACCCAAATAAGTACCTCTGGTGGGGAAAAAAGTGAGCAGGCTGTTGCTATGAAGCGTGCCATCTGTCAGGAGCCAAGCCACACAGGAGCACCAGGCAGTCAAGCAAAATGCCCATTCGAGCCTACTAACAAGCCCACTGTACTCTTCGCTAGTACTGTCAATCCAGAAGCTTTCAAAAATGAAAAGGGAGATACCGCAAGTCTCCCAATATTTACAGCTACCATGTCAGGTTTCCTCCTGGGAGCGTAAGTCCCAGCTGTGGGCTTTAACACCCACAATCTCCCAGTCAGTGCAAGGAGTCTCCCTTTGTTGACAAGGGAGTGCCAAGCCTTTGCACAGATGTAAGATACAGATCCAGCTGCAGGACCGGAGTCCCACAGAGGCAGAGATGCAGGAATCTTAAATGCTATTCCAGGGTTTGGGTTTGTTTTGTTATTATATGGTTAGCATTTTATTCAAGGCAGAGTATTTTTTAAAAGTCTGCTGCCATTATACATATATATCGTGATGTCCACAGCATCCCTTTCAAATCTTTTCAAGGGAGGCACCTGGCTAGAAGCTTTAAGGGCTGTTGCTTTTCTAGCAGCTTTTCAGAAGCAGCGGGGCTGGTTTGAAGATCTATTTTACATAGGTAATATCAGGACATAAAAGAGCTCATATAGTTCTTTTTAAATGGGAAATATATCTCAAAGTGATGCCGCTAACAGTGAAATCACTGAAGAGGGGCTGAGGAGTTAGAACATTCAGGTAAAACCAGTGCAGCCTATGAAGTGAGAAAATAATACTTTAGATGATAGAAAACAAGCAGGAAAAAAATTTAAGATCACAGAAAACGGTGATGAATGTCAGTATGTCTTTTCTCCTTAAAGTATAACTCTTCCCTGGACAATAATAATATGAGATCAGTCTTATTCTGTGCAATAAAACTAGAGGAGAGAAAAGAATGTCTAAAAGTCCTAAAATCTGGAGCTCAGCAGCAAAAAGCTGTGAAAATGGCTGAGAAACTTCCCAAGCAGAATTTTTCCTAAAACTTGGGTTTAAAGAGTGGGCTAGGGGAGTGGAGAAAAATGTAAGCAATAAAAATAAAATCATGGCAGCTGCATAAAAGTGTAAGAACCCTCTGGGGTTTCAAGATTATTTTAGGGCCTCCCATCTCAGTCCGCTCCACAGAAATAGAAAAATTGCATAGGTAAAGACCAAAGAGTTTTGTACCTCAGTAGCCAACCATCCACAGATTTGAATTTGTTTTTTTTTTCTTTTTCCCTTCAGACTACCAGCCTTCTAGCCACATCACAGGGACTACACAGGTATAACAGAGCACAAAATAGGGTTCTGTATTCAATACTGCTCTGCTTAGCAAAACTCATTCCTGTAGCCATATCACCTGCCCACAGTAGCAGAAGGGAAATGTAACAATCCCTTTGCGTTGTTATTAAATCACCAGATAAACCTGTGAACAAATACCTAGAGCAGAGGAGCTAAGCAAAAGGGAAGAAACATTGATTCAAGAAATGTAGAAAATACATGATTAAATTCACTAGAACACCATTTCCAGTTCATTAATCATTTTGGCCTGGTACAAACTGCTGCTGGGACTTAGAACAGAGCACAGAAACCCACGATTTAATTTTGCATCTGACTAGTAGTTCTTCTCTCCTGACTTGCATACCTCTCTGCGTCTGTAGTTTTATTTCGGATAACTCAGCTATATGCTTTCATGGTCATTTTTATCAGCAGCCCTAGTTTACTGTACCCACTGCAGGTAGCTTATGTAATTTATGTTTTTAATTTTTCTGCAAAGCACCTAGTACAATGGTGAGAGGCGCCATTTAAAATTACCTACATAAATAAGTAAATGTAATACGATTAGCATATAACAGATTGTGTTTATCAACCTACAAACACTGTAGGTTCAGAAAGTTCAGTGTCAGTGTGACTACCAATGCAGCGGAGGAACACGTATTCATTTTCTAATAGAAAATAATTAATTTAGGGTCTAACAGACCCTAAAATGTTGCATAACGCAGTAATAATCTTCTCATAATTTGCTAGGAAGAATTTAAGATTCTCATTTTCTTCTTCACATTGTACCGGTAGCTTTTAGTGGGCAACACACTTGTGCTAGACCCAAAAGCAGAAGAGTTACATACAGCCAAAACCAATCTACCACAACTCCCCCAACACCATTAACAGTGGGAATAATGTACAAGACAGGTGAGAACTATGTGCCCAGACGTAAAACCTTCTGAGAGCTGTTCTCTACCAAGTGATATCCAGGATCCTGGACTTTCCAGCTCCAGATCAACAAGTCAGTGCAAGTCTCAAGCAATTTGAGCATCCACTCAGACCACTGACCGATGGGCGCGTTCCAGGGGAGTACTTGCCATCTTACCTACCCATTTTCAGAGACAGGACACCAGCCTAGCAGGGACCATAGGCATCCTGCACGCTACAGCCATTATTATGAGCTGCTGTGAGTCTGGCAGCAGTGGTTTTGACCACCTCCATTTGCCTGCCCCACTGCCTGCCAAAAACTACCCACCTTTGCCACAGCTGGCACTGAGCGTCATGTGCGTGTCCACAGCACCACATCCAGAATCTGGACTTAAAAAATGACTGTCACCAGCAGCTCCAGTCTGCTGGCTTCAGTACCAAGGGTGAACCTCTGGAAGAGGCATGGAAGGAGGCCATGGGAGACAGTAACAGTACACAACCAAAGCTCGTAAAGTATGATTTATGTCGCAACTCATCTCGCAGCTCCCTTAAAAGCTGTCTTCAAATGCTTTTCCACACCAGAATGAATGAAGGATAAGTCTGAAGGCCTCTGTTCACCAAACAGTATTTTGCTGGTTTTTCTTTTCCTTCTAGAAAGTGGCAGTGATCTGCATGCTACGCAGAATAAATCACCATTTCAGTGATTTCTTTCAGTGTGGTTGTAAAAACAACTTTAGCAACATTTATATTTTGCTGTGACTGAACCTTCCCACAGAGCTGCCATTCACGAATTTTAAATGACTTACAATATGCTTCGCACCTCAGTAATTATATTCTAAGCTATCAAGTTCACACACGCTCTCTTCTTCTAGCGACCCACGTGTGCTGGAGAGAAATTACTTCTGAATATGCTTAATTTTAAAGTCTTCATTTTACACACTGTATGTAATCAAACTTTTTATTAAACATTGCCAAGCAATCTGTCTCATTTAAAATGAGCTGCTAGAAGAGGTAAAGGTCCATTAAGCTGTTAATTGCGCACTATAACTCTGATTTCTTGAAAAGTTATGTTGAATATAGCTTCCCCAAATGCTTAATTCCATATTTACCTAATTCTACTGCCATAGCTGCCACATTGGTCAGGTATATGATAACAAATCAATACAGCTACTCCAGCAAAATTCTCCCACGTAGAAAGTGGGAGCAAAAAAGAGGATCTCATTTCCATTTCTCTTGTTTGGGTTTGATATGGGAATTTCAGTGTACAGGTACAAAACACAATTCTGCTAATGTAGAAATACAAGTACACCCTAAAGGCAGAATGCTTCTGCTACAGTAATGGCTTAAGTGATTTGAGAGCTCAAATTCATTGCAAGTAAACCTCAATTAGACTTGAAAATCAAAGTCAAGCAATGCCACAGAAAATGTTATATGCCACTGTTTTTAAATTACTTATAATGGAGGTCAAAAAATACTTCAGGCTGTGAAAATAAAACTGAGATGACTCCAAAACATAAATGACACATACAAACATTTTCAAAAAGACTGCCATCTCTTATATATGTTCTGAAATGGTTTGAATGCACATCTTTGTATGCAAAAACCAGCATCAAAACATTTAAATTTGACTATACCAAACACAAGAAACATTAGCATTTTCTACACACTAGCTAATTAACAAGACCTTACTTCATGTCATGTACCCTTGTCAAATAAAATTGTATTTCTCGTTCTTAAACAACTTTATATCCATCTTTGTTTTAGTTTGTAGTAACATGAATCATATAATAATTAAATTAGGGAGAGCGGAAAAGGATGAAGCATATATTCATTTCTCCCAAAAGGCACATAACTCAAAGCATAGTATCACATGAATGTTGACAGTTATTTTTCCTTTTTTTCCCCCCTCTATTCAATCAGCTGTGGAGATCTCCTCACAACACTGAGAACGAAGTAATTAGCACTAGTATGCCTAAACTTATTACGTCTAGTTGGAGGCTCTGTCAGGGGAATCTCCTCCAAGCCCTATGACCTGTCCATAGGAACATCTTCAGCCACCTGGCTTTCCAGCCTCTTATGAAAGCCATGCTGTTTAAAAACAGCAGGGCACCTTCCCAGCAAGAATTTGTGGTCAATCCCTTCCCACTCTGGAAGGCCTGTGACGGCTCCGAGTCGCCAGGCCTGCCTTCCTCACATACAGCGCTGTCCCTAGGGGACAACCACAACCCCTCAGCGGAAACACCAGAATCCAGGTGCTTTAGCTCTTTCATTGATACTCATGCTTACAGCTCTGACTTTCATGGACCACAACCAGGAAGAAGGTTATCTTAGCTCTTTTTCACACACATGAAGAAATCAAAAGGGCCCCAAATTTACAAAAGAAAACAGCACGAGTATTTTGTTAAGTACAAAAAGCCTTGAAACGTATCAGCGCTATCTTTCAAATTACAATAGCTGTTCAGGGCCTGAGACTTCAGATTAAGAGAATTAAATTTCCAAAACTCAGTGGAGTGTGTGCTTATTTAATTAAAAGCAGGCAGAATTTCATTTGCACTTCATTGTTAAGAATACCACCTATAATATCACATTTTGGCAGTGCAGCTTAACTGCAATTTATACTAAAAGCATACTTCATCAAACTCATTCTGAAGTTCATTACAAACGCTAAATACCAGTACTATTTGCTATAGCGATCCCATCCCATTTGGATGTTTAAATAGGCAAACATGGTCAGATAAACTTGGAGCATTTTGTGAATGTTCCACGCTTTTTCAGATGAAGTCTTTTGCATTTGACCTGCTACTGTGAGCTACATTATGTATCCTTGATTTTAAATTTTCACAGGTATGGCTCAATGTGTTGAAAAACCATAGAGCTTTCTTACTTCTACCTGTGTCTATAAAGTACATCATGTTATTTTACTTTCCTCTCACAAATGAAGCACCATATTATACCCATTACTGGACTCTATCCCACACAGCAAGGATTTCTCACTGACTGACAGAAATTTACCCTCGTGCACTGCCTTCAGACAATGCATATGGCCCAGACTGTGCCCTGTAAGGCTGGCATGTGGTAAAACTTTCTCCTACTCAAAGAAGAAAGAGGGAGACGTGAAGAAAAGCAACAGCACCCCATTTACAGAGATGGCCACTCAAGACAGCTGGAAAGTGCTACTGGAAGGCCTCCCTCTTTCCTCTGAGCAGCTATGTCAGCCGAGTAGGAGGGAGGAGGGCAACTGCTCATACCCATTTGGGCTCAGGCAAGTTTGGTTACCTGACCTATTTCATGGTTGTTTAGGCTTCTTCCTTGGCTAAGGTAATCTGCTGCTGACAGATTTACAAACTCCTTTCAATCTATTACTGCAACACATTTAACTCGTTACAAATAAAAACAGGCAAAGTTTATGCTGCGGTCATGGACAATAATACAGAAATTATCCACTTGTAGCACACTATTTACATAGGAGGAACACAACAAAGTACAGTTAGGAGGTCTGTTTTAATCCAGGCTCAGTCCTGGCCTTCACACACTGCCTCAGCCACAACACTTCAGAGATTTGTACAGTTTCTTACTCCAGTTAGAAAGCACGGGAATACACAAAGAGCTAAAACGGCAGGCTGTAATAACAGTTATTGTAAATGTGTCTTTACATGATTTCAGATAAAAATCAAGCGATCAAAACCATCCATAAGTATTGTGCCAAAAATGTAGTGAAATACTAAACACCTTCAAAAAGATAAAGACAGACAAATGAAAAGAAGTGGTAAGAGGATGGCTGAGAAAAGCCTGAGTGCTGAAAAGCTCTTTTGAACGCCATTGACTGTGAACCCTGGATTCATTACAAGCCTTGGGAGTCTTCATAAAATCCAAAGCATACACACCAGAAACAAAAGGACACTGGCTTCTCATGAGGCAGTGGAAGAGGCATTTTTCTGTCCCTCACAGTGGGGAAAAGATCATCAACAGTAGATTAGAAATACCATGTAACAGCAGGAGATGAGACACAAAAACCCTGAAGTTCATGTGCATTCCCATACTCTTGGACCATATCAGCTGGGATGCCTTTATGACTTGGCTGTCCTGAAACCTGGCACCCTAAAACCCTTACTGGGCCTTCACACTTTCAGCAAGACAGCAGGTTGCAGAGGGCAGCAAAAGAGAAAAAAACCCCTAGCATTTAGAACTACAGTATCTAGAAGGGTGCTGTAAATAACCTGCTCATCAGAGAAAGTGAGAGCTAAAGGCATGTGCTGTTGTTTGGCAACACAAATATGTTTGCTCTGTCTGTTAGAAGACTAGATGAGTTACAGATAGTCTGGAAGAACGCATAAAAACCAATGACATTATTAGAGAGGAGAAGGCAGATGCAGTTATACTTGGTGTAACAGGGACAGAAGATAATTCTCAGGCTACATCACAACTGAGAGAAAAAAAAAAAGTAATGAAATCACAAACACTGCAGAGTCACCTGCCCCCAAAGCTGCCACTACTTACAGATCACAGCTGCTTCTGGAGGAAAAAAAAAGGATGTTCCTGAATACATCACTATATTCAGGAGGCTAAAAGTTCACCAGTAGTTTAGAAATATATATACATATTTAAAATGTAAATAATATGCCATGAACTAGCAAGCCCCTGTTCACAGTGACAACCATTTCAGTGGATACCACTGTTTAAAGGACTAAAAATCGAGTCAGGATCATGAAGTGCGTGCAACAAAAACAGGACCAAAGAGCTGAGGAAACAGAACAGTAAGTAGAGTCAGAATTGACATGCTTTTGGATGGGGAAAAAAACCTCATAATGCAAGTAATGACTGTTTAAGGACTGAAGTCTGCTGGTTAAAACTGCAGCAAGGTGGGGCTCAGGTAGCAAATATAAGGATGAGTGCAAAAAGCTCTGCCTTTCAGCAGTAGTGAAACCAGGAATTTCAGATTCATGGAGACACAGATGCCACCAGGGGAAGCCCTTGGGAATGCTGTAGTGTCTCTTCAACAACTTAATTATAACAACAGATGAAGTATTCAGATTGCTTTACAAGTGAAATTAATAAGATTCAAAATGGAGCTCAAAACTGCGTTTGCTAACTTCACAGAAAGATTATTAGAAACTACTAAAAATGGTGCAGTAATAAATGATCTCTGTGCTTCTAAAACCATAGATGAATTAGGCTTTTTCCAGGGTTACGATGTTAAATATAACAGAAGATACAAACAGCATAGGTTAAACCTCCATCGGTCATGCACTTCCTGGTAGAGGATCATTGAATAAGTTTCAGATGGTGGAGCAAAACAGAAAGTGTCTCCAGTCTTCAAAAAAATTAGACATGAGAAAAGATACCAGCTAAATTTTGGACAACACACATAACTCAAGATGGCATTCAAAATTTCGTAACTTCACTTGAAGCAAATGGAGCACCTCTTCAATGCTACATAACTTATGCTGAGAAACAGAAGTGCACTGAAGTCAAAACAAAGTTGTCAAGCACAGGGGACGGCAGAAATTACTTTTTTTGCTAAATATCTGGTCTTCCAAAAGCCTTTATTAAAAAAAAACCCATCATCTAGGCCAGTAATGAGGTTGTCAAGTTCCCCTGGAGCCAGCAAAGGGACTGCTCGGGTTCCCAACAGCTGGACAGGACCATGTTACTACTCACTAAACAGTGAGGGCAACAAGTGTTACCAGAAAAGTCACAGACCGGTGTCTCACTATACTGCTCCTTAGGAAGCAACTCCACATCTAGAAGAAGGAGAAATACTGCATTTCTTCTACAAGTATTGTACGGCTGAGGGAGGGAAAAAAACTTCCATATAAACCCTGAAAGAGGCAACGAGATGAAGAGAAGGAAAAAAAGAATTTGCATTGGGGAAATGTCACTATTTTTATTAATGTATTTTGTTCCAATTGGAATATCTCATTCATCAGCTCAGGTGCCCTCTCGCAGGCTTCCCCGTGGACACAGAGGCCATCAGGTCCCTGCCAAAAGAGCAGCTGAGGAGGCAGCGAGGCTGTATGCATTTAAAAAAACACAAACTCACATGGTGGCCTGAATCCAAGTAAGCCTGTACCATTCTCCCTACTCTGAATGTTATTTAGAGAGCAGTGGCACAGCAAGATCACTTTTAGACTTATTCTCGATTGCTTCTTTGTCACAGACACATTATAAAAGCAGATTCCTGAGGTTTTTTTCTGAATTGTGAAGGAAAAAAATTAAAGGTCGTATCCACCCTTTTTCAGACCTCTTTGCAAAACAGCCTCTAACCACCCATACAAATTAAATTCAGAATTGCCCAGAAGCATTTCACCCTTTGTGTTCATAAAGTAGTAATCTTGACCTCCAGATTTTAATTTATTTTACTGAAATATTTATTTCTTTCAATAAATGATGCATTCCAGATTTGGCTCTCTTTGCAACAAAGATTACTTAAAGACCATGACCATGAATGTACAAATTTTATTTACTGCAATCTCTTCATACAAACCATAAAGTTATAAAGGTGACTACCAGAAGATTAACAGACAGTATTAGCAATTTCCTTTCTAAAGCTTCAGTTTATCAAGTTAATGGTTAACGAATTTATTAAAACAGAGATGAAAGTCCAGGAGCACAGCTCCAAAGGTAATCAGACCGATTTCGTCGGTTCTTAAACCAGTCTCCGAACTCATTAAAAAATATCAGTACCTGTTACCCTGTCCAGAAGCTTTTTACTACCTTGCATAGGATTGCAAAGAGTAAACTCACCAAAAGTAAGGGATTGACTCCTAGAAACAACTATTTATAAACCGAAGTCCTTTGTCTTCATTTTAAGTTTACTATCCATACCACTATCTTTTTTCTTTTAGTGCTAAGAATAAAAAAACCTAAGTTCTCACAGTTGCATAAAAGGCTAGGTGAGGCCAGGAGAAACAAGAAGCATCTGCACCAAAGCCATTGCTCTGTTGTCGCTCAGTGCATAAGAGCACAGCATCTAGGTATCAGCCAGCTCACAGTGGGCACACTGGGATTGTTTCATTGCACGCCTATGTAAAACCATTTCATGAACCATGAGGAAAAAGATCACCCCTCTTGCCTATTATCAAGCTCTTCCAAAAAAACCTGTCCATTATTCATAATTATCATCTAATTCTTCTCCCATGTGTCATGTACAGAGTCACCCCAGTGAGCTCTGTCTCTTTTTGCAAGACTTCACCAACTGTGGTATTTCAGACTTATGCTGGCAGCTGAGCAGCGGGATCAGGAAAAAGCAGCACCTGCAAATGGTGTTATAAAACGAGCATGCAACGGGGATGAACCATCCTAGTTTTGAAACAAGGTTTTCAAGTTGATAGGTACCATTAAGGAGGACAGGATGCAGCACTCGCATGTCACTCATCTGTACAGTCTCCCATCGATGACCTTTGCAAAGGACAAATCAATACTAAGCAGATACTGTATCTACCATTTCTTACTGTGTAGGAGAGGTCAATCAATTTTCATGTACATACATGTACATTCATGTACATCAGTTCTAATATTACTCTTTTCAGACACAGAACTGCTTAAACCTGGGAATAAAGCATAGCACCATTTCAGAACATGATAATTTAAAAAAAAGACTTGGAATGGAAACTTATTTCATAAGCAAGGCACAATGCTTATTGAAGGAATGTAAAGGTTTACCTTGCTATCATGAAATGATCTCTACAAATACAATATAAATTAAATTATAAATAGCATTTATAAGACTGCTTCCTTACCTAAGTCCAGTACCACCTGTGTGTTTTAGCACAGAAGTAAATATTTTTCTAAAATACTAAGCCATTCACATTTTGTGCATGACCATGCACCTTTTTTTGCACAGGCCACAGAGATTATTCTCCTCTTATAGTTCACTTAGATGGCATATTTTGAGAGACGCCTTTATAGAAATACACGTTTTGGTTCTATATTTAAACTTGATCCCATTTAGCTCAATGCCAAATCCTTTTAGCTTCAGTGAGAAAATTCTATAATACACATATTGCCAGCATCTAGGAGATGCCTGGTGCTGAAATCTTAGCTGAAATTTCTTGCTTTTTTTTAAATATATATTTGAATTCCCAAAGGATGCTTAAGTTTAATATTTCATAGTACCTGAAAGTTCAAGGATGAACATCAGAACTCTATTAAATTCAACAACACTGTGTTTAAATGAAAAAGGCATCCTGTTGCATATCTTAAACACACCACAAACATAAAACGACGCTAAAACTTCAGTCTGGCTCTGCTTAGAAGACACTGCAGCACTATTTGATATTACAAGTGTAAGATCTACAAGGACAATGTTTTAAAATATTCAGAAAGCTAGTATTGTAAAATGCTTGCATATGGGAAAAGGGTTATTTAATACTCAATGTAATGAATTTCTGAGTTGCATTATGTCTGCAGCACCGTAAGGAGATATTGCACTCATGTTCTTTAGCTGCACGGAAATGGAGCAATGGCGTTTCCACACATCCGTAAGTAAAGTCATAAAAAGGATCTATAATCTTTTGATGCATACATTTAATACATTTAGGTAAGGTTTATTACAGATCTTACTTCCTCTTCTCAGTGTCATTCATGGTTAATGTTGAGATACAATGTTAGAAATATGTCAGCAGTTCATTTCAAGTAAAAAGATGCAATGTTTTTAAGACTAAAATACTTATTTTTACTCTTATTGTACTTGAGTTGGTCAAGAGGTAAGCCGTTTTGATTACTGTAATTTTGTAAATCGTAGAAAACACCCATTGACTCAAATATTTAATTATTTATATTATTTTCTTGCAAATCCATGTTCCAAGAGTGGTTTCTGTCTGTCAAACAAATATGATCATACAGCTTTGTACTTTGAAACAGTGTACACTGCCAGATTAAGAAAGTCTATTCTGATGCTTCTATCACCAATATGGAAAAATATAAACAAGTAATTAAGTTTTGTGTTTGTTTTTATTAGTTGCTTGTGTCATCTCATCAGAAAATCACATTAAAAATAATAATTAAAAAAATAATAGAATCATAGAATGGTTAGAGTTGGAAGGGACCTTAAAAATCATCTAGTTCCAATCCCCATGCCATGGGCAGGGACATTTTCCACCAAACCAGGTTGCTTAAAGCCCCATCCAGCCTGGCCTCGAACACTTCCAGGGATGGGGCATCCACAGCTTCCCTGGGCAGCCTGTTCCAGTGCCTCACCACCCTCACAGTAAAGAATTTCTGCCTTATGTCTTGTTTAATCCTTCCCTCTTTTAGTTTAAAGCTGTTACCTCTTGTCATATCGCTACGGGCCATGCTAAAAAGTTTGTCCCCATCTTTCCTGTAGGCCCCCTTTAAGTACTGGAAAGCCACAATAAGGTCTCCCCAGAGCCTTCTCTTCTCCTAATATCTAGTCTAAATCTACCCTCTTTCAGTTTAAAACCACCACCCCTCGTCCTATCTCTATACGCTCTGATACGAGTCCCCCCCCAATATGGCTTTTTTTTTCCAGTGTTTGACCCCAAGATGATTGTCTTGGGTCAAACACTTGAAAAAAAGCCATACTTCTGGCTGCAGCCATGTGCCAAAAGCCGAATTATAAGCAAGCAATTAATTTTAAGATTCCTGAAACTACCCACTGATTTATTCTTTCGCTAAGGAAATATGCTCTATGTGCTGTGATGCAGGACATAGCTGCCTGTCTCACTGTCTTGTCATATTGCTTATTTTGATTAGCTGCAATGGCATGGAAGTATAGATTTTTAATATACTTTTATTGCCTTTTAGATAGATGACTTACTGACAGTGGTTTTGGGGCATTTTCTGCCTGAATTTCTATGACTACGCCTTTTTGACAACTATGCTTTTAAAATTTTTATTGGGGAATAATGGCTGAATTTCTATAGGGATAAATGACAAATTCTATTAGGTGCCATATTGAAAATATTCATTTGGATGCAGAGGGCTTTTTTTAAAACAAAAGAAAACCCATAGAAACATTGGTACAATTATTGTTATCTCCTGTCCTGCTCTTATAAAAGTCTCACGCTTATTTAAAGTAGGATGCAAAAATAACACAAGCTGAAGATGTCAGCACTTTTAAAGTAATCTATATAAGTTACATGGTGGAGATCTATTTCCTTACTCCCTAACAATGAAGAACGCAGAGTACAATAGTAATTATTCTAGAAACAGCTACACTTTCTACTGTGCCTTCATAAGAAGAACGATTAAATGGCAACATTGAAATAGCACTGAGAATAAACAGAAACCAGAATGTTAACGCTGCATGAGAGAACACGGGTATGCTCAGGAAACTCTGCAGGGCTGTAGGTATTGCTGTACCTGGCTATAAGTGTCTGCTTCTGAAAACGGCTGTTCCTTATAGATGGGAACATCTGTTTTCATTTCATTTGGCCCTACGTTAATAGGTTGTCATCCTGCGCAGCGTAAGAGAGGGTATTGAAAGAAAGAGATATAAATATTTTCTCCAGAAAGTTAGTGGCGGGGGGAGGGGGAGAAACAGGTTAGAGCCAGCTAGAAAACTTGTTTTTTTACACCCTTATAAAAGTGGAGTCAGAGAAAAAGCACCAGAAAGGTGTAAGGCAGATTTTCTTCATTACAACTATGAACACTACAATGCTATAGTTCCACTGCTATTGATCTGAATTCTGTGGTGTGTTTTGGAGAAATCTTTGTTCGTTAAGGAAGATGATAAAACAAAAAGGAATCCATGACACTTCTTTCCCTGCACAGAGGGCCATTAAAAGCAGGCAAATAAACTCAAAGAATACATATTCTTCAATAAAGACGTATTTCATAAAATAGCAAGAGTTACCTGAAACAAATCCCTAAAACCAACAACCAAGTACCTAAGTTGTATATTCCTTCATGGTGTAAACTAATGGTGAGAAGTGTACTTTCAGCACACACTATCCTGAACTTTCAGGGGGATACCTTATTTAGAGATTAAGTTCACTTTCTGGCCCATATCCAGAAGCCTGAACGCTCAATTTTACCTTTTCTTTTTGCTCTTAAAAATTACACTAAAACTACTTTAAAAGGTATTTTATTACTCCAACAGAAGTAAGTACCTGCTGTAAAACAGTGTACACATTCCCATAAGGTTTTTATAAATTCTCACAAGCCATTACGCCCTGTTTAATTTAATCTGTATTTTAACTGTGTCCTTGTGCTTAGTTCCACCTTTCTATCTTAGCATACCATCTTACTCATAATCGCTTTTGAGATTTCAACTTCTATATCTTAATTAAAACTGTAGACTTATATTACAGCACTAATTTAACTACAGAACTTTGAGAATTGGGGCATCTGGGAGAAAAAGGACTGACTTTGTCCAACACTTGACTGTCCAAGTATCTTGTGGTTTAAAACTGAGGTGTTTTCTTTAGATGTGACAGATGATCCTCAGAAAATGACATCACATCAAAGTCATCAAAACAGCACAGACCTAATCAAAATGAAAACTATGAAGTGCAGCATACAAAATCTGAAAGAAAGATAACTCTACCTGTATCGGACATGCTCGATTGTGTCATATGTCAGCTTGCTGCTGATATTCTGACTATGAGGGTTGCCTAGGAGACAACAGAGATAGAGAAGTTAATCATTAATCACAATTTTGCTATTAATTTTTTCTTTTATGAAAGTATTATACCAAGCTAGCCTGAAAAGATGACAAAGAAAGATTTAACGTATACTTCACAGCAATGCCCTGAAGCTCCTTACAGCAGTTAGTCAAGAGAAGGGACGTATAACAGAAGAAAGCAATTACGACAGACCTTGAAACTTCAGCTGGATCTCTTACTAATACTTAGACAGTTCCCTTAAAAAGAAAATGCAACTGCCTATGCACAAATGTACTAGGAAAAACTACAGATAGAATGCACATTCATAAATGTATTTGTGCACTAGCTAAGAAGCATTTTAGAAGAGACAGCACCTGGAGGTAACAGACATTGATGACTGGACACCAGGACTAACTCTGTTTTTTTTTTAACTCTCTGAAATTCAAGTAGCTCATGAAAATATAAATTATAGTGCAAAATTAGTAGCCACCTTGGCACAGCTCAGCATAGGCATGTATTAACAATTAAGACAGCACATAAGAAGGGCATGAATTTATCTTCTTAAGCAAAAAAGATTACATCAATATCCACACAGGCACAGCACACTTTCCTATTAGTAAATGCTTAAAGAACATGCCTAAATAGTTTGGAAAAAGAACAAGATAAAAACTGCTATATTTAATACAGTTTTTGCAGTAGGATACAATATTAGCTACTCTATTTTTAAAATTTCAAAATCACCCTGCTGAAATTTATTGAGTGAAGACGTTAAAAAGAATAATAAATTTAGAGCTCAAAACCCAAAATCTAATACCTAGACTTTTCATCTCTGGTGTTGCATTTCTGTAATTTCCAATTCAAATATTCTCAATTTAGAAGTGAGAATCTCTCTTACTTACATTCCTTTCCCTCATTTACACATGCAACAGCTAAACTGCAGTTCTTTGGGCCTGTGGATTATCACCAAGAAGCCAAACTGCAAGTCAAACTCCCCCTTCACTCACATCTGTGTCTGTTAAATGAACTCATTTTCTACAACAGTCACTTCACTCAGAGTATCAGAGATGTAACTAAAAAAAAAAAAGAGATTTGACCATACTAGAGCTCTCGTTATCATTTTAGATGAAAGCAGTATTAAAAAGATACAATTTGTTCTCCCATAGCATTATAGGTACTATGCAAATCTGCTCCAAACTGGCAGCACTACTATTTCTATTCACAAGCACTCAATTGATTCACAAATTTAATTTTTTCCTGCCACAGATGGTAATTATTATAAGGGTTGAGCCCAATGTTGTTTGAAATAACTAAGATCAGAGTGCATACATTTCTCTTTACAATGGCTGTAGTGACAGAACATTAATTTTAATATCACTGACAGGCAGCTGAATAGGAGATTTTGAATGTAACCAAATCAACGTATCTTGTTACAACGGAAAAAAACCCTATCCCTATCAAGAACAACATCTATTTCATTGTGGAACTTAAATCCACGCTCTGGATCCTGGCCTTGACAGCATTCAGGAAAAAAAAACGAGGGGGAAGTGACACTACAATGGCACATGAAAATGAAAACTACCCAGAACTCTCAAGTGGCTCGCCCAGGTGATAAGCACAAGTGTGTCGGTGCTTGAGTGAACACAGTTTTCTTTTAAAGCAGTGGTACCTAGTTCCCAAGTGAGGAATCACTTTGCTCTATGTATCTGGGAGCACAAGACAGACACAAAACTAGTAAAAAGGACACATAAGCCACAGATAGTAACACACAATAAGAAATTTTTATCAGTTCTGTGAGAGTACTGACAGCATATATAGATAATACTGGACAGTGTATTTTTTTTCTGGTTGAGCATGAATCACTCCAATGTAAATTGTCTCACACAGTAACAATGTCTCCTAAACAATGGATGCTGCTGCCTTTGTATAAAAGCACATTCAGTATGTGGTTCTCATCTAGACAATAGTGTTCAAAAGAGATGTTTAAGTAGAGGATCTGGGGATAAAGTGCTTGTAGGTGGTGCTGAAGTGCCCATGTCCACAGCTGCAATAGCTAAAACTCCACCCAGATATTGCACAATTCTGTAGATATTTTTACTCACATTCTTATGTGCAAGATTGCTTTGTCAATACACATCCTTTTTCTCTGAGTATGCACCTAAGTCTAATAGTCTGGGAGAGGTATAGCACCTATGCCCTGTCTAAATTCACTTGGGATCTTTGAGCTAAGCTTTTTTCTAAATAAAATGCTTATACTGAGCCACAGTATAAGCTCCCTGTGATGACTCTCACTGAGAAGGGAGTTGGTTCTGGATTCTGGTCCTTGCATAAGAAATTGGTTTTGCATTTTATGTGGGGGAAAAAAAAGACGGAACAGTGCTCAGAGCTACATCATATTTGTTTATCCCCAGCATAGTGCCTGGGGGTGGCACAAAGGGACTATGACTCCTTTGTAAAACCACTGATCTTCCAACTACTCTATAGCAGTATTAAAAAACCCACAGGAGCACTCTTCCGACAACTCAAGAGGCACAGTTTTGATCTATTTAGATGGAAACTTGAGAAGACTAATGGGAACCCTGTTTTGCACTTACCATAAACGTTGTTTCTGAGGTCATCAGTAAAAGCTTTAAGCAGACTCTCTGGGAAAAGAGCTGAACCCGCATGGTCAAGGTAAGTAATCCCTAAAATAAAAATAAAATTACTAGATTCAATTTCTTAAATATTTATCTCCCACAGACTACATTGTGAAATGCACCACTCAAACACCCCTAGTGCAGTACACCACACAAAAAGTCAATTTCCCTGAACTTCTTGGGGTATGATGTCTCTCTGACTCAGAGGTCTCTACAGCTCTCAAAAAACACTTCTCAAATATGTTCCAATAATCAGGCGATATTCACAGCAAGGCATCTTTCCTTCTCTAGCAGAAAAAAAAAGAGGAGGATACAATAGAAGGCCAACATTTTGATTGCATTTTTATAATTTTTAATTAAAATCAAAATATTTTAAGAGGTCCTTCCTTTCATATTTGGATCACACGTTCTTTGGAAGAGAAAAATCTGCCTGTACAAGACTGAGCAAGCTTGTGTCTTCAGCCACAGTACCTTGTTACTCCTAGACACTATTTATTATGAAAACTACTACTACCACCACAATACTAATAATTATTAATAATAGCAACAACACTAGTAGTGTTGTCTCCTTGCTGACAGATGAAACAACTCCCTCAAGAACGGACACGGCCTAAATCACGCTTGAAGCCCAAACACAGGATGAGTTTAAGTTTTAATGTATCTAAATATTTCTTACCACTCAGCTGCACTTAACATTAAATTCATTTTTAAAATCTCCTTTTATATTATTAAGCTATTGCAAAACTTTTAAATAAAAGCTTATTGGAAACAAAGGCTTTTTCATGTTTTGCCATTTTAATTTTCTTAATCTTTAGCAATTATTCTTCCATTTCTCCAGTGTGTTTCATGCCCTTTATTAGTTTTTTCATTTCACTTACCTTAAGTATTTCAACCTATTTCCAATTTTAATAATGATGAATATGATTAAGATTAGAATTTATTAAGTATTTTAAAGGCCTTCCCTTTCCACAGGGATTTAAAACTGAGTTAAGCTTTAAATGAGAAGCCCTGACACTTGAAAATATGTATAATTATATATTGTGTTGCTGTAGCAATGACTCGGTAGGTAAAGATGTGAGGCAGTGCTAATGATAAAACCAATCTGGATACCCATCACTTCTCTTATTTTTGAAAGAGAAAAGCCCTCCCCTGCCTTAAGGTTTCCCCGCATGCAGTGCCTAGCAAAATCAGAATTTCTAATGATGGGTTAGTCAAGGAAAACTGTTTTGAGGTGATTTGAGGGGAGAAGGGTGGGAAAAAATTGATTGATCTATTAGATGTACAGATTTTTCAGGTTTTTACTTTTGGGGGTTTTTTTTGATCCTAGAAAGTTTCTCCCAAGCAGTAAGAAGCGGCACATACAAGCATATGGGGGTCAAAATGCATATGGGGTCTGTCCGGCTCAATTTCTGACAGCTGTTTGGTTAACCCCTGAAACACAAGCCAGGTTTGGAGGGCAAGAGGGATGCCGCATCATGGAGAGAGAACACCAGCCCCTGCCCAGCAGAGCGGCAAGGCCTTGGCCAGCAAGTGGACACCAGAAAGGGGACACCAGCAAGAGGATGGCAGCTGTCCCTCCAGCACGGCCTGAGACCAGAGCCCGCAGCTCGGCACCAGATGCCTCTGCTCTGAGGTGGAGCCAAAGAGGGGAGGAACAGCCACAACCACCACCATCAGTGCCCAGCTCGATGGCAGCGGTCATGGCGATAAATAACCCACGGTCACTGGGTACAGCTGGGACAGCTGGGAAAGGCAGCCCTAGAGTTGAGAAAGGGAAGAGGCAACCCTGAGACAGAAACAGGGGAGAAAGGACTGGCATCCTGGAGGCAACCATCCCGGCCAAAGCTCTCTCTCAACAAAGCCCCACACAGAGATGCCATTTGGCTCATTAGCTCTTACAGGCACCTCAAACAGCCCAGTGATGCTCCTCTGGGGGCAGAGAGCTGCCAGTTTTGGATTCTTCCAGCCCTAAGGAGGTTGACAGCACCAAAGTGATAATAAGCAAAAACCAGGCAACTGGCTGAGGCTCCTCAAACACAAACCATCCACCGACAGCGGATGAGCACTTTCCGTCCCGACTGATGCTCCTGCGAGGCTATGTGGACTACAAGGTCTCTAAGTAAAGGCTCCCTAAGTGGTTTTTCCAATTTGATTCATAATGTAGCTAATTATGAAGTACAATATTGCAGTTCTGTGAAATGGAGGTAAA
This sequence comes from Chroicocephalus ridibundus, assembly GCF_963924245.1. Taxonomy (NCBI): domain Eukaryota; kingdom Metazoa; phylum Chordata; class Aves; order Charadriiformes; family Laridae; genus Chroicocephalus; species Chroicocephalus ridibundus. The sequence continues at coordinate 98,701,056 of NC_086285.1, forward strand.
AAAACCAGCTGGTCATTTTTTTAAAATTCCTCCTCTCTGTATATTACTTTGAAAATGTGGGAGGACATTTGGCTAAGGAAGGACAAATTATTAATTCTTAAACTTTTATTTTATCTTTAATGCTGCTGTTTAACTGAAAAGAGAGAACAGCATTTAATACTCTCTTTGCTGCCCCAAAAAAGAAATAGGCTCTCTCATCATTTGAAACTGCACTGAAACAAATATCTTTACTGCTATTGCTCTTTTATGCTGTAGGTTTTTTTCTTCCTGTCTTATTTCAATAAAACTATATTTTTAGAGGAAAGAAAAAACCAAAAGTGGCACATGCATAACACTGGCAAAGAAAAGAATATGAATAACTTTCATTGTGCTTTTCCCCTGGTTTAACAATATTTGCTATTTTAACTTTAGTGAACACACATTAACCAAAGAGATTTGTCAGTATATACAGAATAATATAGTTCCCTCTGTTTCACTGTGGTATTTAGCATATAGGCTGTCAGCACTACGAAATTATATTGTGTATGGAAAGTAACAGGAGAAAGAAAATATATGTGATCAACCAAAAGAAAATTAAAATGCAATATCTATCAGGATGTAGTCTCATTGCTTGAGGAAAATGTAAAATTAACTTTAGTTTAATTTACATACCATTATGTTGGAATGTGTAACTGACTTCATTGATCTAGTAATATACCAACTATTTGATAAAATCACATTTCAGAAGCAGGTTTTTTTATAGGAGTATCGAAAACCATTCAATGTGTCGGCATTAGTTATGGAAAGTTATTCAGCAAGAATATCGGTTCATAAGCTTTAATATTCACATGCTAATATTCTTGCAGATTAATTTTACATGAGGAACTCTTTGGGAACCAACATGGGCCAGTCTGTCCCTCTGAAGAAAGCCCCAGCCCAGCTCTCTGTGCTCCTTCTGTGCTACAGCTCACCTCTTGATAAAGCATCTCTGCGTGCCTGCCTCTGCTCTTTGTAAAACTTCGTGAGTGCACATGCACGTACAGCCTCAGAAACACTAGAGGACCATTCAGTTTAACAGAGCATTCCTATCTTTTAAATTAAAAAAGATAACGATAATTAAATTTGGAGCATTTTCAAATTAGAGTTTAAGAGCAGTGGAGAACACTGGACAATGCATAGTCAGGCTGCCTGAAAAACACACAAGGCAAAAGGAAACTATCCAGATGAACCCTTTTGAGCCAAAATACCTGCTTCTGACAAAACAACGCTTTCCTAAAAGGTGATTCTGCCTAACTTTGAAGAAAGTTAAAGACATCACATGATGAACTGCAAGTAGAATAAGGAGGTTATGTCTTTATGAAATCTTTTAGTAATTACTAGCTATGTATACACCTATCACCCAGAGGGTGGTCTAGAGGGAGAGGAGGACAGAGAGACCATGGATGCACTCCCTACAGTGGCCTGCTGGCACATGGAGAGCAAGCTTTCTCCTCTTTGACATTCCACCTGTAAACCCATGTCTGGTCACCCGGCTCCTATCTGCCTAAATTATTACTACTTTGGTGTTATGCAATCTGCTCTTTTAATCTCTGAAATTGTTCTTGGTGCTATACATCTCTGAACTTTGACTGAGTATCACCTCCAAAAGTAACCAATTTACCTACACTGCATGTGGCTGCCCCATGTCCACCTCCTTAGCTTTTTGCCATCCTGTGATTCTACCACAGTCACCAAAACAAGACGATTTGTGCTGTAGCTTCACAGATTATTTCTCACAGTCCCGACACTTCAAAATTCCTGCACTCCAGCTGATTACAGGCTGCCAGTTACATTGCCAAAAGTTTCATAATGAAGAATGAAATGTGTAGTTAGAAGGCAGCAACTGTACAGATTCATGAATTTTGATTGGCGGATATAATTGGAATTCAGTGGGATTATATACACAATATTACTTGGAAAGCAGATACAGCCAACGCCCTGGGGAGACAGTATATATCTTAAGTACAGCAATATTAACAAAACCAGTATGAAACAGATTATATGAAAACAAGCTGAAGGCAAAATAAAGCATTATCTGTCAAAAGATAAATATGAGAGATTTTCATACACAAAACAAAAGCAAGAGAAAACTGGAACAAACAAGTGACAAAATAGGGAAGAGAGGGCTCTACAGAGGTTGTAGACAAGTGGGATATCATTTGGACATAGCACGGTTTTAACAGGTAGTATCACGTCATGTACCTCAGGTTATTTTAGTCACCTAAATCAGAGCCTTAGAGGCAGCTCCCTCTTTCCATTGACTGCGTAAGAATTTAACTCCCCCCAGGGATGCTCCTAAATTAAATGTCGAAAGTAGATTTAACTATGTGATACATATAACCTTTATAAAAGTGCTTGAAATCTCATGATGATACAGGGCATGATATGTCCACACACTGTATAGACAGGTAAAGATCCTGGTTCTGCAAAATCATTAATGAAGTACATTAAAAGCAATACAAAAGAAAAAAAATCCTACTACTAATGTGGCTTGAGATTTGCTTTTGCTGGACATTTTCTGGATTAAGTATTTAGAAAATATTTTTATTTTTACCTTCATTTCCTCTTCAGCATCGATTTTGACAAAAGCTATCAAAACCAGAGTATGTTTTCTGAATAACAACGTGTCTCTCGCCTGAGCGCTCCTGCTCTGCTAGACAAGGTAATGTTTTGTTTCCCTTGCTTAGCGCCAAGGAGCTCTTCAAAAGACCACAAAAGCATAGTGCTTGATGGACAAGGCCATAGATGCCCAAAGCCTGAACAGTTACTACGCAGTTAAAGGAGACACTGCTCCTCAGCGTGATTTGACTTAATTGCTACGGGCCCAGTGAAGTAACGCAGCAGGCAGCCCGCAGCCATGGGGCATGTTCTGCTTTCCACTGCCAGTCCACTGAGTTCATCAATTCAAGTAATCACAGCTCAACGCGACTGCCAAATGCTGATCCACACTGGACTGTGAGCAACCTGGATAATGGTATCAATATTTTAAGGGCGGCGAACAACCTACTGAGTTCTATGGGAAACTGGTGTTTAATTAATGTATTTTAGTGTTTGACTTGACAGACTGATTACAAAAAGCAAAGCATGAAATGTGCAATTACATTTATCCGTAATAAGTTCCCATTATTTTTTTCCACGTGCTATTGGCTTGCATTATTTGCTCTCAGTGCATTATTACCTACAGCAAAGCAGACAGAACATGAAAACAGTTTACAGTCAATACCATACACCTCTTTGCTTGCTGTACTCCTCAGCAGGGGCCATACCGACTCCTCCAAAGCTATTTAGGTGGCTGGGGTTGTTCCAGTAAACACTGTCACTATTATAAGAACATAAGCCCCTACCTGTAGTTTATAGTTTACAGCTTGCTAGTATTGAGGTCTATGTGAGCGCTAAGAAAGCAAGGATTTCACATTTATTAAGAAGTCACGTCCAACCCTATGAAATTTATCTCTCACAGCTGCAGAAAACAAAAATATTACATGCCGTCAAATTTCATCATTTGCCAGCTCCTGTGCTAAATGAGAACGCAGTAAAGGGAACAATCAGCACCCACCTTCGTCCATGTGGTCTACCTGCAAGACACAGCTTTATCCAGTGCTCACTTTTTGCTCACTAGGGTGTGATTAAATATCGACTGCAGTCTCAGTGATCTTGTTTCCACAGACACCTTTAACGGGTTGCGCTCCAGAAGAGCTGAGGCCTTAGTTGCGGGCACGAATCAGAGGTACCTCAGCTACATGCAAGTAACATACTGCAGCTGACTGTCTCGTTGTCTTTGGATGAAATATAAATCACAAGTGATTCATATGTATGCAAGTCTTCAAAAAACTGTATCTCACCCAAGTCAAAACCAGCTTTCACACCTCCCTTGCGAATATACTACCATCTTTCAGTCTCTTTTTTTTTCTTTCTCTCTGATGCAATTGATCAAATGAAAGTAGAGTTGAAAGAGAACATATTCACTGTTCTTCTATTACTGGAAAATGCTTCTGTTGATTTTGCTGAAATTTTCACAGAAACATTCACTTTTGTGTAGGAAAGAGGCATTCAGAATTTCCACTGGAGATGAAAACACCATGGTAAGATGCAATATTTAAGGAATCTTAATAACAATCGTTTATAATAGCGGTCATTAGCTAAACATTCTAGTAGCATTCTCCTGCTCTACTTTTCTTCCCATTCTTCCCATAAAACAGCCACAGGCTTACAACAACATGTCAAGATAATGTTTGAAACTGACTTTTCTAGTCAGTTCTATTTCTTGCTCTGTGACCTGAATTAATTGGATTCATATTAAATCTAGGACAAATTAGTGACTCTAAATATTCCCTGCAAAATATATCAAATGAAATGTGCAGTGACATATAGAAGAATGCCTTTTAAATTATTTTATGGGTTTCCAAAAACACTAGGAGAAGACAAACTAAGTTCAAAAATAACAGAAAAACAAAAGTAACCCTTTTCTTCTCCCTTTTCTCTTAAAACTCACTTCGTTACACAGAAATACTCAAACTACTGTGAGCTTCTGGGAGCTAGAGCCTTGAGTTGAACATGCAACCACAGCAATAATTAAACACCTGCGTGAAAACTGGTATATGCAATGAACAGTGAATGACAGACAGCAAAAATCGGCTATCCTGAGTGTCGAGGCCCTACAGGGGTACTTCCCAGCTGGCATTTCTTCTCTATGACAAGACGATGTGTAATGCCTCCTTTGGCAAACGCAACCGTACCTCCCTCTGCTGGCTTTTCCAGCAAGAGAAGAGGGTGCTACTGCAAACCAGTAATAAAGTTATGCTCCAGTGGAAGTTCTTCACATGAGGTTCCCCACAGACAGTTACAGCCTTCAATTTATTTATCCCATCCAGCAACCAATCTGTTGCTGGGAACAGATAGTAAGGATCAACTTCAGGAATATAAGCGTAAGAGAAACATAAATTTCCCTTCAGCATAAATTAGGACTATCTTTCAGAGACAAACACATAAACCCAAATAACCATGTTACCAAGAGGAACTGTATGCAAATTCAAAGACTGTGAAATGAAGAAAGTGAGGACCATTGGCCAGAATCCCACTCTCGTAAGACAAGAGGTCTGAGACGAATCTCCTAGCTCACTGTGAGTAGTCCTTTGCCACAATGGGTGACTACACTTACCAACCAAACTCAAACCAGAACAGTGTTTCAGAATCACATCCCCCAGCAAGAAACTACATCTTAACCTCTAGACTATGTTTTTTCACAGTCAGTGTATTCTCATATTTCCCATGTCAGAATCTTTTTGCTTTAATACCTATCTTCACCCACTCGACTTCAACACGTATTTCTCCCTTGACAAACCAGTAGCACCCCTCCACCTGATCTGGCTAAAAATGCCACCATCCTTTATTTCTAATCCATGATAAACCTGACAACCCATTCCAGTCCACTGGCTGAAAGTGCTTTTTCTCAAGGATATAAAGGGTCAGAGAGCATGGGGGCGGGGGTGGGTGGCGGGGGGGAGGGCAGAATGCACATTCCAGAAAAAGATCTCAGAATTTCGGAAAAGCTAGAGTAATTTTCCCTAACTTTACTGGAAAAATACCATCTCAGACCAATGCATCACTATGTCTTGGCTTAAACTCCTAACTGTTACTCCTTAGCTGGTTTAGACTCCTAATTGTTCTAATAGTCAGAAAAAATAGCAGTATTAAACTGGGGAGAGGTTTAATGCTTGAAAAGCCCATGTATAATGCTTGACCAAAATGTCCTGTATCATCTTTTCACCGGTAATCAGTCACCAACGTAGAATGAAACCACAAACAGGAGACAGCAACAATTTTTCAGTGTGCTTTCTACAGTGCGGAAAAACGTTAAGTATAGGAGTTTCGGTATGACTTCTGAGTAAGTACTTAAGATTTGATATATGTATGCTGAGAATTTCATTTTAATAAGACACAGAAATACTGAGATTTTATTAGGGAGATAGGAAGTATGCATGAAAAACTATGTATCAGCTAAACATTTTTCCATTTTTGGCACCGATTCTCCACAGAGCAAGCCAGTTTAACTTTTACTTTATAGCAATTTGATCGGAGCTGCTACCTCACGTGAAACTTATACAACTATAAACAAACCAATCTAAATGATAAGATTATGCTCAATTGCTTTACCTTTACTGAAGTTCACAGACTGCATTAGATATACAGACATCAATAATACCACTCATTAAATAAATTTCTTATTTTCTGAAATGAGAATTATTTTGTAAATTTTTTCAGGAATGACTGCAATTGCCTAATACCTCCACAAACAATGTAATACTTCAGTACAAAAAGCATCATCTAATTGGAAAACAAGATTTTTCCTGCTCAAAAAAATAAATATCTAACAGACACAAACACCTTTCTGTCAATAATTTAATAGGAATGTAATTATATATTGCCATAAATGTTCTGTTAATACCTTGTTATATTTGGATTAACTTAATTTCTACAGCTTATTTTCCATTTATTAGGGGTCTTCCCAAGCACGGATTCAAAGTTTTCAACAACTGTTTTCAGGAATATGCTAGGAATAAAAAAGTACATTTATCAAAAAATAATATTATAGTAAACCACTATTTTTAATTCTGAAACAGTATGACAACTGCAGAGTATTTTTAACTATTTCTGACAAAATTAACAAAATACCAGCTTCATAATGACTAGGTCTGAATGCAGCAGTATGCGAGAGAAATCCTACCTAACACTGGCCTGCTTTTAATGGGAATAACAGTATGCAGCTTCTAGATAGTCTATGTTTTTAAATTCACTGACATCCAGCATGCTACAAGTTACTAGTTACTAAAAGAAAACTAAAAATCACTTGAGCTGTTGACACAAGCACATAGGTTATGTCCCTCTTTCTAAAGGACTGTTACCATCTGACACAGCTTTTGGAGGTTTGGTCACTACTTTAACTTTGGACAGCAAAAATCCACTGCTGGTTACTGCCATACAGCTGTGTAGAAGGAGAAGTTTGGGGCTCTTCCAGAGACATTACATTGCATTGGGTACAGTCATCATCATTTCAAAGGTCAGGTTCTCTGTACTCTGAAGGGCTGCAATGGGACAAAAAAAGGTTTTTACAAAGTTCAGTGAGTAAAAAGGAGCCCAAGTGAAGCCTGATTGTTTCCAGCTGTACTACAATGAATAACCAGAGCAGAACTTTGCCTTCAGTTCACAGAGACCTCACCTTTGGTAAGAAAAGCAGGCTCCACTCAAACATAAGAACATGCATCAAGGTCTGATTCAGAGCCTTTGAAGTAATTGGGAGGCTCTGCTGAACTCTGTATGAGTTAAACCATTAACAAATACGCTATAATCAGCACTTCCTAAACATACGGCACTGATTACCTTTTTGGTACCAGGCCAAGTTAAAGAGCTGGATTATGATCCGCACAGAAGCTTAAACGACCTTTGAAACAAGTGAAGTTGTCCTTTCTTGAATACAACATGCTGGGCTGCTCATATTGCTGTCTCATCACATGGCATCTACAGGACATCCTCAGTCTCTGGGGTATGCATGCTCTCTCTGGAAGTCCAGGTTTCAATTAAAAAAGTGCAACATTTTAAATAATCCATCAACAAAAGGTGTAGGAGGGCTACAATACAGGCAACAGCAACAGAATCTCAAAATGACATACCAGTTACATCAAACAAGGAACTGCTCCAGAAGTGTATTCAAGACATCCAGGTGATTGCTCCTCCTAAGCACATTTTATGCACCTTTATTTACAAATATGCACAAATATGCCTGTCTGTGCAGTACTGAGATGGGTATATGAATATGTGTACATAAATATCCCCTTAAGAGGATAATTAGTGTTTTCATATTGCTTCTTGTAGCAGAACATAAGGAAAAGCAGATGTGAATCTGGAGACTTTCTTCCCTTACAGCTCTTTTCCATCTTCTCTTCTCTACTGCTTCTCTAACTGTACATTTCGATATTTTTGGCAAACAAATAACCTAGAAGTCATCACACCTGCTCTCAGTGTCACTTAACCAAAATTAAGGTCTACAGAACAGCATCAACACTCAACAAAAAGAATAACAACTTTTGGTAACGTACCGAAGTTGGTTTTCTTTGTCAGGACTTCTTTTCTTAAAGAAAGAGAAGATACTTCACGTTAAGCATCCTTTCCCTCCCCCCAAAATAAGACAGACCAAAACAAAGGTATCTAAAATACCTACCTTACCCACAATTACTGGTGGATATCTTTGAGGAGAGTTAGGGACACTTCTAACTTGAATAAATTTGCATTCACTAGAGAATTTCAGTAGAGGGGACTGACTTCTAATGCTGCTCAGCTCAATGCAAGTCCATTGAGTCAATCACTCTTCTCCTTTGTAACATCGTTTATTGGGGTGCTCTGTGTTAACATAAAAGTAGGATCTGGGGCACTTGTGAAGTTAACCCAATTTGTGCTAGTACTCACTAAGAGAATACAAATATCTAAGCATCTTGAACCCAGTAATAGACTGACACTACTGATACAAATATACAGAATTTCATGATGGTAACAACACTCCAGTGGATACTTTTGCCTAGAAAAATGAGTTTCGCAGTTGCTCTTCTTTTTTTTTAACCGATCCAGCAATAAAGCAATTACAACTTTATCCCAATTTTATAACTATACACCTAAAGAATATCTTACTGCACTTCACTAAATCATGGTATAATTTCTCTCAATTAAAGGGCTTCTTTCAATACTAACAGCATTAGAAATGAAAAAGAATTATAATTTCAGCATAATATATTCGAAGTACTAAATACAAATGGCCTCATTAACACTAGACTACCATTGAGAATGAATAAAAGATGATGCATGGAAAAACAAATATTCCACAGTTTCACTAGTATCTGAACTCCGAGCTTAAAATCACAATTCTGCCACGACACCAGCTATTGCGTTTTGCCTTGAGGCAGCTGAGAAAACATTATGCACTTAAAAATCAAGGTCTTCTCCCACAAGATGCATAGTCTTGCCATATTTGAATAAATGACAAGACCAGACACAACATTCATGCAACGTATTTTACTTAGTTTATGACACAAGATACTGGAAAATACTATCTAGATAAAAACACATGTAGCATACTCTGCCTCCAGTACTAAGGGATTGGATCCTGAATGTGAGTACCAATTTCATATCTGGACTCTCCGTATCTATCAGAAACACACTGAAGTGCTGGAGTTGATGGGGTTCCCTACCCATGCTAAAGCCTGGTCCTTCTTTATATGAGGTTGCTGAACACACCCATTCCTTCCTGGGAAAATGTGAGGTGGCAATTTGAGAGCTATACAAGTTAAGAAAGTCAGGAATTGATTCTGTAACATGAAGCGAGGATGGAGAGGAATTTTAACTGAGGTGAACATTATTTATGACAATGAATGATCAAATTAATAATGAACAGTATTATCATAAATGGAAAAGTAATAGTAATTTGCTAATATTTCAGAGATACTTTCTGTGCTGTTAATTTTCAAATACTTCCTCAGACTTGCTAGCGCAATACTATAACTAGAAGTAACATGACAGAATACTATTGACTTTCTGTAATAAGCTCTTATTATATCCTGAAAATGTCTACTTTTTGTTGCAATTCTGCTTGCAGGCATATTACCATATTCCCCCAAAGCAGGTATGTTAAAGGCAACAATAGTATGTTTGGTTCTTGTCATTTGCATTTTAAAGCTACTTATTTGTCATTAAGATGAAATTCATTTGCAATTCCTGTTTATTTTTAGCAAAACTGCAAGAACGTTCTTCACCAAAAGGATCACGCAGGAGATGTGAAAATGAAACCATCAAAAATACCTTCTAAAGATATCAAAACACCTTCTAAAATAGTTAGCAAAGGCTCCCAGTGGAGCATGGGAAGGCCAAGGTATGGGTCAGGGGGTTGGAAAATGTAAGGAAAAAGATGATAACTCTAAGCAAAGGAAGCCCAAAATCAAATGTTGAAATAAAAACTTAAATTTTAAAATGAGTATGTTAGGGTGCCAACACTTGTGTCTTCAGTTACAGTTACCTCAAGAAGGATGTGATTTTCAAAGAACTGTAAGATCACATCCATTGTACATCTGGTTTAGTCAGATCTCTCAATCTGCCCCACCACCTTTCAAATTAGAGCATCCAAAATTCAAACAATTAAGGGGAAAAAAAATCTTGGTCAAAATATTCTGACACAATGGTAACTCAAATAATGCATCTAACCAATGCATACAACAATTGTTTCTATGTGTTTCATTCCAGATGCATTTAGTTCTAAAAACTGCTCTCCAAATTTTTACCATAAATTCCAGAATGGGAATGATTATGACATGCAGTCACCACCACAATCACCACAATTAATGGCTCCCCAATAGTCAACCTAGAATGAACCCAGGCAATTAGCTGCATAGAACATCATGCAGGTTTCATGTGAGGTAACTACTTTGACGAAGTTTGTTTCCAGATGGACAGCGAGCTGTCCTCAATGTTTTGTATAAATACCAGATATCTGGTACTTTATCTCCACAGAAAGTCAGGATAAAGTGATAGCATGAACCTCACGAGATCAGTTATTGCATAGTGTACACAGATTGTTTTTATTTATTTTTTCCTACAGAAGCAAAGTACGGGTTTCCCTTCCCCAACTTGTGCTGACAGAGAGATATAAGAAAGGCATGAAGTGCAAACTTTTCTCCAGGCCCACCTCATTCTGTTTTTCACCCTTCCTCCCTCCCAATTTGAAACACTTTTCTTTCTGCTAAGGGAGGTGACTGTTGGGTGCTTAGTGTTCTCACCATATTGAGACTAAAATTCCTGGATTTAAATATATACATCCATTTATGTATATTTATTTATATTTATATTTTTACATATACCCATTGTAAAGACTGTTCAATGGAGAGACAATAAGACGCAATCAGTTTTGACAGGAATAGGTACTTGCTTGTATGACTTTTTCTCTAGCATTTTATTTTTTCTCCTATCATACTCCTGTCTACAAGCTGGGAACCCCAAATAAACCTATATCCAGCAGACTACATTAGACTAGACTGCTGTTTTCTCCTGTGTCATTCCACAAGGCATACATAGTGCAGTGAAGCAGACTCAATGCACACAACATTGTCCATAGCTCATTTACATTAAGAGCCTAAACAGTAAGGTTTCTCCTCTGGATTCAGCTATTTCTGTTCTCAAACTTCGGGGAAATTCAATCTACAGGCTAAAAAATGGAGATGCAGAGTGACTAGAAAGACCACAATTCAGGTAGATAGATTATTAAAAAAAAGTATAAAAATTTATCTGTCATCCTAAAGGAAAAAAACAAGAGACCTCCCTTCCACTGTCCCCTCTAATTTCCAGAAGCTCTTTGTAACTAAATTATAAATTACTCATTTGAAAAATTCTCATGCCCTTTCAGTACAACTAATTTAAGAACTTAATCATTTCTAAAGCCACAATAAGTTCTATAAGCACGTATCTCAGGAGGCCTTTGAAGAGGTTAGAACCAGCCAAAGGCAGGTTTTCCCTGTAACTTCCTAATACCCGCTCATTATGAATAGTTTTACATCTAGCATTGAAATACAAAACCTGAAGGAGATTATTGTAAATTAACTGCTGTTTGATCAGTTCAGTAGGTAATCACATTTCTACTATGAGCAAGGAAGGAAGCAGAAGAACTGACTGATAGTAGACGTTGGGTGTAGCCACAAGGTATCTAGCATTCAGATTTGAAGATATGATCAGGCACTTTTGGAAACACGACAGCTGTCATGAGATTATTTGGTACTGTTCCCCCCACTTCAGTGGCACTGAAGTTTACCCAGGAAGCGTTGCAGTGTAATCCTCACGACACTTTACAAGTACACCTATCCTTCTCTGTACTTGCAGAAATGGAAGAAAAACTGATTAAAGTTCTGATGGTAACAGCTATTTAATCTCTCAGGAACTGTCACGCTCAGTGATGCAAAACTCAGAGAATCAACCTATTGCCTCCAAACAAGCATCACACTCTGTGAACTCTGGAACAGTCCACACATTTAAAGGAACAGAGGTTTTCGTTATTTTTTTTTAATGATTAGCTTCAGCTCCCGTAAGCTAAAAAGCTGGCTTTGCCTTTCATTAGAGGTAATCAGAATATAAATATTCCAACGAAAGCAGGTGTTTTTAAATTTGACATTTGGGCGGCAGGGAGAGGAAGATTTCTCCCAACCCTTGAAAAACACCAGATGGAAAGGAAACTTGGTAAAAAAAAATTCAGTGTAACTCACTTGGATTTACACTTTTTCATCGTTCACAAAGTACTCAACCTCATACTGTTACAGGCTTCTAAGGATAACCAAGACAGTGAATTATGAAAGGGAGAAACAAACTGGACACAAACTGGAACACAGGAAGTTCCATCTCAACATGAGGAAAAGCTTCTTTACTTTGAGAGTGACAGAACACTGGAACCGGCTGCCCAGAGAGATTGAGGAGTCTCCTTCTCCAGAGATATTCAAAACCCCCTGGATGTGTTCCTGTCCAGCCTGCTCTAGGGGACCCTGCTCTGGCATGGGGGTTGGACTACATGATCTCCAAAGGTCCCTTCCAACAAAGGTTTCCCATAGCGGCACAGGAAGCCTTCATCTTCTGTCCCCGAATCTCTCCTAGCTGGTCGGATGAAGCCAAGGCCATGGCATTGCACACTAAAAGACAGTCCCGGTTCCACAGCCCTGCAGTGCAGTGATACTTCCTGCGCTCTGCAGATGAGCTGCACCCAGCCTGAACATAAGGCAGCTCCTAAAAAAATCATCATTACTTCCTTCCTCACTCCCAGAAGTCTGATTTCTATCCAAGCTGTAGTTTATCACCCAAAGATCACTTTAAATTCTATTTTCCAACCAAAAAAAACTAGGCCTCTAAAGAAATAGAAGACAGAAAGTTTAAAACTAAACTTGATAATGACCTATGAAAGTTACTAGTGAAATGGCTTTTTGTGGTATGAAAAGGAATATTAAAGAAGCTTCCTTTTTGTCCCCAGACATCTGTCTCCTTTCCTCCTTACTCACACCCATCCTCTTCTGAGTATTTTAGAGACATTGAGAAGCTTTCACGAATGCAACTGAAGTGGGAATTACCACTCATGAACACCCTTCTCGAGGAAAATATTTCACAGGATCAAATCCTAAACTGTTGTTATGAACCGAAAAAATCCAACTTGTCAAATTTTTTCCTTCTATATTTCTGCTCTTGGTGAGCTTGGAGAAATACTAAGCCAGTTCACTAATCAAACATTAACTGGACAGTTAATCCTTAAAATGGGGCTTAATTTCATTAATGGAAAAAAATTGGCATGGGCATATGCCTCAGTCAAATCAGAAATAGTTGTAAACAACAGAATGGAAAGAAATTTTTGAGTCTCACTCCCAGGGGCTGCTCTGTCCCAGGAAACAAGGAAAGTCAGCTGCGGTACCGTTCAGATGTATTGTTCTTTTTATTTCCTTATTCTATCTTCAAAATACACCTTTGCAGCCATCCTGTAAAGGTTATTTTTGCATTTTTAATGTCTCTTGCATATAATGTCCACTTACACAAAACATATCTTACATGGTTTTTAGTTTATTTCTTACGTCTTCCAATACACTTCTAATAAATTTAAATGGCATGTGTTTTTCTTCACTTGTATTAGTATTAAATTACCAGCTTTTTAGATGGGAAACCAGTCATTAGGCTATCTCAGCAGCATTGTATCTGTCGCTAAACATCTATGCTAAGGTGATAAGAAGATGATTATTATCATACTGCTACACTTCATGACCACCTTCCACGATACGTTACTTGTCAGACGTTCGCATTCTTAAGGGAGTGCATTTAAAAGCTGTTATTCATTAATCAAATGTTTCATTTGTTTGTGAACAGAAACTCTGTGATCCAGAAACAATGGAGTGCAATAATCTGCATACAGTTTTGCCTGAACGTCAATTCAGTCAGCTTCCCAGCTACGCAATATTAGCGATTTTAAGTGCTTGGGGGAAAGTATCATGTCTGCATCTTGGCAAAGGCTCCTTTCTCATGCAGTCTTTAATTTTACTCCATTCAGACCATCAGGTAGGGAGTTCTTGGTTTTATCTTGGTTTTATCTGCTTTTATCCAATCTCATGAGAAGGCAACATGCGTTATCAAAGCAAATTGCCCATCACCACTGAGATAAGGCAGGGTGTTAAGAAGAGTCTCCCATTCTGCTCACTGGGTTTACACACTCCTAAAAAGATTAAATCTGTAACAAATATTTTCCTAGCGTGGGATGAATCAATGATGATGCCAGATTTTTAAAAAGTTGCATACTGACAGAGCAGCTGAGTAGGATTTTGCTTTGTGACAATTCTTATTGTTTACACTGAAAGAAATTATAGGCAAATACATAAATAACAAAAATATGACTCCCATGACATGTTTCATAAGTTACTTAAAAAGTTACATTCCTTAGTAAATTACTTGGAAAATGAATGGCACAGCAGATGAACGCTGTATTTTACTCAACAGCAATAAAAAGTCCTTTTTTTAAAGAACGGCAATATATGTCTGTACTCGCTACTGATATCATCAGTTTGAAATTACTGAATTATGGCAACTTTAATGCACCGTGTGGCATGAACACAAAAATGTGGAAAATCCTGGGCCTCGATTTCTTCCTCATGAAGAAATTACAGGACAAACTTTCTGATGACTCTGTAACTTTACCTGACCTGTTCATAAGTTTGCAAAGGGGTACGAACAGTGATGTCTGGTGTTTAATTGTGCATTAATGAAATTAATTCACACAACCTTAATTTAATTAATGAATATTTGTTCAAATGAGCTTCCTGTCGTCTTTCCAAATTTTAATGTAGGACATTATTCTGCATATTGCCAGAAGAAGTAAGCTTAGTAGTGTAATCATCCTTTCCCAGATAACTGTGTCACTGAAAGACCACATCCTTGGATATCTCTCTCGTTTAAGAAGACGGTAAATGACAAAAATCCTGTCCGGTCATGTTCTTAGATTTCTTTTAGAGGCATTTTACTGTTGCACCAGGGACTAATCTGAACGAGCACAGAAACTATATCTTTTTAACTTCTCTTGCAATAGTCATCTTCCCCTGGCTCCTAAAGGAAAGGAGGAGTTAGTCGGTATAATCCTGAAAGCAAGATGGGGGAAATAAAATATCGGGGAGAAAAAGATTTCATGCCCAAAGACCTGCCTTCCAATTTTATACGTGTATTTCACATTCCAGAAAAAAAGCAACTTAACACTTTCCTGCATGACACTGTGACAACAGCTGCCTGCCTGGGGTCGCATCCCCATCGCAGGCACCGCGCAGACCATCGCTTCTCTACGGCAGGACAGAAGGTGAAGGGGCAAAGAGCATCACTGGATCTATCTGGGCTGCCAAGAATACTGCCAGGAGAGTAACGACTTGCCTCATTAACAATGAAACTAAAGAAGTCTGACTTTTTACTGCTTTGTGGCCTGTCTTTATGCCTCCCTGCCCTACTATACCCCTGTTTCTCCATAACTCTGACATCCACTTCCCGCACCTGCAGTTCTTGACACCACCTTTTCCACAATACCTCCAGAAACTGCATCTCTGTCTCCTAACAAATGTGATAGGAACCAGTCTGTGATCCAAATTGTTTTTGTGCAGACATGGTAACGCTATCAGCATTATTAACTTAGGATGGTAAAAAAAAAATTATGCCGACCCCGAGTTGACCTATTCATAAGAATAATTTTTTGTAGTTCTGTTTTTAAGTTTCTGAATTCAGTGAGGTATAAAAATAAAGTAACATAAAAACAAAACAAAACAAAACAAACAAACAAACCAGAAAACACCTCTCAAGTATTTTAGTGTCACATAAAGGAAAACACCTGCATTGAATATTCCTGTGGCTTGGGCCACGATAACCTATTATGAAAAGCCTGAGACATTTGAGAGCTCAGCATCCTAATTCCTAAATACCATCTCTGAGTTAAGCATCCCACTAGCCTCCTGCACTGCAAATATATTGTGCTGTCTACCCATTTATCAGCCTCTCATATCAGTGCTTTTTACTATGCAGCACTCTGCAGTATGGTCTTCCTGAATTCAATGACAGTCTTTCCACACCCAAGCAACATCTCTGCAGCATCTCTCCGATACCACGTATGCAATGAATCAAGCTGATCAGCAAAAACTGACCTCTCACTTCTCTGTTTGGCTTTTCGTCCTTAGACTGGGAGTACCCTTGAATTCTGGTGAGCAGCTCAGATATGGGAATTGCTACTGTAACACATAATGGAAATTTCAAGATCTTCATGTGCCAGGTTCTCATTTTGCAGGGGAAATTCCAGTACAAGTGCAGGGACAC
Source organism: Chroicocephalus ridibundus (assembly GCF_963924245.1). Classification (NCBI taxonomy): domain Eukaryota; kingdom Metazoa; phylum Chordata; class Aves; order Charadriiformes; family Laridae; genus Chroicocephalus; species Chroicocephalus ridibundus. The sequence continues at coordinate 98,717,460 of NC_086285.1, forward strand.
TAGCAGCAGATTTTATCTGTCTGAAACTTTACATACACTCTTTAATTAATCACCTTACATTTCATATATAAAACAAACAACAAACAAACAAACAAAACAAAAAAAAAATCACATAAAACATTATACGGAAATATACAGAAATATGCTGGGAAGAAATCAATACACATCCACATACAGCAATCTCATAACGATGGAGGAGGACAAACAGGAGAATCCAAGAGGAAGCAAAGGCAACGGAAGGAAGGATGCAGCACCTGTGGGATTCTGTAGGAACAAGATTTTGGTACATTTCCAATTTTTGAGTAAGAGATAAGAAAGCATCTTGTGCTTTTCTAAATAAAATATTTGCCTGTTTTAATGCTCTCATACACTAATATACATCTTGTACAGATATTAATTTTAGAGATAATGTATCTTTTAATTAAAACTGCAATTTTTTTAAATGGGTGACTGATACCCTGAAGCATATTGGAGTCCCATAAAGTATCTTTCCAAATCTATTATTTTTTTTAATCTCTACATGTTGATTTAAAAAAATCTAATGTCTATATATGATTATTTGCTGTTGTAAAGAATCTAGTCCCAAATGATTGACTATTTATTTCTAAAATACACCTGAAAATTCCTGTCAACTGTATCAGGTTTATAGGGTTTGGTACTTTGCTTTTTTGCTCGACATTTCTGTGTTCCAGACAGAGTTTTAAATGTCTTGTACTATGTAGCATAGGCGATTATGGTGCGGTGAACATCTTTATATGGGTATTACAACACCAAATCTGAAGTTAAAACAGAATTATACGTATTACTCTGACTAATACAATTCAGAAAGAGAAGACATTACCTGTTTCTTTGAGGGAATTTTTTCCTCTAACTAAATTTTAAGTAACTAAAACTTTATCCAGTGCTGAAATATTACAATGACAATATCACTGACTACTCTTCACGAAGAGCTATGTCCATCACAAAGAGCAAAAGATCACCCAGCTCTGGGTGATCAATTGAAAGATCAGTCCTGCACAGAGCAGGCCACCGATAGCCTTCTGAACCCTGAAATGCAAGGTAAGAAATTCCCTTAATAGTACCTGTTACTTTTATGTAGGCAGAAGAAAACATCTGAAACTAACCACAGTTGCTGTTATTGGTACTAAATCCACTTTATGTTCCTCTTTGATATCAATCCTTTAGATAACAGCTTATTTAGACAGCTACTGCTGACTTGAAATCAACAGGAAGCATTAAGGCTTTACATGAGCATATATGTTTTTTACAAAACAACCGTCACGTAGTTGTGCAGTTACACTTCTCATACCACAGCTTCTTTTTATAATACCTTCTCCAGCCACTAAATGCATCTTCCCAGACAACTAGCATTTCAAAGTGTCCACCAGCAGCCTGCTTCAATAAATATAGTTTCTTTTGCTTTCTTTTCCCCCCAAATAAAAAAACCAACGTGTTTCACAAAATCAAATCACGTTGTGACAGAGGGGCTACACAGGACAGGAGCAGGTTACCAGACAGAGATCTCTCAGCCACTAAGGAGAGAGGAAACAAGCATTGCACAGTGGTAGGAAGAGGAGCTCTCAGCTTTAGACACCAAAATGAGAGGTTCAGAAGATTTCTTCTCTGTTCAGGATGAGCTAGAGATGAGATAACTCAGTGAGACATTCTCCAGCACAATTAGCAGTTCTTCTAGCTACCCAGGATCTCCCAAATGAGACAACAAATGCAGCCTCATCCTTCCCCTACACGCTGCTTTTGCCACCTTTGGACAGGAGAGGTAAATGCTGGATTAAGATTAATGTATGCCATTGTCAGCACATGGGTGAAATACTTTTACCTTTCTGGGAGATGAAATGTCTCCCAGGACTGTAGCTGCTGAGCTTAATTCCAGCCAGCAACGGGTGGTTGGGCTTCAGGGAACTCACAATTAAGTATTGCATCTGACCATAAAATGGCAGAGGCCTTGCTTCTGGTTCAGCACAGACCTTAGATAACAATGAATCAAAATAAACATATCCCTCATTATAAAACTAGTTTTTAAACAGCATGGTAAGACTTGCATACTGCTGACTTGCTCAAAGAACAACATTGCGCAAGGAAGCTAACTATAAAAGGTTTTGCTGAACATACACAGTCACTATGTCTTCACCAGGAAAAATAAAAAAGCGATTAAAAAGAACAGATTCATCCACAGGTAAAAATTATTAATAATTAGGAAATCAACAGAAAGTAATATAAGCACAAGCAGGAATAGAAGACGGCTACCAGATCAAAAGGAATGGTCTTCAAACCAAACCAAACTAAAACAAAAAAACTCTGGAGATGTAAAAAAACAAAAACAAACAACCCACCTATTATTTTAGGATATAAAAATTACTCCAAATATTTAGAAAAGGAAAAGGAAAAGAAAAAAACAAAAAGACAAAAAAAAAAAGCCAGAAAAAGAGAAAAAGAAAAGGACAAAGAAAAAAGAGAAAAAGAGAAAAAGAAAAAGAAAAAAGGAAAAGGAAAAGGAAAAGGAAAAGGAAAAGGAAAAGGAAAAGGAAAAGGAAAAGGAAAAGGAAAAGGAAAAGGAAAAGGAAAAGGAAAAGGAAAAGGAAAAGGAAAAGGAAATACCTTACACAAGGCTGGTAGAATTTCTGGTTTGACAAGGCATAGCAGTAGAGAAACTGAGGTCATGCCTACATTCACAATCAAGAGGTGAGCACAACTCTTCAGGCTCACAGCACACTCATCTTCACAAGTTTCATAAAATGTGAGCATCAGCTACCTATCAACAAAATTACTCTAAGATGACACACCAGAACACATTTCCTACTTCTGAAATTCAGCTGAAACCCCAGATTACCTCAAACGTGACAAAACAGACAGGCTTCTCTGTTCTTGGAGGACAGAGCTGACCTTTGCTAACCGAGCCACTAAGGACTAACTGAAATACATGGAGAAGATCTGCTTCTTGCGTTCTCCTATTTACAGGAAAACTCTCAGTGCAAATAATTACCAGCAATATGAGTAAAAATTCCTATTTTTGTGTAAGGGCAGATCAAGTGCACATCTATTCCTTAACTGAACAATAGAATAAGCTCTTGTACAGGTGCCTAGTTCACGAGACATCATTTCAGTTTCAAAGAAACAAAGGCCAATTCTGTCATTCAAAGCTTAGTTTGCCTTTCCTTTTTGTTTAACAGGCAAGCTACATTCTTATTGTTAGTTGTATGTAATCACACGTATCACAGATGTTCATATTACTAAAGTAACACATGATTTGTTCACATGAGTTTGTTGAAGAACAGGACAGTGACCGATTTGACACTAAATGGGACAGTTCATCTTACCTCAGTTAAAGATTATCTTCAGGTAGTCAGCAGCCCTTAAAGAATAAGTGATTACTAATATGCGCTGTTTTTTATTTGGGGATGAGTATCCCCTGGTTATCGCTCTTGGAAAGCTCCCACTGAAAGAGACACAGCTATCTTAGAGGAGAATACTCGCACACAACTGAAACTGGAAAGGTATCTTGGGATTAAACGCTACATCGCAAATCACATGTCAGCTTTTTCTTTTTTAAAACCACGATACAAACTGAAGCTGATATTTTCTCTCCTATGATAAACATCACAGAAGCATATTCATCTCCATTACTTAACAACAGAACCTACAAACTCCCGCTGATTTCTTTATCCATTTCTAAAGTGTAATTTACAATCCTGCACTGCAGATAAGGGTACACTGCTCACAAGATTAAAGTCAAGGTCACATATTGCGCATAGGCTGCTGCCTGTGAAACAGGGATCTGTTTCACAGACTCCATGTATATTTTTAGAAGGGGCTGCTGTAGCCATCAGCTAACAGCTCCTGAATTACAAAGCGAAGATAAACCTTGGCTTAAAAGGTAAAATCTAAGGCTTCTGCACCAAAACAGACAGAACCCTGCTGATTCAAGGAAGCAAAGTAGTTCCTTTTATCCCTTCACAAAACCTGAAGGGGAAATCCCCAACACACTCAGTACGAGCCTAACTTTCCTTCTGACGGAGCCAAGAGTCAAACTCCCACAGACTTTGATAGGATCACAGGTAGACCGCCTTTGAAAAATCTGGGTTTATAGTATGTCCTCCAGCAGCCGGTGTTCCCTACACACATCTGTTGTACCTTCTTCTCAACAGGCACTTGTGCAACTATTCATACTAGAACTACAACAGAAGCACTAGCACCTTACAGGCAAAGGTTTATGACACAGAAAAGGTTTCTGCCTTCCCTTAGTGGATGCCACCGAGTATCAGCAATCACAAAGAAGTGGATACACTGGTATGCAATAATTATTATTATCACATGCTGCTCATAAGAAGATGACACAAAATTAAGCATTAGGTTTAATTCATGGATATCTAGATGGGGACTCCAAAAATTCTGTTCACATAAAATGTGAGCAGCAAAATCTGGATTTTTATCCAACCTTAACAATGGAAAGAACTTTTGAGGGATGCCCCAAATAAACAGGCAGAGCAAGACACTACTGTTAACTACCTAAAAATAGAGATCATTCTCTTTTGCCTAGTGGAACTAGTTAAGATTGCTCTTTAGTAGAAGGGATTAAATTGCAGCACCTTTGTGAAGTAGGGAGACACCCAGCAGAGATTAACCCCATGAACAGCTACAGGTTCCTTAGTGAGTAAGTGTTTGTATAATCAGGACTCACCCATAAAGCTGACCCAAGGCCAAGAGGTGTAAAACTTCTACGTCATCCCCCAACATGCAAGTTTTGGCAGGTCACTGAAAATGCTTTTAAGTAGCTAAATGCCTGAAAGCCCCACTAATTTTTTGTAAGTCACTTGGAGAATGCCCCTTTACTTACTATCGCTGCTGCTACCCTATACATCAGCCACCTTTCCTTCACCTTATTTCAGCAAGACAACAAAGACCTAGAGCTTTAAAATCCATCTTATAACATCAACATCAGTGTGTCAAGACCTTCACCAAGTGGGGATACAGCTACATGGCTAAATGAGGCCAAGGAATAAGTACAAGCTTATCATCCACACTGCTCCACTGTCAGCCAGTTCCTGGACTCTGTCTTGGACTGGTCCAACTAGTCACCTCCGAGACAAACAGACCTGTAAGGCAGGGGACACTTAGCCTTACACACTTGGCCTAGGAATCTGCCCCTGGACACACTTCATTTGGCACTACCGGCATCACCTGAAGGCACAAGTTCTTGAGGAGAGGAGAGATGGTCCTGTTTTTAAGACAAGAATCGCAGACAGGACACCACGTCTAAGCACAGTGATCAGTTAAGGACACTGATCTTCCTCATGGAGGTGACAAGCTTTCAAGACGAATGTACGACGATTTATGAACTGAATAACACATTAAAATTCTGAAGGGGATAACAACAGGCAGAAGGAATTCACAACCTACGTCACCTTACCATAGACTATTATGTGATTTCAATTAGCTAATATTATGACAGGTTCTATTTTATACCCTATATTTGCTTTTGTTTATCTTTTTATGGAAATATTCTAAATTATCTGTGTGACCTTCATTTGGGAACCTGGACTGGTCCACCAGACATCATTCATTAGCAGATACACTTTATTTCAAAAGTGGGGAGCCTCATGAGAAACGAGCCCGATTCTGCGGAGTTTTGAAAGGTCATCTGCTTAAATGTCCAAACGATGTTTTGGTTACAAAACACCCACTTTTCAGAATCTTGGCCTGAATTTAGGAAAAGCAGTTTCTTGTTATCAAACTTTCACTGATGCAACTAATATGACTAATCCCAGACCATGGAATTAATTTAGAGAATCTCGGTTAAAGTTCCTCAAATTGCTGCTTGAAATTTTCTCCACATCCCTCTAAGAGGTAAAAGTGTGACTCCATTCCTTACTAAACACCCGTGTGTGAGAACGCCCGCTCTTGCATTCGATTACCAGAATTCCAAAGAAATGACAAAAAGGAGCAGTAACAACAAAACTCTTAATAGAAAGAGTAGCCGAAGTAACAGGTTCGGGACATCCAAACTGATGTTATTTACTCTGCTCTTCACTCCGTTTTTTCCCTTAATTATATTGAAGCGCTAATATCACAGGCATCGATACCTCTTCAAGTAAAATTGTGGTATATCCATCACGGTTAGATTTGAAGCAAACAACATTTAATGTTCGGGGGGGGGGGGGGGGATGTGTGGTGGATTTATATACCCAGCAGAAGTAGTTTACAAAGACCTGTCTAACCACAAACCTTTACTAGGCAAGGGCTGTTTTACCATTTTAATTTGATTTTTTTCCTCACTCTTCTTAATATCGTACGCGAGGAAGAGGGGCTGCCTCCAAACCCCCGCCGTGTGGCTGAAGTGGCTGCGGCGAGCGGAGGCCGGTCCCTTCTGTCGGCGCCCCCCCCCGCCCCACAAACCTCCCACCCGGGGACGGGGCCTGCCCGGGCCTCCCCCGCCCCCGTCCCGCCCCCCGCCGCCCATGCCCGCCCCTCACGGCAGCGCCCGGTCCGCGGTACCTCGAAGGCGGGGGAACTCTCGCTCCCGGAGGCCGGGCAGGCCGCCGCCGTACCCGTACTCGCAGCCGGCGGGGCAGGCGGCCTGGAAGGCGGAGAAGGAGAGCGACTCCCCCTTCGGCGCCCCGGCCATGCTGCGGGCTGCAGGCGGGAAGCGGGGGGAGAGAAAGTCAGGACAAGAAACACCGGCGCGGCTCTCGCCGGGCAGCGGGGCCTCCCCGCCGGCAGCGCTGCGGGCAGACACTGCGCTGACACCGGCCCGGCCCGGCCGGCCCTCGCTCCTCCCGCCTACCCGCCCCCCGCCGCCTGCCCGCCCTGCCCCGGGAGCGGCGGCGGGGCCCGGGGTTGGAGCCGGGCAGGGCCCGCCGCGGGCCGGCCCCAGACGGCGGGGCCAGAAGAGGGAGGCTGCGGCCGTGAGGCGGGCCTGGCCCCGGGCCGGGGCGGGGGGAACCACTCGGGAGCGGAGCCGTCTCCTGCCCATGGTCCTTGTCCGGGCTCGGGCACCAGCGCGGGCACCTCCCGCTGTCCCACGGACCCCTGCAGCGCCCGGCCGGCCTGAAGTGTCCTACGGCACAGGGACACCGGGCTTGGGGTCACAGTAACACGTGTTCCGCTGCTCACATCCCCTTGCCTGTGAGGCATGCAATTTAAAACAGGGATAGCTCATGGAAATCACTTTCCCCCAAAGTTTTCAAGTTCAAAGCTGGAATTGTCTTCATTTCCTCAAAGTGATGCCTCCTCCATGGCTGGTAATAGGCAGTGGAAGTCACTTTCTCACACCTTGCATCTGGTGTATGGTAGCCCTCCGTCATGCTTAACCGGTTCTGCTGGCCATAGATGCCGTGTGGCCAATGTACAGGACCACGGCTGGCCAAAAGCCTAAGGAGTGGTGTTGGCTGGTGTAGAGATAAGGGCAGCTATTCATGTAAAAGCCTTTACTTTTAGGATAAATTATAACCATACACAAAAAAATCATATCCAAAAGAATGTGAGGGTTTTTGTTTTGTTTTGTTTTGTTTTGTTTTTTGGGGGGGTTGGTTTGTCTTGGTTTTCTTTCAAAAAATACTGTTTTCTGCCATACTATTCGCGATGAATTTTTCTAGTCATAAGTCTGCAATCTGCAGAGAGTTAAAAGACCCTCCCCCCCCCCCCCCCAGTCCAATACTAAAATAAAACTGCACGTGTTACGATGGATCTGCATCCAAATTCCGGTAAGGCAGGCTCTATAGTTAGATTGTTTGAAATATTATCAATCGGTCATCAGTGAAATGTGAAACTACCAAGAACAAACTTCAGCCCAAATTGAACCGCAAAGATTTTCACTTATAAAGAGATACTGAATAGAAGCCACGTAGAAAATTAAAAAAATTGTCTGACATAAAATAACATGCTAATAATGCTCCCTACTTCACACATTAGGAAATTTTGCCTAGTTTAGGAATGCAGCCCCGTCTCCGAGACACTGAGGAATATTCCTATAAAGCTGTAAGAATGTTTGTCCTTGACTCTGTACTCATGATTGTGGCAGGTATCTAACACTGTGTCTCATTCCTGGACGTAGTCCTCTTCTGCAGGACTGGTCTTAATATTCTGCTGCTCACATCATCACCAATACTGGATCTCTCTACACTTTGCTTACACTCTGGGTTTTTTTCCCCAGATGCCAAAACCGGAAGAAATACAAGGACGTTGTCATATCATCTACAAAATCAAATGCTTCACTTTGGTGTAATATATCAATGTAATATAAACACGTTTCCATGTAAAATAATATCCACCATAACAATGAGCTTCTGTTATATAAACATTGTAGACGTCCCAACTTACACACATACTTTTCCTCTAAGGTCGATGCGTTAAGCAATCTAAAATTTCAGAGTCACCAGAATTTAATGTGGACAGAAACAGTACTTCATTGCCTCATCCCCTTCATACTTGCATTTTTAGCCTCAGTTTTAAGGAAATGAGAGCTTTGCAGAGAAGAAAGCGTTTCTGGCTTCCACCAGTAATTAATTTTTGAACTAGCTTGCCAATCTAATCATGTGGGGAAGATGGCTAGAAAGCTGCTAAATTTCACAAACATCAGTGGCTAGATAGAGGAGAGGAGCCTCGATTATTTTCCCCACTGAAGGAAAAGTGGGGGAACTAACGAGGGGGGCGGGGGAACCAAAAGTGGCACATTTCAGTCATCAAATCACTGTATGCTTCATTGGACAGCCATCAGGCAAACTGCATGCCCGAGGTTTGGGAATAGCCAGTGGGCATGCTGCTCCCTGCCGCGCGGGTCGCTGCTAGCCTGTGTGAGAGAGGGGGGGCTGTAATAAAAGAGCACAAATCCATACAAACATAGGTTTTATTTGTCCTGCTGTTTGCAGGACACGGGATTTTAAAATAAATCCAGAACAATAATCAAGAGCTTTTGTAATTTCTCTTGATGGGGCCAAAAGTAAGGGGGAAAGAAAAAGAGGAGAAAAAGAAAAATATAACGGTGACGTCTTCATTGTAATCAACAATTAAGTTTAAAAAATTGACTGCATTCAGGAAATAGCAGGAGTTGCAGACAAACCTGAAAAAGGTTTTTGGGGAAAGGAATTTGTTGTGTGTTTTTCACATGGAAAATGTGGTTTCACCACTATTAAAAAATTACAAACTAGTTTCTGATGGTACTTTGGGAACAGCTTCACATTGTCTGCACATCCAGAGAAATTCTGCCAGCACGTTCACCTGAAAGTTTTCATCACAGCCCATAGATACCAGCTGGGATGTAGTCTACACCTTTCAAAGAACCAAGCACATGTACCGTAACTTCATCATAAACTTTAACAGGAGCTTGTTATATTATGCAGATTACTCAGGAAGACAGCTTCAGCGCAGTTCTCCCTAGGCACGATGGTCTCATGAGTAAATGTAGCACTCTCAGGACTATCAAGGGACCACAACTGGAAACTTGAATCCCAAACTAGTTTTGCTTTGCACAGGAGAAGGAGACCTGGGTCTTCCTTCTCTAGCAGTTCTTACAGTTTAGCAGGTACAGCACATGCCCAAAATACCTTTTTTTGGCCTAGGTGATGATCTCAGCGGAACTAATTACCACATGAACTATACCTTATGCCTTTCCTTCCAGTTAAACGAAACACCTCTGTTGAAAAAGAACAGTTGCCATCAAGTGGAGGAATATTTTTAGCTGGTCTCGTGAAGTCACTTTTTTAAAAAAAAAAAACAGAACCCTGCACCAAATAACTTTTTTTACTTTAATAATTCACGCATTGCAATTCAGGAGGGACTATCCTATCACTATGACTTTTTTTTACTGCAAGTGTATGTAGAAATAGCCTGCCATGGATTTTCCCTCATATTACTAGTTTCCTGCTATCAATTTCCAGAGCAATTTATTTATATCGATTGCTATGCATAGTTCCCACACCATTTTCATATATTGTGTATGTCAAATAGTTGTTTTCACTTCCTTATTGAACAAAGAATAGTTTTTCCCACCAAAACAGACCTTTTTCTTGATGATAGAATGCAGCTTTCTCATCTTACAATAAATTCATTCTAAAGATCTAATGTCCATTCACATTTTTTATATAAAAATTTTTCCTCACAATTGATTTCCATCTTTTTTTTCCCCCTTCTTTCTCCTGGTTTTTGAAGATTAGCCCTTTGGAAGCAACCCATGCATGGAGATAATACTAATTGTGCTCTGTTCGCACATTGCATGTAATCTGGCGATGATCACTGATCCCTGGGCAGCTGCCAGTTTCCAGTACACAGTTTAGTTTATCTTCATCCATCATAAAGACTGACCAGAATCTTCTAAAAAACAAGAGGCGTTAAGGTCACTCTCTGTCAGAACAGAAGTTTTTGTGTTTGAAAATTAGCATAACTTGTAAAAACTAACTAGGTTTTACTGCTGGCTCTGTTTCTGAGATGAAGGATGGAGATTTCATGTAATTTCCACATGAAACCATAATTTTTCCGTCTGCACATTGCAGATTCTTAGCTATAGAGTAACGTTTCCTCTTCTCTGGTTATAAAGTGAAGCCAGGGGATAAGTCCACGTAAACGTATTGATTAAATTATATACCATGGTGGGCAGGTATTGCCTAGTGGGTCATGTTCACAAAACTGTAAAGGATAAAATGCTGTTAGCAAAAGGATCACATGCACTGGGAACACAAATTGCATGGATTAACCCCACATACACACCCATGCACACAAATGCTCAGTTTTGCAGGTTCTTTCCTCAATGAATGCTCAGTAGCAGAAACAGAGCAATTTAACTTGCTGTTTCCAAGTAATCCAGATAAGCTAGTTAGTAGGTTTCTTGACTCGTAAATGTTAATGTGTAACACTGCTGTTCCTTGGAAGATGTTACAAAATAAGAAAAGGGTTTTTTTAATCCCTTCTCTGCACTGTGACAATGCTTCTTTCTTTTTCTCTCTAGCAAACATTCAGAAGCACTATGAGAAACAAGAAGAAATAGCCTCTGCACAAATACTTTGCAAACAACTCAAAAACTGATATGCTTGTTTATAAAGGGGTTGTGCTGTCCTCTTGCAGCTCTATAGAAGAGCAATGGGACAACAGTATTGGTTCTTTAGGGTCTATTTCAGTGCAAATAATAAACCATCATCATAATACAACTACATGATGGTAGGGTATAGAGAAGATGGTGCTTGGTGGAAGGACAAAAGACAATGGACACAAGCTGGACCAAAGGAAATTCTGGCTACATATAATTTAAAAAAAAAAAAGTCCCATGAGAGTGGTCAAACACTGGAGCACATTGCTCAGAGAGGCTGTGGTGGAGTCTCCATTCTTAGAGAGATTCAGAACCCACCGGGACATGGCCCTGAGCAACCTCCACCAGCTGAACATGCTTTGACAAGGAGGTTGGACTGGACACCTCCAGGGGTCCCTTCCAACCTCTGTGGTTCTATAATAATTAATTCCGATGATCAGCAAAATATTTCTAAGTAATTAATGTTTGAATGTTAGCACCAGGTCTTGGATAGCTTGGTAAACAAACAAAAGTTATCCTGGGGCAGGAGCATGGGTTGCAAAACCTTTCTCTTCTCCCTCCAGCACATTTTGTGAGTGTATTTCTAATACATGCTACCTTTATATAAACTAACTGAAGAGTGTTGAATGCACACAGGATCTCTATCAGTTGCAGATATGCAGAAAAGGTGATCCTGGTAAAAGCTAAACCCCACTTGTCTGGCTTATTAGACCAAACAATGGGTTATTCACATTGCCCAAATTATTTAAGAAACAGAGTTATAAAATAGTTGAGGTTGAGAGGTCTAGAGAAAAAGTTATATGAGGAGCAGCTGAGGGAGCTGGGGTTGTTTAGTCTGGAGAAAAGGAGGCTCAGGGGAGACCTTATCGGTCTCTACAACTACTTGAAAGGAGGTTGTAGCAAGGTGGGGGTCCATCTCTTCTCCCAAGTAACAGGCAATAGGACAAGAGGAAAAGGCCTCAAGTTGCACCAAGAGAAGTTTAGACTGGGTATTAGGAAAAATTTCTTCACCAAAAGCGGTGTCAAGCATTGGAACGTGCTGCCCAGGGAAGTGGTTGAGTCACCGTCCCTGGAGGTATTTTAAGGATGTGTAGATGTGGTGCTTAGGGCCATGCTTTAGTGGTGGACTTAGCAGTGTTAGGCTTGCAGTTGGACTCGGTGATCTTAAAGGTCTTTTCCAACCTAAATGATTATATGATTCTATGAGAGGGACCTCTGGAGGTCACCTAGCCCAACCGCCCCTGTCCACTTATTTGTGGTTACTCGCCGTTATTACTAGTTACTAGTCTCCAGTAACAATCATGCCTTTTGTAATGATGACAGCAGTTGACAGCTACTATACCAAAACACTGCACATCACATTAAGTCCAGTCACCATAAACTTCCCGTTCTGAACGCTATTGCACTCAGTTTGCTTTACCACTACGTGACTATCACAAGACACATCCTACGGTCTCCCCATTCAACAAGGCTTTATTGACAAGGCTAGCATAAAATACATAGACTACTGCTGTAGAAGGCCATGAGCTCGGGCTTTGTCTTTGCCACTGGTCTACTGTATGAGCAGCAGAGGTTATCCCTTACTTGTAGTAGTCTTAGGTATAAATTTATGATAACTCTGAATCAGAGTTCATGGACATGATTGGATATTGTATTAAAGGGTTAAGCAGTTTGGAATTAGGTAACATGAAGCATGCCAAATGTTAAGAAGGAATATAGTGTAGTGTACGTGAGCAATGCAAGAAAGGGCTTGGGATGGGGAGGTTTTTCTCAGGCAGAAATTTTGCCAGCAGAAAGCCAGGTTCTGCTCTGATGCTCCACTGACAGTGGACACTTTAGTGGAAATGAATGCTATTGCCATTAAAGGATTGCATGGAGGTCAGCACAGGCACAGCCTCGCCTTTGTGGTTTTATTTTAAGAAAAGCGTTACTATCTCATTGCAGCCCAGATCACACTTACTACACATTTAGGTGTGACGTAACCCTTCTCATTTGTTCATTATACACAAAATGAGTTTTCACCCTATATTCTTTTTCAAGTTGTGCATGAAACATGTTCATGGAACAATAAAATAAAGACTATTTGGCTCATTACAGAGACATCCTGATGTGTGCACGCACTGCTCCAGTCTCTAATTAGTTAACTGGTTGATCTGGAAAGATGTGCAGTATCAGAAACTCCAATGCAGTTGCGTACAGACTGTAAACATTTATTGACTATAAGGAAACTTTATCTAACTCACCACATGTTTACAATTAGTTACAAGAAATCCATTTCTTACGTGGGCCTTTGAGCCTGTCGGTTGTAAAAAGCTGCTAGGGCATGTATGGCAAAAGTCAAGATTCCAACTTCTAGTTTATCCCTGTGCATGTTTTAAAAAAATGAATTAAAATTGTATACAAGAGAAAAACCCTGGTTATTTTTTCACTGATGTCTGATATTCTGTTTTGCAGATGGATTGTTGTGTTTAGTAATAAACCAGCCATATTTCTCCTCAGAATTAGGGCTGATCATTGTGAACTGTTTAGGCTGTTAATCTGCAGTGATCTTCCACTCGAAGAAAAAAGAAGTCCTTTACGTACACAAACCCACAGCAATTATACTCCATTTGTAGCAGAAGCAAGCATGAAAATACAGTTTTGGTGGCTTAAGTGGAAGGAGGCTATTGATTCAAACCACAGAAAGTGAGAAAGCACTCAAAGGACTAACTCCAGCTCTGAAGTAGGTTGGCAAGAGTGTTGCCATGGGCTTGGGATTTACTCTTAAATAACTTATTAGCAGAAGGATCACTGACACACACACACAGCATCCCCGCTTGCTGTCTCGCTGCATGTCCCCTGACGCTTTTAGGGCTGTGACTAACGGCACCCATTAGGTGCTTAGTGCCACCTTGATAGCTGAGGAGAAGCATTTTAGGAAGGGAATGTGTGAGCAGACAGGGAGGCAACTTCTTACACCACTGCAGGGCGAATGGGAAAGATGCAGCCCTGGCAGAGTCATATCCCTATAAACCTCTGCATCGTCCAGCCCATTGTGGTCAACCACTTCCAAGAGAATACAGCCATACCGTGTACAGCCATAATGCTTAACCCTTCCCCTGTGAGGGCCAATGCCTCTAAACAAACCCAGATCAGCAGGTTGAGAAGACTCCTGAGCCAGCAGAACAAGAAGTGTGAGCAGAAGCACAGGTACTGTAGTGATTTGGTGGGACTGGCCATGCAGCCAGCAGGACGGGTCGCCTCTCGGTTCCCTGCCCTATTTCCCCTCCTGTTCCACTAATGCTCATTGTTTCTTTCTAGCTTCAATTTGTGTGTACCCCTGTCCTTCTCCAGTCTATTTGGAGTAAACCTTCTCTTCTAGTTGCCTTTAAATTTGGCTAATCCTTGCCCACCAATGGTGAATCCTGAGACAGAGACCCATCCCTTAAAAAAATAGCAACTATCGTTGGAATCTCTTGATGGCACAGCTGGCGTGTTCTGCCCTGTTTCCACACTCCTCTTGAGGCCTGTGTTTTTAAACTGTAAACTCTGGGACAGAGACCCTTTTTTCTACTATTACCGAATGCTTTGTTCAGTGTTTGACACAATCAGCCCCTTTTCCAAGTCAAACCCCAGAGTCCCCACCTTAGGTAGCAGTTGATGAGTATCTAACGGGTTTAGGTCATAAGCACTGGCACTCAATATAAGTATTTAATTCTGGCAAGTGTTACTATTAAACTTTATGTTCAAAGGGTTTAATAGTTATTAAAATACGATTTATTGCAACAGCATGACAAAGCTTTGTGTTGCTAACGAGAATCCAGAAGTTCAAAGGAAGACTTGATCACATAAGCCTCTGCCTTCAAGAGGCTGATTGTGTTGCAAATATGACATGCACGAGTTTGACAAACAGTAGCTAGACCACCTCTCATTAAGTCATTCTGTCTAATGCAGATTTCACTGGAAAGACATTTGTATGCACCCCTTGTCAGGCAGGGAGCACTGGATGGAGATGTAAGGAAAACTGAAGGACTGAAGGAAACACAAAACCAGGAGTTATTTTAACAAGAGGGACCAAGAACCTCATACACCGTATGGAGACCAAAAGTGAGCATGGTTTGGGATTCAGGTTTTACCACTTGTCCTCACCCATAACCTGCCCAGACAGGGCAGTTTTATCATGAGATGCCTGTTACAAATCAGTACTGCGCACAGAAATCAACGTGAGTGATAATGCAGGGCTGGGTTTAAAATGATAGGTTTCATATCATAGCATATCCACCATGACTAGAATTTGTAAATGCATGCAGAATACTAACACTTTTTGCTTTTAATATAATGTATCCAGAAAATACAAACACTTTCGATCTCTGACAGGGCTACAAGTGTCACAAAGATATTTCACACTGAATTATTAATGTGGATTGGGGAGTCTTAATCTTGCTGGTTGAGGCTTAGTGATACTGACTTTAAATGGCAAACAGCTTTTTACAGTTATGAAATCCAAAATGTTTCATATATCCACATGCAGAAGTGCAGAGAAGATTTCTGTACTGCGTAACAGATGCAACACATCCACATATGTGTTGTTTATAACCATGGAGCTTACAATTTATACCTGTTATTACAAGCTACCAAAAAATATTCCAGCAGTTCAGCTTTAACACACTGGCAACTTTGTCAAAAATTTAATTCTCTCTTTCTTTGAAACAGTTTTGCAGACTTAAATATGTACCTAAATATGCAATAATGTTTTTCATCCCCCTTCCCGTTCTTAAAGGCTTTCCATTATCATTTGATTGTTCAGCTTGAAAAATTCAGAATCTTTTCTGCAGACTAAGAAACAATATGAAACAAATATATTGTGAGCTACGGTTACCAGTTGAGCTTCATTATTTTCAACATATTGCTCTGAATTATTTTTTATTTTTTAAACTACAGACTTTGTCTGTTAGGTGATATATATGACATCTCTTCAAACACAAACCTGAAGTATATTTGATGCTGTTGACCAATTTTGCCACTTCTGGTGAGGTATTGTGAATAGTGATTTTCACGAGAAATTTTTGCTATACAAAATCTTCCGCATAAAAATATTCATTTCCAAACACGAGAGCTTTCACTTTGAAGACACCTTTACCCTTAGTTTCTGAAATCCAAATGGGGGGCGAGGAAAAGGAAGATCACCTTTGTTAATTTAAAATAGTCCTGTTCTTGGTGAGTTTTGACAGCCTTTTCTGTGCTTGCAGATGGGTTCCAAGCTATAACAGACAGTTCACTACAGTAAAAAACCTCTGTCTACACAGAGAATTTGACATAAGATCTAGATGTTGTTTTTTTCCTTGAAAACATTGGAAACACTTTGTAAGAAGAATTTACCTCCGGCTTGGGACTAGAAGCTTTAATTAAGTGATTATTGCTGGTCTTTTTAATTTGGGCCTTTTCCAAAATGATTTCTACTAGCCCACAATTAAAAAAGTAAACATTTTAGGTCTCGTCTTTGATGGAGTCTCAGCTACCTGAAATTTGAAATTCTTCAATACTAAATTCAGGAAGGTGCTGCAGCCATCATTCACAGCTTTAGAAATATTGCTTAGGAGTCTTACTTGATGTATAGCAATAACTCATGCCATCAGTAATGATCAGTAAGGTAGATATGACCAGCGAGCAGGGTTTCACATGCCTGTAAGCAATCTGTTAGGTAAAACTGAACTGGGAGAAAGAAAACACAGAATATTAGTATGCATCTGTAATTCTCCATCACAGTGAAATAAATTGCACCAGAGAAGGAAGAGAGACACCTGGGCTTGACAAAGTAATTGTAAGAACAGAAAAGGGAAGGCCCTTAGGTTCCAAACATTTGAATGTCCATATTTCCCATGGGTTTCACATTTAAGCCTTGAGCACCTTTGAAAATGCAGACCTCCATGACTCATGTTTTGTAAATGCATTTAGAAAAGCATGTGGGAGTTCTGAGTTTTTAAGTACAGGGTAAGTCTTTGGCATATTTTCACTTAATCAGAGAATCTTCAGAAGTATTTCAGAGTAGGCTTTAATAGGAAACCCTCTTGGTTACCCTGCTGTTTTGTGCAGAGGAGGTGTTTGGAAGCTGGGGAAGAGGAGCAGCTGTGTAAATGCCGGTCTCCACTCAGATTTTCCATCGACTGTGACGTTTAACCTCAGCTGACTAGATTCGCACAATGGGTTATAACATTGCTAAAGGGAGGCGGTGGTCTGACTTGCTGGTGAGGCTTCAGACAGCTCATTTACTTCTGGCACGAAGGCTCATCTCCCATGGACATTTCAACATGAGGCAGTGCGGCATCTCAGCCTGCTGCCACTTAGAGGCAGTGTCATCTCCAAGTATCCCCACAGGCTCTTCCCTGTAACCCATGGGCAGAATTAAGGAAGGAGCCACAGAAATCCGCTTGTCGGGAAGCAATTTGAACTAATAGGAACAAATCACAGACAGAAGTTAGGGAGATTAAGCTTACAGGGAATTAAATTCTGTGCAGATCATCTGCTTGCCTCCAGTCTGGCTGGAAAGAAACTGCTTCTTCCAGTTGGCGTTGTGAACAAGTGCACTGGCAAGTGATAAACCCAGGAAGTTAGTGCTTATAGGGTTACAGCACGGCGTCCAAATCCCTGATTCAAAACAGGGACTTGAAATCATACTGCACAGGGCTGCTATAAACACGGAGTTCACTGGGTCTTCTGCAGTAGAGGTTCCCTTAGCGCTTATAGTCTGGTGGCAGATTACATACCACAGAAAAATATTTAATCTCAGTAGACTGAATTAAAGCTGGTAAATTTGACTACAGGGCATTGCATGGCCAGAACCTTCTTCCCACTCTCTATTTGCTGTCAAACACATTTTTAACTTTGTATGTTATCTATTTCTGGATAGAAAAGGGCTATAACTTTTATAAAAGAAGAGCTGGGTCGCAAGAGCACTGGCATCAATGAGGGTCATTAGTAGCACTTTCTTGGACTCTGTCTAATGACTTCAGAGTTTGATTCAATTCTGTGGTTTATAATAGAAAAGGGCTACATTGCCTAGCCAAAGAGAGGAATAATCACCTTGTGTTGAATCTAAGAAGAAGATATGTAATGGAAATGAGATTAAATTACTGCACAATGAAACTTGTGCCAATTTACAGGTTAGGGCTTGAAGTCAGATGTGCTGCAGCAACAGTCCAAAGCTTCTTCCATTTCAAGCTATACCCTTTAAAAGTTTTCATTTAAATTTTTTATGCTTCACTTTATAAAAAATTAAAAGAAAGAGAGTTTTCCTGCAATTAAGAAGTACTCTGTGTACTTTCAGAAGGGGCTGCATTTTTTAAAACGTTGGGAGGTAGCATTCCGTAATTGGAGTTGACACTTGGCAAAGTGAACGTGCCCACTTGACCCTGCCAGGATGTCTCTCATCTTGCCTCCGCGCACGTGGACACATCCTTCTACAGCATCTGACTGGCAGGCAGCAGCCCTCAGTCGGCTCTTCAGCTCGCTGAAATATCCGGGTAGAGCACTGGAAACAGTCAGACGGTATTTATAGTACACAACAAAGAATCAGGGGATTTGTGAAAAGGAAATGAAAGAGAAGCAATTTCTGGCTTCCTTCAAATTCATAGAAAATATTAATAGCATAAAGGAAATAAGGGAGTTTTGCATAAAAGTGAAAGGCCAGGGAGAAACACAAAGCAAGCTCCCTTTTAAACAACAAAGAGACATCTACCTGCCAACTGTCACGTAAGCGAAAGGAGTTAATGTCAGACCTTGACAGGCAAGTCTGAGAAATTTGTTACGCTGATAGTGTTCAGGGGTTTTTTTGGTTTTTTTTTTGTTGTTGTTTTTACAAGGCCCTTCAGACAGTAGTAAATGAAGAAACAGAAGGAAAGGGAAGCTTTGTAAATAAGACAAAGCGGGGAAATCAAGTCCATCTCATAAAGGTTATGACATGAATATAATGAATATAAATGAAAAGCTATTACCCACAGCAACAAGAAGTTACTTCTGGGATTTCTCTTTGAATGACATACCTGGGACTGTCTCAGCTTTTCCATAGCTAGCCAAAACTGTGGACAGATAAATCTCTCTCTGCTGGCAATCTCAGCGTGTTTGCTGCCTGGGTCTGGCAGGGGTGCTCACAGCCTTGCACTGACAACACAAAAAGCCCACCGTTTCTAAGAATCAAGAGATTCTTGAATCTGTAATGAGAAGTTACTGTCACTTTGGAAAAATGTTGCTGTACGGATTCACATCACATTTTTCAGCAGCCGAGTCATCTGAAGTCACTCTATATACATCATGCGAGTTCTTCGGTCAGAAGGCTGTGGCCAGGTACTGACTGAAAAGGTGATCTACTTCGCTTGATGAGACTCAACCAAGGCTCTTTGTGTTCATTTGTACTCTAAGAATTTCTCGATAGCAGCAACTGTGCGGTAGTTAATGTTAATAAAAGCGTTGGTGCATCCCCTCGCACCTAATCAGAACTAACACCATGCAAATCCTATAAATTATAACAAGCTACATTTTTGTTCATTAAAACTGTGTGTAAATAAAGAAAATGTCACTCGTCCACATTCCAATTTTTAGCATGGTTAATAAAGAGAGACATTAGCTTGCAGCAATAGAGACAGCACCGTGCCAATGTTTGCAAAACTGTCATTGGCAAAGAAAATAATTTATTTGCAAAAATACATTCTCTACATTTTTGACTCAGGATACATATCCAAAAGTTGAAGAAAAGAATGTGCAAAGTCATTTAATTTATTTATGAAATATGTGTGATTAGAAGCTTGATTCTAATTAGGTCATACAATTACAACAAGTCTCTTTGAATCAAGACCTTGCCTTTGATAACAATGAACAAGCATCCAAGCATAAAGCACAACTAAAAATTACAAAAGCGACTACTGATTTTTTTAACCATTTCTTGCTAAGGAAGGCAATCAGTTCCAAACTACTGTGAACTGCATTGGCGTACACCATTTATTTAATGTATAGATCATAAATACAAAACTAACAGTGTCACTGGCCTTCTATGAAAGAATTCAAGGAAGGACAGAGCCTTAGTAGATCCAGACCTCCAACCATTTGCCCCAGTCCCTTGTTTCTTGTGCTGTGCACCTACCATACAAGAGATTATTTTTCTGAAACCTGAGTCTCTCTCTTTGCAGGCCAACAGAGATTAGGAATACTACAAAAATATATGAGGGCTTTTGGGAATTAAAAAAAAAAAAAGGTTGTGGAAGGCAAAAATGGTTTCTTGGTACTCTTAGCAAACTGTCAAGGAAGCTAAAAGGGCTAAAAGAGTCAAAAAGGCTATCTCCTCTTTCATAGGTATGTGCAAATTTACAGGATTCAGGAGGGGGGAATCAAGATCAGGACCACGCCACTTCCACTGAGTCAATGGTAGAGTTGACATTCGAGAGCAGGACAGGCTGTTTATCACAGGAGGGGTATGCATATTTTTGTGAATCTTAATAAAATATCAAATTAGCAGATACATGCTTTGTTCTACTTTTGCAAACTTCCATTTATCGTGTGAATGGTAAAAAAAAAAATTAAGCTTACACAAAGAGACAAGTAAAACTCTATGCAATGCAGAACCAGGATTTATCTGAGATTTTGAAATTCCCACATCAGTAAGCTCAAGTAGGGCAACGTGACAAAATACAAGCGTGGGATACTTATTGTTACAAAAGGCAGCAAGAAAATGTTTAAAAAAAATACGTTTCAAGGGTCAGAGACAGCTTCATGGTAGCAATAGATGTAGCCAGCCTCTCTCCACTTCACATACTTTCTCCCTTTCTAGTGGGGAGAAAGACATAGTTGCACTTATCTCAGGGATACAGAAGGAAATCTTTTTCATGCTGTAACAACATGAAAAGTGAAATTCTTGAAACGTGTATTTCTGCAAACAGCAGTTGGAAAAATAAGAAAACCTCCAAGCCTGTCATACCCTGCTAGGCCTATCGCTGCTAACACCCCTCCGCCCCCCACCCCAGTATTTATAATTTTTGACATCTATGAGTACTCTATAATAAAGCAATTAATAATAATAATACTCTGGCTTATATAGTGCTTTTCAACTGAAGTTGTCAAAATACTTCACAAAGCTTAACATTCAGAAGAGATTTAAAGCTTCGGTACTCCATGGCATAAACTAACCTTAATATGAGGCGAAAAGAACAGCAGGGGGACATTCCAAATTATTATTTCAAAATCCCTTTGCTTTAGTATTCTTATGTCTTTCTATGGAGCATATATTACTGATCTTTCTTAAGAACCAAACAACGTTTTGGAAAATAAGATAATGATTTTTGTTCCTGCTCCGCTTTTCTATGTAGGAATGCCATGAGGTATTGCTGAGAGATCATTGTATGTAACTAAACTGCCTTAGAGTTGATCAGATAGAATGATTTAGACACCACCACAAACATGGACCTGCGTACAAATTTCCCCTTTCTCAGTCCTGTGCTTTGACCACTAGATCACACTCCTGCTCCCTAAAGCCTAATGCTATTCAGCAGTTTCACAGCTATGGTGTAAAATACTGTAACCAGGACTGTTTGTAGCATAGAAAGAAATGAAGTACTACTACGTGTATAACTCAAAAATCTGTATATTATTCTCTTTTATGATGATCATTCTTTCATAACGTAACTAGCAGTGCTTCTTTGTATTGCTGTGTACTGAAACAGATTCTGTTCTTAAAGTAGAAAACCAAGATAAAGCAAAAAAGTTAATTCTATATTTCATATGGCACTTTCTCAAATTAAAAAAATACTAATTTTTTTAAATTCCTGGTGTTCATTGCTGAATTGCAAAATGTGAAAGATTAAGGAGTTTTGTCACCTTCTCTTAAGAACTAAATCTGTTCAAATAATAAGAGAGACCTAGTTATCACAGTATTTGTCATAACTATCATGCTACATCCTAACAGAATAATGAAAAACAATCACCTTTGACTTGCACACATGCAATAATCATCCCTGAAAGCTTTCCGAATTCTGATGCCCATAATGTCAATAGAAAAGATCAGAAGGTGATGAGTGATGCTGGGGGATACAGAAGAGCTATACTGGGAGACACAGTCAGAGCATATTTTGAACAGAGCTTTATTCCTATAATTCACAGCTCTGCCTGAGGTTTCCAAGCTACATACTGCAGCCAGGGTAAAGCCACTGATTTAGGAAATGTTGCGGAAAATTTGAGCATTGTGAGCAAATTCCTTTCTTAGATCCACTGTCCCTAGAGCCACAGCCAGGACTTTAGAGCTTGGCTGAGTCTTGGTATTCATGAGCCAACAATGTTAGTACACTTGTGCTGTTACATGTAACTACTATAATAAATATCATAACGTTAATTCAGTAGAAGTGACTCCAGTCCCCATCCTCGGTTTAACAGCAAAGCTATGTATGAAAAACGCATGTGGCAAAACTGTACACGCTAATGTTATAATACCTATTGTTGAGTGAGCTACTTAATTTAGATTTTTAAACAAGTTGGGGAAGCAACTCTCTTTGGCAGAATTTTTTTTCCCCTCTTTGTAATGTTTTTTCGTCATTTTTACTTTAAAGCACAACTCCAGCGGCTCTGAACTGATCTCATTCTTGATGCACAGCTCCCCTGTCCTGTGAGCCATTGCCTTCCTTCAGGAGGTGCTCACCGGGCGCACAGAGCCTTGCAACAGATCTGGGGGTCCTTTCATTTACTAGGATGAGGAACGGACTAGGACAAGGACACTGACATCACTTCCAATGAGATGTCACGTAAAGTAGAAGGCTTAATCCTTACTCAGGAAGGCCCCCATGGCCTGAAGCGGAAAGCAAAAATTAGGTCTGGAAGAGCAAAATTCAAAACCTGAAAAGCCTCAATAACATTTGTTTCATTATACACTAAATATTTATAAGATTGACAAAATCAGCATCCTACAGCAAACTGCCTTGTGCTGGGAAAATTAGTCGATAATACTAACAGACAGAGAGAAATTAGCCAAGTGACCAAGGCGGTGCCTGGAGTACATCCTCAGTGTCAGGCTGCTAGCAAAGCTGCCAGTGCTGTCACGCTGGAGAACGCTGCCCACTGCATCCCCTCACCCACGTCCCCTCCTGTCTGAAGAGCTGGGTGACCTGGTGACAGAAAGCACCAATTGCTTGGCCTCCACTAGCAACACCTCTGGGGGACAAGGCTGAGTGATGTGTGTATATAACCTAGAAGAAAGCTTTTACTTTTTTGGTAGCCTGAGTTTCTCACGCACAGCCTGAAGATGTCATTACCACTTCCCCTGAACTCATCTGTACTGAATCGTAGAAAATGGTTCGACATTTTTGCATTTCTGTCTGACATGAATCGGGGTTAATTGGTGATAATGGTAAGGGTAATTAGTTTTAACAGGCACTAAGTCCCATACCCCAAGCTTCTTATGACTGAAATAGAACAGCAGTCAAAATGTGGCATGAAAAATAATATGGCAATATCCAGTTATCTGCAAATGTAAGGGGGTGGGGATTACTTATCCGTTTGTATGCACTTGCATATGTTTCTGTGCATCAAACTGCTTCAGAAACAGTGAAGTTTTGTCCAGCGAGCAATTCATTGGGTTTTTGGTTTTGATGTTGGCTGAAATGCCAACATTACAAGCTAAGGCTTGCCAACAAACACTCCAGCATCAGGTTGGGAAGTTGCACCACTTTGTCCAGGAAGAAACAATTCTTTGAAGTATCATTTAAAATTACGTGACAATGTGAGTTCCAATTTTGCAAAGCTTAGCTAAATCTTGTAAGGTTTTGTTTCTGTTTTTTGTTTTGTTTTTTTTTTTTCAACTTGTGTGAAACATCCCATATGAGAATAGAAGAAACAGTAAAGTCAAAAACAGGAGTTACAGTTCATCTGACTAGCGCAGTGGCTTGAAACCTCATACAGGAGCTGTCACACTGAGAACTGAGATGACAACATGCAAAAATTAAAGTACTCTGTGCCTCTCTTGGTCTTCCCATACACTTCTCCCGTCTCCTCGCTCATCAAAGGTTTCCTTGTCACAAGCCTGGCACCCCTTGGGTTAGTATCAGGCTGTCTGGGGCTTATCTCCCCAACAGTGCATTCAGGTGCCCCATGACAGCTGTACCAACCATCCATCCCCCATGTTCCTGCTCATCAGCTTAGACTGGTCTGAACAATGTGTGTTGGGACCTAAGTTTCCACATATTATTAAAATTATTGTTTTATTAAAATATCAGGGAAAAAAAATCACCAAAAATCAGTGTTAGCCCAGTTTTACCTGCAAGCACATTAAAGCACAAATGATGGGTGAAACTATTAGTCTGTGAATTTCAGCAGAGTATGGAGAAAACCACATATCCTGTTTGGGCCTTAAGAACAGCTTTAATTGTAGAGATGGGATAGAGCAATCGTCTCGTACTGAGGTTAATGTAATTCACATTTATAAAATCAACTTGTCCCAGAAAGCCTGAAAACTATTTGAGATTGAGACACAAATATTTGAGAAGGCAGGATATTGTCTTCTCAGGATGAAGGGAAGATGACCTTTCCCAGGACTACAGCACAACAGTAACTGTTGTGACTTCTGTGGCTGGGCTGATGGAAGATGACTGGGGATGTGATCGCAGTGTGACAAAGAAAGTTTACGGTTGGATGGCATAAAAGCCTGATGCTAAGTTTTCCCAAAGTCTTTAAGACAGATATTAAAATAGTAATGTAGGCAGCAAGCGCTTGTAATCCCACTGAGTTCAATTACTTCTGAATGTGCTCAGCACTTTTGAACACTAAGCTATTTATTTACTTGTCTATATGCACATACAGACACACATTTCACTATCTTGTTTTAGACAAGTGAACTCAACTTTCGGTTTAATCTTTCCTCTGTCTCACCCTAAAATGCTATTATAACTCCTTTAAAAGGAATGGTCTTCCTTCACTTCCGTTTTCATGGGAAGAATCTGAGTTTCAGACACCAAAAGCAAGACAAACCAGAGAAGACATTTTACAATTTCATTAGGACCTTACTTGAGCCTTGAGCATGAAAGCTGGAAGGCCACTTCGCTAACACTTGTATTACAAAGCCAACGTAAGTGAAATGCAATTATAATTCCAGTTTAGGCTTGAGAATGAGAAAAGAGGTAACTGTTAGCAAGGTGTCATATTCCTCACCAGCTTTCAGTCTACTGATAACTCCACGTAACTAAGTTGTATCACTCACAACTAAGTTATACCCCTCCCCTACTTACAGGAACACACAATCACTCAATCCAAGGATTTTTAAGTATTTTATGAATGCTGGCACTATGAACATCACAACTACCCTTTGAGACGAATTGGGCATTACTACCATACAACACATTTCAAAGTCACCAGGGAACTTTTTGGGAGGCCTGGGCATACTGCCAATTATATAGGTTCATCTAACATGCTGGAAATTAATAGGTTGTAAGACCAAAAGTAACTGTCTATGATCCCATAGCCACACTGTGCAATGCAGGCCAGAGGAATCCCCTGAATTAATTCATTTTCTGATGACAGAACATCTTTTCTGGGGAAAAAGAAAACCCCATACAATCTTGATATGGCAAGTTGCAGTTATGGGCAGTCTAGAACAACCTTTGTGAAGTTGTTCCACTTCTGAATTACCTCATGGTTAAAAACTAAAGAATAGACCAGCTCTAGCATAGCGGAATATAACCAAGTATTATTGCTGTTTTCCAAATTCCACGCAGTAATTTTAGAATCCTAATTTAACAGATGAAATTTCTATATTTGAAGAAGACTCCTGATCTCCAAAACATCATTTTCTAATGAAAACATCCTAAACGCAAAGCTCTGTTGAATATCAATGAGACACTATTCAGGTAAACTCACCACATAGCCTAGTGTCACTTAAATGCTACAGGCAAGACCTTTAGCCTTATTGCTGGTGAAAAACCAGACATGAGCAATCAAAATCCTTAGAAAATGTCATATTTGATGCTGCCTCTCCTATCATTCCATCTAGCACAGCATTTGTCTTTCAACTTACTTTAGATGCTGGTTCATAACAAATATTCTCCAGAAGTTTTGTGGATAGAAGTTAATATAAAATATCGACCTCATTAATATTTATTATTCCAGGAAGCCTGTGGTAGAAAAGGTTTCCAAATTAAGCCAAATGTCTCCTTGAACCAGGCATCAGGAACATCAGCAGAAATGTCAATGTGAACTCTTGCCAATAAAGCAGTCATGAATCTCCAGGCTTTGTTTGAAGAGAGCGAGCTCTTTTAATTTACCTAGAAACATAAGGTGGTGTGGCAAGTTTAAAACCAGTAGTACTTTACTATAAGAATAAAGTCTTTCCTTTTACAAATTTTTTCTGGTTTTAAATATGGGGAAGCTCATCCCTGCAGCCCCCAGCCTCACTGTTTTTCTGAGCCTTCAGGAGCTGGAGGATTTAATTTTTATCACAAGTTCCCAACAGTGCCTGGAAACATGCATCCACAGTGATGAGCTGTCTAGCGGAACAGGACTACAGCAGCCGAGTTCTTTGGATCTCCATTCTTAAGGGCCAGCTTTATGTTAAAATAGAAAGTCACTTAAAAACTAAATACAAAAGACTTACTTCCTCTGGGAATAGTTCAGGTCTACAAGTGTCCTTAAAAGGAATTCTTGATGCATTTTTACTAAATGCCTGCTCTTCAAAAGTTTTACTCCAGGAGCCTAATAATTCCTCATTCTCCTTTGAATCGTTTTCGAGGGTAAAGCAGGATGCTAAGGTGAGGTGGGTGGGGAAAGGCAAAGAGATCACCAATACTGATAAGAGATCAGGTTCCCTGATTTTGATGAGACAAGCACTCACCATGCAGAGAAGGATGTAAAGAAACTGAAAACATATATAGTGCACTATTTCAGCTGTGAGCTGATTAAACAACTTCCATGGAAGTAGTTTTCTACGGAAAGATGCCAAGTCAATGAAATTAAGATGTGTGTCAAGTAGCAGTGTTATAAAACGCTGACAAAAAGCTATCACAGCATCGTGATACAGTTGAAATGGTTTGGTTTTAACCACACACAAAGGTCAAATGCACATTTACTCACAACAAGACATTTTCACTATGGATTGCATTGTTTAAATTTCTCATCCCGATCTGGGAAGAAATTAAATTTTGATAAATCCTGCCATTTCCTATAGAATGGACATTCGGTTCTTTGACTAGCTCTGTTAAGTGTATCTCCATAAATGCATTGCAGACTTGTTTGGTTTGCGAATAATCTCTCCTTGCTCCTTTCCTTATTCAATTCTTCATAATCCTGCTGGGCTCTTTCTCAAGAATACTCATTAGTCATAAATGTTTTTTTGCCAAATCTCATCCTCAGGTATTCCTGCATAGCCTCAAGGTCTCTGATTGTGCTTTCCGTGACAGTTATACTCTCTTTTGCCTTTGATATGTTCTGTGAATGGTTCTTAACAAACAATTCTGTTGATAAAGTACAAGAAAAAGAAATCAAAGCGTCTCTCAGCAGTGGTACCTCTGCAGGGCAAACAGGAATAAAGCACAGTAAAAGTGTATTTGTGTCACTCAAATTAGCAGATGGGAGTCTGAAAGTGCACTGCAAGAGATATGCTGAGAAAAGCCACCACTTTAATGTAGGTTCATTTCAGAAAAGCACTATACTTTAGGAGAAATAACACTATCTCACTAGAAGTGTTTCTCGAGATCTGAATGACTATCTTTAGGCTCATAAAAGTTACTCTTACACTAATAGATTGCAATTTTTTAAGGACAGATAGAAGTACAGAAAAAAATGGAAACGTGGATACACGATTTCTCTGAACAGTGTTTGCATTGATACTAAATACGACAAATACAAGTATTTCTGGAGTTCATAGTTAGCTTTTTTGAAAAGCATAGTCAATATGAGGAAAAAATTAGAGCCATTAGCTTTGAGACCTCTGTGTGCTACTGGCAAACACTGATGTTAAATGTGACATCAGCATCCTACTTGATATAAAAATTTGAACTCTATTACAATATTAGATTAAAGAGGGAGAAATAGCCCAGTTCAACATTCTGGAAGAAGCAGAACAGGAGATAATCTGAGTTTCTTATCTCTGAAAGATCTCTTCTGCTTGCTAACTCTCTTTACCTGTTCATGTTGTTTAAAATCAGTAAGAAATGCTTCATTTCATTGCCAGCCTCATCACTGCAGGCCTGTAAAACATCTGGACAGGTGTCTGAAAACAAGCACACTGAAGAAGCTTAAGTAGAGTAATTTTAATCAATACTGTTTCAGTTATAAACTATCTTAACATAGGATTAAAAAACTTGGAAAACAGTGGAACTGAATGATATTTGCCTGCACTCAAAACTACTCCAGTTAGTCTTCAGATTTTAATATTGTGTGATTTAACACATCTGATACCATTGACATCACTATTGTGCTACAGACAAAGACAATGCACAGGCAGTATTTTAATTGACTCTGATATCAACCCTAGATTGTAAAATGGCTGCACCACGAGTTCAAAGAGAAAAAAAAATAAAAAAACCCAATCAACAGTTTGATGCTGAGCTGATAAGCAGCAGAGTATGCCATTTTCTTCAGTATCTTCATCAGTAGATTTGATAGCCACAGAGCACACCCTCGGCAGATGTATAAGGAGGTTCAGTCCAGAAAGACCTTGAGAAATGTGAGGACTGAGCCAACACAAGCCTCAGGAAGCTCAACAAAAAGCAAAAAGTATGGCACTGGGGATGAAGTGACACCATGTGTCAGCACAGCTGGAAGACAACTGGCTGAGGAGCAGCCCTGCTAAAAAGGACCTTGGGGTTGCAGTGGACACTAGGTCAAACATGAAACATCAACGTCTCTGTGCTGTCATTGTCAATACAGGAAATTGGTATTGGGCTACATGAGGTGAAGCTTTGCTCTCATTGCTGTCTAGACTGCAGTTGGAATATTATGTCCTGTTTTGGGCCTCCCAGTTCAAGAAGGATGCTGAGAAACTGGTGAGGGTCCAGTAGGTTCCTGTCAAGGTGGCTAGGTCCTAGACACACTCCTCAGAAGCTGTGTGCTAAGACAGCTGGACATAGTCCGGTGAAGAGAATCATAGAATGGTTTGGGTTGGAAGGGACCTTAAAGACCATCTAGTTGCAACCCCTCTGCCATGGGCAGGGACACCTTCCACTAGACCAGGCTGCTCAAAGCCCCATCCAGCCTGGCCTTGAACATTTCCAGGGATGGGGCACCCACAACATCTCTGGGCAACCTGTTACAGTGCTTCACCACCCTCACAGTAAAGAATTTTTTCCTAATATCTAATCTACATCTCCCCTCTTTCAGTTTAAAACCATTACCCCTCATCCTATCACTACACTTTCCACCTTTTCTGTAGGTGACTATAAGGTCGCCCTGGAGCCTTCTCTTCGCCAGGCTGAATAACCCCAACTCTCTCAGTCTATCTTCATAGGAGGGGTGCTCCAGCCCTCTGATCATCTTCATGGCCCTCCTCTGAACTTGCCCCAACAGATCCATGTCCTTCTTATGTTGGGGGCCCCAGAGCTGAATGCAGTACTCCAGATGGGGTTTCACAAAAGTGGAGTAGAAGGGCAGAATCCCCTCCCTCAACCTGCTGGCCACACTTCTTTTACTGTGGCCCAGGATGGGGTTGGCCTTTTGGCCTGCTAGTGCACAGTACCAGCTGATTTTGAACTTCTCATCAACCAGCAGCCCCTAGTCCTTCTCAGGACTGCTCTCAATCCCTTCTCCACCCAGCCTGTATTTGTGCTTGGGATTTCTCTGACCCACGTACAGGACCTTGCACTTGGCCTAGTTGAACTTATGAGGTTTGCACAGGCCCACCTCTCAAGACTGTCAAGGTGCTTCTGGATGTCATCCCTTCCCTCTAGCATGTTGACCACACCACACAGCTTGGTGTCATCAGCAAACTTGCTGAGGCTGCACTTGATCCCAACATCCATGTTGACAACAAAGATGTTAAATAGTACCAGTTGCAGTACTGACCCCTGAGGAATGCCACTTGTCTCTGGTTGCCACTTGGACATCGAGCCATTGACCGCAACTCTGAGGGCAGCCATCCAGCTAATCCCTTATCCACCAAGTGGTCCATCCATCAAATCCATGTCTCTCCAATTTGGAGACAAGGATGTGGTGTGGGACAGTGTCAAATGCTTTGCACAAGTCAAGGTAGATGATGTCAGTTGCTCTTCCCTTATCCACCAACGCTGTAACTCCATCGTAGAAGGCCACCAAATTTGTGAGGCACAATTTCCCCTTAGTGAAGCTATGTTGGCTGTCACCAATCATCTCCTTATTTTCTGTGTGCCATAGCATAGTTTCCAGGAGGATCTGCTCCATGATTTTGCTGGGCAGAGAGGTGAGATCAGCTTGTAGTTCCCCAGGTATTCCTTTTCACGCTTTTTAAAAATGGGGGTTATGTTTCCCCTTTTCCAATCCGTGGGAACTTCACCGGACTTGCCACAACTTCTCAAATATGATATATAGTGGCTTGGCAGCTTCATCCACCAGCTCCCTCAGGACCTTCAGATGTCCTTCTACCCCTTAGAAGACTAAGAGGTAATTTGGTAATAGCCTACAACTGCCCAACAGACAGTGGAACTAACCTCTTTCAACAATGTCAGACAGTATAAATCAAGGGGGAACGGACAAAATCTGAATTTTGAGAGTTTCGGACTGCACAATAGGAAAAATTCCTTCACTAGGACAGTAGCACAGCAATGGAATAAGTTATTTTTGGAGATGATGGCAATTTTTAGAGGGTTTTCTTACTTGGCTACATAAAGCCACTGCTAAAATCTCTTCCAGTGTTGGAGACACATGCTGTAAGTGGTTGGAGTAGACAACTTCCAGAGGTCCCTAAGAATCAACTCTTCTACTACTGTGTCATCAGTTGCTGATGGTCTGTCTACAGCTCTCATCAAGGACACAGAGCTGGCTTAACCCAGTTCTCCTCCCTCTTTTCCAGTTGAAAGAACTGTCATAACAAACAACTCTTCTTTTATCTCTCAAGACTGATCTAATTTTCCTAACACTAACACCAGCCTACTTTGGAAGCATGTGAGGCAACACTAATGGAGTGCCTCAAAGCAGTCCCTGAAAAGCTCTCAGTCAGCAAAACAACTGTGCATCTATTTCTACCACCTTCATTAATACGGTCTAGATTTAGTGAATTCTTGCTGATTTTACCAGGACTGTTCATTATAGATCTAGGGTAATAGGGAGGCCTTAATATAGATGGCCTCTATTTCCACCTCCATCAAGAATACATGACGCTTTTTACATAAATAGCTTTTAAATGTCAAAGACTGCTTTAGAAACCCTCATGTTGGAATAGAATTTGAGACCATCTTCAGTTTTGCACAGCTGTAATTTTCACATCCCCCTGGAAGATTCTTATTTGGTCATGAAAAACGTTTTGGAGAAAAAGTTTGTTTCTTTAAAAGTTTCAGACTTCACAGATGGGCTTTTTGGACACTTACCCAGGTAAGAAGTTTCCATACTAGGAAAGTCAAGGGGGATTAGCACACAATAAAGAGGAATTTTCACTTCAAAATAGAAAATAATTTATAATTTGGAAGTTTTCCTTTATTTCTGACAGGGCTGATATCAAAAGAAAGGATTGAATTTAACAAAAATGTTTCAATTGATCCATCCTGAAGTATTCTTGGTGGATAGAAATTTTAGACTTTTGCTACCAATACGATACAAGGACACCTTTCAATTTGAAACTTACCCTCACATGAGGAAATCATATCCTGCTTCAGTCCACTTCAAAATTTCAAGCTAATGCTATATATGCCATAATGAAGAAGGCAACTATAAATTTATACACAGCAATACATAATTCCTAATTATTAGGAAATATAATGGCCTTACCATAGTTTTTTTTCTTGATAGTCATTTATATTCCATAGCTTCTTTTCTTATATGTCTGATTAGGAGTAGAAATACACAGTCTAAGCAGTGACAATACTCCTATTTCTTCCTATTTTGAGAACTCCTTTGAGGTTACAGCAACTGACAACTTTATGCCGTATCAGCCATGTGGGTGGTGCAAAGCAGCCTGTCACCTGCCTTCTGCAAGTTTTTACCATACAATTCTCCAAACCAGAGGGAAAAACAAAATATCCAGTTTTTCATTGTGCCTAAGCTGAGAAATGCCTCTCTTTCATTAACTTAAATTTAAAATAGGAACCATTTAACCTCAGTTTCATGAGGAATTTGTGGCACTTCTTCCACAAAAATAAAGGTGATTTTTATGAAAAATTGTCAGATGTGGAATTAAACATCAGCTCAGCTGGTACAGATCACCTATTACTGAAAGTCTGGGCACTTAGTGTGTTCTGCTTTTTCCTACTCCTCTTGAAAAAAATGATAGGGTTGAAAACCCCCATGCTTTTCTGTTAAAGGTATCCTGAAAAGGGGAAGTGGGACTTCCAAGTGTGCTAATACAGTAATTTGCTTTTTTTTTTTTTAAATTCCACTTGTTCACATGAAAGTAGAATTAGATTTCCCCATAAAAATGTCTAAATAACAACTTGCCCTGTTTTCAGAGGATAAAGCAAAGTCAAAGAATTACATCCCCGAAGTGTTCCTTTGCCCTCCAGAACATCTCTCAGTCTGCTACAGCACATATCAAGTGGAGCCACAGTGTCTGCTGATGTTCAGTGTCTGCTCTGGGTGGGGAACTTCAGAGCCTGGCAGGGAGCTTATGCTGTTGCCATGCAGAAGCAGAGGGGAACATTTGATCCAGTGTTATTTCAGTTCTGCAACTACCTTCTGCTAAGCCTGGCATGTGTATGATAAAGTTATTTTAATCTGTTGTTTATTCCTTTGTTTCTTGTTTTATTTTTAGCTATATAAAAGAAAAATGTTTGAAGTAGTGAAGGCCAGCTGCTGTAGTATTACTTACTTGTTAGGACAGTATTTCAAATGCCTGTTCTATTCCTTTATCTGCGATTACAATACCTTGTGGAGCCTCAGTTACTACAGCACCAACCTATAATTATGATTGTTCAATCAATAGTATAGATTTAAAAAATAAGTAGCTTTTCTTCTGTTCCTTATCGTTTAATCAGAGCAATGTTCAGTTTGTATATACAGACGTGCTCTTCGTGTCTGTGAGGCTTTTCTTCCTGCTTTCAATACTGCACCCCAGCTCATCACAGGATCATTCCAGTTTCATTCAAGGTGGGAAAATGCCTACCTCATTAGGAAAAAAAATATAAATTAAACAACAAACCAATGAACTGAGTCACCAGAAAAAGCAGTATATCATTGCATTTGCTGAACATGAGAGCCAGCTGTTGCTCATCAGAGGATTGCAAACCTTCCTCATTGCAATCAGGGAGGGAAGGCAAAAGCTTCACTCGAGTAGGAAACAAAGTAATTCAGTGGGCGATGAAGATGCCCAGTCTCCTACATATCTCGTTCCCAGGATGAGAATCTCAAGCACCTAAAGGTGCAAGATTTATCATGAGTTTTTCCTGGGACTGGCGTCACTCCCCTATGGAGTGGCGCATGTATACATATACAATTGCAATAGAGACGAGGAGTTTATACTCCAGTTTTTCTTTTACCAGAGACGACAGTTAAGCCCTCTGCCTGACCACCTCTTCTTTGAAGCTTGTAGATACTAAATCTTCAAGACAACTATTCTCTAATAAGTTTGATGGAAATAGGCTGCTAAGCTTAACAGTTTTTTAGGACAGAGACATATAAACTCTTTAGGTAGATGAGGAGCTGGCTGGCAAAAGGAAAAGGCTCCACTGTTGCTAGAATTTATCGCTATCCTTCCCTCGAAGATCTGGTTGCCAAATAGATGAAACATCGATGCAGCTTGACCAGCTTTCTTGTTTTGGCTGAAAGTAATCCACCACTATGAAGCCTGCCTCTGGTGGAAACTGCACCTTGCTTCCTCCCTTCCCTACCTCCATTTAAATGCAGTGCATTGCTGCGGTATCTCAAGCACTGCACGTCTGAATGCCCTTGGGGCAAGTAGTCTCGGGGTGCACTTGTTAGGTAGTCTAGTCTGCCTATGAACTTTGAGATGAGATGCAATCTGTTTTATAAGATGTGCAAACTCCTTGGTCAAGACCATATTTGTGTCTACCAAGCTGGAGGCCAAAAGGAAAGTTCAACCTCCTTTCCAATAGCTCACCCTCTCTCCTTTGTGGCTCCCCTAAGGATTCCTCTCCTACTGTTTGGTACCTCAAGAACTGTACAGCTTCTCCAATCTTCCTTCACTGTGCTTTCATCACTTATTATAACAAGACCTGGGCAAGAAAGAAAAACCTGGGTGACAACTGGCTTATGAAGTGCTGTGGTAGATTCTCAGGTGGGATAAACAGGCATAGCTCCATGTCCAGCTAGTCCAATCCCCCTGCCAAAGCAGGTTGACCTAGAGCAGGCTGGACAGGAGCATATCCAGGGGGTTTTTGAATGTCTCCAGAGAAGGAGACTCCACAACCTCTCTGGGCAGCCTGTTCCAGTGCTCTGTTGAGATGGAATTTCCTGTTTTCCAGTTGTGCCTGTTGCCCCTTGTCCTGTCACCAGGCACCACTGAAAGGAGTGTGACCCCATCCTCTGGGCACCCGCCCTTTAGATATTTATAAGCATCGATGAGATCCCCTGGTCTGAATGAAGAGAAGATAAAGGCTGTGGCCAGTGGATTGAGCCTGCCTCCTTTCTGCCCAGCTAGGTGATAGATTGCTTTTGTCTCCACAGTAAATTCACACCTTAAGCTATCCATTGTGAAATGTTATTAGAAATTCTACTATAATACCTATTATTCTATTGCCGAATCATACTCAGCAGAGTTAGGAAAGTCAGTAAAGGGAGGCGAAGACAAGGAAGAAGCAGCACAGGACGAGGGTCAGGAATCCTGCACCAAAGACTAGGTTCTGCCGAGGCTTATTTAGCCCGATCTGGCTGCAGATCAAGGGAAATCTGGCTTTGTGAAAAGTGTTGAAGCAAATTTTTTTTTTGCCAATGATATAAATGTTCCTGTGTCATACAGATGCTTGTTGGGTAAGCAACATTTACTAGGTTGGTACTTATTTCTTTATCGTCATTATCATCTGTGTGCTCATAAACCGAGAATGGTACCATAAAAGAAGGATTTTAATGCTGATGGAAACACAGTTGGATGTCAAGATTATGTAGCAAAGTTCCCATATACATGGATTACACTTTCCAGTTGAACAGAAGGTAGCTACTTCTGACACTCTGAAGCAAATAGGGATGCCCTACTGTAGCTTGAAATTATGAAGTAATGGGATAAATCTGAGATATTGCCCCTAACTAAATAGTAATACAGGGCTCTTCACATAAATGGGAATTTTCCATAGGCAACTGAATAGATAAAATATTTAGGGGTGGGAATAAAAAGAAACCTGAATAAGAGAGCCAAATTTAATTTAGAAACAGCGATAAGTATGATAAAAATGGATATAAGCAGATGGAACAGACTGAAACATCTCTCTAGGGAAAGGTTAATATTGTTAAGATGAATATCCTAAACTACTCTATATTTTTAGCTCCTTAGCTGTATACGCATCATATGGTTTCCAGTAAGGTGGTGCTGTTGGTTTACTCTAAAAGTTAAGCTTCTTTTTAAAGAGTTTACAAGATCTAGCGTTACCAAAAGTGTGTTCCATCTCAGAAAATGAATAGGGAATGCTTCATTCGTATCAAAACAATTCCTCACAATGTTTGCTATCCAGAGAGTACAGCACCATGACAGGATAAAAAATATAGGTAAAATAACTAGAAAGATATGTAGAAGAAAAATAAATGTATTTTTTTTCCCCCATTCTTTTCACTTTTTTTCCCATTCTCTTGTCTTTGTCTTTCAAAGGCACCAAATTCTGCCCCCACCCCATCCCACTTGGCGTTTTCTCCACTGGAGCTTTTAGCAAGTTCTCCAGATCTTGCATCTGGCCCTGCGGTGCGCAACTAATGCGGGCAGAGCCTCTGGCATGACCTCCTCGGCACAGTTTGTCTGTGTTCTGAGTCAGCATGATTTCCTTCTTTTCTTGATGCTTTGTGGTAGAATAGGCGAAGAATTTATTTCTTTGACTTAAGAAGCCTAAAAACTGTCTGGTGGAAACTTGACTGCTAATACCCTTAACATTCCCCATGTGGCCAAAACTCAGGGTTTTTGGATCCCGCTCCAAAATTCCACAGATCTTTGGCTTTTCCTAATGTTGTTCCAGTCACCAGGGCTTCTATTCAGCAAAGCCACTCTGAAGGTAAAGATGTGCCTAAAGGTTAATTTGGCCATAATTGCTTTCCTGACTGGGGAAAGTAGGTAGAACAAGAAGCATGGAAATGCAAAGGCCTCTTTGTTCAAGTGGAAGCACACAGAAAACAACCAATTTTGATCTCTAATACTAGGATCCATGAATTCATACAGCTGTATTTGTGAGGAATTATTCCTGATTTACGCCTGTGCATAATCTTAAAACAGATTCCAAATCGGGTGTGGAAACTGTGGGCCCACTTCATCCCTATACTACTTCATTTTGACATCTGTATCAACCTACTGTCACCAAGAGACTAAGGTGGGCACAGTGAACAAACGCCTTAATTAAGCTCTTGGATGCTGGCTTTGCTGTCCCTCCTCATTTGTTGTTTTCTTAGAGAAAAAACAGACTAATGAAGTTTGAGATTGTTCAGCTCCACAAAGTCTGAAGGGGTTCAGAGGAGGAGCATCCTGTTTTGGCCTGTCTATATTTTGACTTGCAGTTTGGCTTTGCTCAAAATATGTGAGAGGAAGTTTTTGAACAGGCAAAGAAAGGTTTTTTCTCTACTTTCAATGCTGTCCCTATCCTCCCTACCCTACTCACCTTTCCCAGTCAAAGAAATAGCCTGCTATCACTGATCTCCTTGTATTCTAAAATAGGGTTATAGATTGTAGTCTGGTTTTATATAACACTACTTTTTACCTCTTTGGTAGTGCATTCCTTTCCACCTTTTCAGTAACTCCAGAGTTGAGTGAACCAGACAGCAAATATCATCGTGATCACCCAAATGTGTTACTGCCTGTCTGGAAATAGTTATCATAAGCACCTACCGAAAGATCACACTTCATTAAGTACGTGTATAATGCACTAAAGAAGATTATATAAACATGCACCTGTAGTAGGGAACTTCTAAATACTCAGAGAAAATGCACACACGCCTACAGAGACAACCAAAATCATCTTTTGCTTGCAATAACATTGTGTCTAAGACTGTCAGCAATATGTCAATCAAAATTACCTGCTGCACAGAGGGAGAATTGCGGGGAGTCTGTATTACTCAAATTGCCACAGGATAAAATGCGGTTTACTTGCCTATCCTGTCCTTTGCTGCAGTGGCTAAACATCTTTCACTCACCTTCCAGGGTGGAACAACAGACTTTGCCAGCTGTCCCGTCAGTCAGAGCTTTACGAGAGCATCGCTCTCGTGCCTTAGATTTCGGCGAGACAAGCTCAGAATGAGTCTGCTGACTGCACATTTGTGCCTAAGGTAAAGAAAAGACAGGCAGAAGGACTTCATATTCACAAAGCCACTGTACAAAGGTGTTCAGATCTTTCCGATGCTCTTAATTTCCTGCTGAAGAAAAGCAGTCATTTCATTGAAGGCTAAGGAAAACACAAGGTGTATCTTATCTCAGATATCGCTGGGATAAATATGATAAAGTTAATTACTCGGCCACCCGAGTTCAATACATAAATCATAAGACAGCTTGGTTGACTTGCGATTTGCAATCTATTATAAATTACTTATTTATTCATATTTGTGTCACTAAGAAATGTGCATGCCTTTGGGAGAAAAAAAAGCCATACTTGGGTTTAGTTACTCTTATTTATACTAATATATGCAGATTTAAACAGTTTATGTGGAATTTAAAGATAAATTGCATCAGGTTCTCCAGATGCTGGAAATAACTTACTTTGCCTGTCCTGCAGCACTACTGTTTGTTTATCATTTCAAAGTTCACAAGGTAATTGCCTCATTATCTCTTCATCTAATTTCGCAGAGAAATGACAATCCCTAGCTGATGAGGTCATGGCCCATCAAAAATTATACTGTCTCTAATTTTATATCTGATCTCTGGTAGATCTTAATTTGCTTATCTCAGTTCTCATATATCGACTAAATTGCTGAATTCTATTAAAATCTCCACCAGCTGCCCAAGATTTAAGACTGAACTACTGAATTGAGACTTATTGAATTATTAAGACATTATTGCCAATGTGAGCCAGTAAAGCAATAATTAAAATATACAAGATTAATATGCCTTTTAGTTTCCTGTATACCATTTGAATTCAATCTGAGTGTGGCTCCGTACACACATATATAAAATATCCTATCACCTCAGTTAGCACGATAAAAACATGTCTCTCTAGTTTTGGGTTTTGTTTTTTTTTTCCTTTATACAGTTACATTGACCATAGTTGCAAGAGCTTTGAGATAAAGGTAATATTAAAATCATCGTGTAAATTTTTTTGGGTGGATAGTGTAATATTTTTCAAGTTGTATTTTCCTATATAAGCTTCAAGTTGAACCCTCTGAAGTGTTACTCTGCTGTACATGCTGTAGATCACTTTCTCTAGCAAGTTATACTTAATACTGTATTTAGCTTCCTACTCTAATCTCCAAGTGCGTCTCCAAGAGAATGGCAAATTGTCACTCTTGGATTCAGGTTTTCCATTTTTGGCACTGCTGCCATATTTCTGTTGCTGGAGGAGGGAAGGAGTTTGCACAAGCAGACAAGACGAGTATTAGTAAGTCCCCATTGACCTGTCGTTGCTTGGTCTGTCAGGCCATTGGAAAATTTGACCTCTTCACATCCCCCTTCATCCTCCTGCATCCTCGCTGAGTCAGACTGTTGACTTCTAGGAGTTCCCACTTGAATAGATAGCTCCCCAAAAGTATTACCTTACTCTGCCACCATATCACCATGCTAAGTGCAATACTTCTCTACCTCTCTTTCCACAAACCTCTTGCTTCTGACAGCAGTTACATCTCCACCACCATCAGGATCCCAGCAGTTAAAAGGACTATCAGCATAAGTGAGAGGCAGTGGTAGTAGTTGCTGTGTCTTCTTCACTACTCACAAATCTCTAAATTTGGAGACAAGGGTATTGCAGCTAGATTTGTGGTCCCAGTGCCTGTTGACTGGCGCCTCTGCTTTACCACTTCATCACAGCAAAACTAAACTAAAGCACACGTCTGTAGAAGATCATTTCCTTTCTGAAGAGCAGCTTCCCAAGGTGACATACTTGAGCACAAAGGTAGTCGCTAAATGAAAGATGTAATAGAGGAAACAGATCTTCTAAATATGCCCAGAAAGAATGATTCTTCACTGGAGGAAAGATTTAATTTCTCATTACCATTTTTCTCACAAGGCAGAAATACACTCAAAGAATTTTGTAGCACTCATCACCAAATGGAGCAACGGAGGGGGGTGGAAGACAAAAGATGGTTACCAGGACCTCCCACAGTGCTGCTAACTGGGTGTGCATGGAAGTCACAAGATGATTAATCACAGAGCTGAAGGATCAGGTCTTCGTAAGCTGTTTCAGATATCCTTGATTCTTCATCATCAGCTTGGTACTGTGCAGCAGAGAGGAAAGTCAGGCATCAGAATCAACGCACCCCGAGGTCACTTGCTTGTCATGCTTTGCTGGAGGCAGAACTTTGATCCCTTTTTTTCTTGTAAGTCATTTGGCAGTTTGTTCAAAATCTGGCACTGCATCATTTTCTGTCTGTAACTTCACTTGTGCATCTCTCTGGTGATAGCCTCAGAAGTACCCTGTCATGATGCTCCACATTCAGGGTTTTCTGAAGCTTGACCTGTTTCTGGAAAGTGAGGAGATCTTCCTACACGCTAATTTGGGGAGCCGGGAGGGAAGGGAGGTAAAATATACAGCTGTGTCAAAGTGTTACTTACATTGCATGTTAGTGCTCTGGGTAAGGAACCGAAATCCTTTCACTGTGACTATGGGGTAGGAAGTAGCACAAAAGGAAACAACAGTCCATATGCAAAGAGTAGAAAACTAGACAGAAAGGCACATGGGAGGTTACTGAAATAATAGCACATGGTACGATCACATCAAGGAGTCACCGAGATTGTATGGTGAACTCTCTGTGGTTTTAAACAGGATATGCTGTATGCCAGCTTTTGTAGTTTTCTGCACATAAAAGTCTCAAGTATGGCCCTAATACACTTTGTACAAAAAACCCCAACTATATTCCCCCCTTTCCCTTGCTCCCACAGTTTGGACCAGACCTAACATGAAGATAAACCAAGCTTTTAAGGGAAGCATGAGGGAAGCCTCAGGTAAAATTTGCATCCCACAAAGTGGAATACATGTAGAGGGCTTATCAATAAATCATTTGAAGCTTCAAGCTTTTCCTTTTGGGTCCATTCTTCAGCTATGTAATATGGCTCATAATTAAAGCAAAGCAAAACAAAATTCCACCTGGCATTTGTGCTTCACCCTTATAACAAGAAAAAGTTGTTCTCAGCCTCATGGAAGTCTCATTCATTTGTGCTTGAAGCCACACCGTACAGGGAAATGTGTTCAAATATAAAGCTGCTTTTATTTTAGACATATCTTTAATGAATACCATCTTCCAGGGCATCTAACAAGAGACTCATTCCATAACAGTATTTAATGAAAACTGGGTGAATGTATATTGACTGGGAATCAATTTCTTTTTTGCTTCAAACTGTTTATGTTCAAATACTCATTTCTCTTAATGAAAGGCA
This sequence comes from Chroicocephalus ridibundus, assembly GCF_963924245.1. Classification (NCBI taxonomy): domain Eukaryota; kingdom Metazoa; phylum Chordata; class Aves; order Charadriiformes; family Laridae; genus Chroicocephalus; species Chroicocephalus ridibundus. The sequence goes on from NC_086285.1 coordinate 98,758,271, forward strand.
TTTGCTAACTGGTTTGGACATACTATTTTTGATGTCAGCAAACCGTTCCACTTTGTCTGCTTGCTCTTCATGTTTCATAGTTAGTCCTAAATTACCAGCTAATATTTGTGCTTCCTGATTTAATATATGAAACTTTTTAAACAAAAGATGACAAAGCAATAAATAGCAAATACTGAATTAATGAATAACAAACACCACACTTCTGGTAAGAACCGTTTGATGAAAAATCACCTACACCAAGGAATCATGAATCATCCAGAACTCATGAACATTTTCAAAAGTACCTGGCAGTTGTTACGAACAACAAATAATACAGCTAAAGAACAGCTGCAGAATGAAGCAAGCCTATTTATTCAGAATTCTATTGATGAACCTACATTTCCTTCATCCAGTATTTATTGTCCCATAAGGATCTTCCTCCCCGCGCTACAAAAAGTTTTGAAATATCTTCTTTCCTCTCACTCTGGCCTCAGACAATTACAAACACACACGATGTTATACCTAGCCCAATGTAATTATTCAGAATCTGCTTTTATGTTACATGAATAATGTTTTTTCCCAGCAACGTGCACTTTCTTTACCGAGGCGATGAGTCCATCTGGCTGCTACCGCAGCAACCTGCTAGTTACAATTTAAGCCGTTGGCTATTTATATCAAGGGTCCTGGCTAGCAGGCTGATGAAAGCCCTTTTGATTGTACTGGGAACTTGGAAAAGCAGGCATGCAACTCCAGCACCTGTTGTCTCCCCTTTACTTCACCTTTATCTTCAGTTTCACAAGACCTGGTCATCCTTTCACGCCCACAGTTTAATAGACTGTGAGAAGAAGCAGAGGCTACATGTTCTTATAGGGTGATTGTAAGAATACATAAAAACATAAGAAAATCCATACCGAGTTAGATAAAAGTTCTGTGTAGCCTAGCACCTGCCTCCAGTCATATGCTAATAGCCTATGCCCAAGGAAGAATTACAGGGAGGCGCAGAGCGACACTGGCCCAGCATCCTCTCCTGACCTCGGGTGCTACCTGCTTCAAGGGCTTCCTCAAGCGGATATGATGCCTTTAATATTTAATAACCTTCATTAATGTTTCTTCCAGTAACACACCCAATTCATTTTCAAACTGAGAACTTTAAGTGTCTATAGCACCCTATGGCCAGGTGCTCCACAGCTCGACTACAGGTTGTGCCATGGGCAACGCTCTGTTTGCTTTGAACCTGGTCCGTGCTAGTTTTATTTTATGCCCTGTAGTCCTTGTATATACAAAGCTTTTATTTTATTCCTGTAAAGATAAATATTAGCTGGCTTTTATATAACAGTATCAGATCGCAAAGCATGTTGTCAGTGAGGTCATTGTTATCTCTGTATCATCAAAGGCAAACAGAGAATACAAGACCAGGCGGGGCAGAGGCAGGGCTACAGCAGAGCCATCCTGCCTGGTGCTCTGACGTGAGGGCTGTAACCACTGCCTTTCAGCCTTAGTTGTGCTTACAGCCAAAGACAGTCTCCTTAACATCGCCTCTCCCCTCAAAGCATACAAATTCCAAACCTCATTAAAATAACAGCATTCATTTATCTGCCCGGGAGGAGGCCAGGCTGTCTCGGGTTCTCTCAGGATGACTCTGGATGCCTTGCAGACTGGAAAGCACTGCAGAGTGTGCTCCTTCCAGAGGAGACAGAGCAGAGACACCTGAGTTCACTTACACGTGGGCACAGATCCATCTGTCAAACCCCCTGGGTGGTGAAGCTGCCGAAGCCCAGATCCTGCATTGCCATTACGGGTTAAAGTATCAGCTATGAAGTAGCCCAGATCCTGAAAAGACTCCACTGGGACTGTTCAGCTGAGTAAAGGTAACCTGCACACAGGGCTCTCAGAGTGTGAATACTTCAGGGCTGGGTCAGCACACCCCTCTGCATTCGAAGACTGCCAATCCTCTGACAATATCAAGTAGCAACTAAGGTTATTCAGCCTCAGACCTGACTGGAAAAATTTCCAAGGGTAAGTTTTTCAAGACCTGCAAAGTGCCATTGTTTGAAATGAAACATCTCGCCAAGGCATAGAGCTGGCTGCAGCCTATTCGGGATGCTGTCCATGGCCATAGCAAAAGAGGCCAAGCAGAAAACCACCACAGCAGAGCCAGTAACCTTATGATTAGGCCACAGGAAAGACACAGATATTTTCCCCAATTCTGAATCGTGGAGGAGATTTGAACCAGCATTTCCTTAGTAGCTAGAATATTGCCTGAACTTAGGAGGTTCCACCGAAACATGAGAAGGAACTTCTTTATTTTGAGGGTGGCAGAGTACTGGAACAGGCTGCCCAGAGAGGTGGTGGAGTCTCCATCTCTGGAGACATTCAAAACCCACCTGGACGCGTTCCTGTGCAACCTGCTGTAGGTGACCCTGCTCTGGCAGGGGGGTTGGACTAGGTCATCTCCAGAGGTCCCTTCCAACCCCTACCGTTCTGTGATTCCGTGTTGCCAGCAATTGCTTTTCATGAGATGCCAAGAAGATTTGGCTCAAAGGACAGCAAGTGGGCCAAGACTGAATAAGAAAGTCAGGTAGTAACTGGCACATGCATAAAGTCATTCAGGCTCAAGTAGTTTCCTTATTCTTGGGAAAAAACAACACTTTTCTGTGTAGGTTTTAACCAGTTAATTGTAAGCCATCAAAAGAAGATGTTCCTAAATAAACATGAGTCATGCCAGTCTTAACGTTGTATATTAAATCAGTTCCCACTATGTGCACGTTATGTAACATTACTGAAAAAGTGTCAAGGGATGGAGATCCGACCAAGCATCATTATATCCCCTTGATGAGGTGTCTCCTATTTAATTTCTCTAGGATCCTGCTGTTGGAAATATTATTGCTCTGATTAGGCCTGTTTACACGTTAGCCATTTTCTGCACATCCAAAGATGAACATGTTTTGGAAATCTATGATTAAAGCCATTTGCTTTAACTTAGATGTTGATACTACTTGTGATGTAGTGCCTGCCATAATTCTAAGGTATTCCCTGCAGAGATAAATCTGGCGGAAATGAGTATTTTATCCAGAGCTTGCCATGGAAAATTACAAATGCATAAAAATCAATCTTTGTAACTTAAACTATATGAACAGTGCGGCATCTTAATTCTATACAGTTGTGTGGAATTTGTTTTTATGTAGATTACACTTCATCTCGTTAACTACCATCATATAAACAGCTTCATTAGTATTCTGAAAGACTGTCTTAATAAAACAAGTACATAATATTGTGTTGCTTTATCTGTGCTCAGAAATCACTAACATTTTATTTTTATATGCGAGTGCAACTATCACTGTCATATTGCTATACTTGGACCAGATTCTGCTGCTGCCTTGCCCTTGAAAACAGTCCCATTAGCCTGGCTGCAAATGGCAAAGAAAGGATTTTGAACTTGGAAAAATAGCACTTTGGTCAGAAGGAAAGAATAACTAAATTTTTTACTACTGTCTCTGAAGCTAAAAGGCGCTTGAGTGCCCAGGCAAGTGCTTCTGCTCTTTGGGGCAGGTGGAACCAGATAAATCAATTGCATAAATTCAGCGTCTCTTCTCAGCCAATTCACATGAGCAAGGTCTATCCCACTAACTGGAAGCTGTAAAATCCTGCTCTATGTCTGCACAGAACTAATTGGTTTGCAGCAAGTTTCATGCATTTTTCATTTTAAACAAACCTCTGAAGTCTCATAAATCTAGGTTTACCGTGTTCGTAAAGCTACAGACCTCCCAATTTGTACTCTAATTATGTTTTGTTATTGTTATTATCAGCTTATTCTTGCTATGAATGTTTTTGTATCACTTGAAATTGATGCTAATACTCCCTGACATACAGCCTGACATATATTAAGAATGCAGAAAATGAAATGACAGAACTAATTAAAAATCCATCTGTTCAGTTAATTTAGAGGTGTGCCAAACAGTTCAAACGAGACTTGGTCAGCATCAAATCACATCCACCTGTATCATTTGCTTAGCAGTTACTGTCCTGAGTAATGTTATTTCCTTAGAAACACTCCTACAATTCAGTTCAGGGACTGCATGCCGAGCAGCGAGAGCATGAAAAACACAGCTATTACTCTTGAACAGAAATACTACACGTAAAAATGTAGTATGAGCCTACTAAATGAAAAAAAGACATACGACAAAACGCAGTATATCATGTTGACTCACTCCATTAATTGTAATGACTGTGCCTCCAAGACACGGAACAATCACATCAGTATTACCTATAGAGATATTGCATCTCTCTATCCAGGAAAAATTTCCCCCTTAATGTCAATGGTCTGTGCTTTTCTCTCCTGTAAGCCCATCAAAGTTAATAGAGTTGTACCAAGAATACATTTGGTCCCATCTGATTATGGCACACTGAACATGTTATCTTATAGCCTGGTTGCTATGTTATTGCTTTACATGCAAAAAACATAATAATTCAAAAAGCATTCAACTGGCAAGCTAGATCTTTTTTTTTCTTTTAAAAAGAAAGGAAAATAAGTATGTTTCAATCTGGTGAGCAGCGGTCTGTCATGTGGCAGACTTATATTATCACATATTAGGTATATTTCCGCTGCACCAAAGAAATTTTGCTGGAATAAGAAAAGCAACTATATGTAAAATAAGCTGCTCAGCATTTTCTTCCTGCTCGCTCTGCAGTCAGCCTCCCTCCAGCATGTACCACTTAGATTTGTATTCCAGACTCCAGAGAAGGCAGTGCATGCGCACTCCCATGAACACGGGGGCTCCCTTAGCCAGTCACTTTGTCTTTGAAAACTGCACCCAGCGGACAACTTTAAAGAGTTTAAAGCCTACAGCTTCAATGAAAGGCAAAGCAGACAGCAGCCACCTGCTTTTAGCATGAAACTAACAAAACAACCATTCAGGAACAACAGAAAAAAAGCAGTTTTGATAACATAAACCAAGTATTTCTCACCAGCAAAAACTTTTGCCATTTCCTGTGCTCAGCAGGGGTTGAGGTCAGTATTTTTACTACTGTTCCCCAACTTCTGATTTTTGTTTACACAAAGCGTCCTTCTGGTGTGCTCGGGAATCTAATGAGCAACAAGCAAATGAATGAGCAAGAGCAACGACACTGCAAGCTGCAGTAGAGCTGGGAAGGGGAAGCCCACCAGAACCAAGACCTCAGGGTACCAGCCTCCATGGACAGGCAGGGAGTCATTCGTAGGGCAACTTGCATATTACCTCCCTAAACATGGACATTAGGAAGGACCTTCATGGCTGCACACCCTTTGGCATGCTTTTCTACATTGCTACGATCAAGAGAACAAGCACCACATCAGAGAGACCGCAGGGAAGTGGGAGGCGGGGAGCAGAGCTGGCTGAGGGCCGCAGTCTCACTGTGGGCAAACACAAGCCAGAAGGCCCAGAAGGGGGAATGGAAGAACCCTTTTACTGACAGAGAGAGATATGGGGACTTTAAAACTCATGACTGAGCAATGGCAGGGAAGGCATTAAGAGAAAAGTGAGCAAGAGAGATGAGCAAAAAAAAAAGGTTGGGCAAGCTAAAGCAGACGGAGAGATGGGAAGCAGGACCCTAGCAAGGTCCCTGAGTGAGTGAGAACACACCTGCTGGCTATCCTTCAGCTGCAGTGAGAGTATTGCTTTCCTGTTTATTCCAAAATCACTAAGGGGAGCATATGTCTCTAGCTATATTAAGCCTGCAAAAGTGTGATGTCCTATTCTATAAAGGTTTGCGTTAGGCAGAGGGGTGTTCATTTCAGAAGCATCCACTGAGCCAGGAAGCAACATGCCAGAAACCATATTTCACTAATTCAGTGGGATACTCGTTATTGTATGCTCATCTGATGTCTGGGTTAGCAGGAAGCTGGCTATGCACAGAGCTGTAAGAGAGAGGCTAGTGAGAAATGCTGTATTGATCCCAGAACGTGGGATCTGATCAGCACTTTAGTTACCTTCTATTGTCAAAAGAAATAATCATTTATCACCCTGTTCAGTGACAGCAACTCATTGAGAGACAAGAAAAGTCTCACAACTGATTTATATCTCTCACTAGAATAAATTTAAACTCCAGCAACCAGCTCAGGGGGGCATCACTATTATTGACTAACAAAGCACAGGTTGGTAAACTCTGGGTTCCAAGAAATGTACTGATCTGTCAGTCATCTGAAAAATAGCATCTCAGCTTGCCCTCTGTGCATAATGCATCTTTTTTGGATTGAGAGGGACAGATTTACTAGATGCTGCTGCCTTTGGGACCATTTTCTTAGTCCTATGGGAATCTCATCTAAAGTTACAGTTATACATTGGTGTTTCTGGTCCAAGTCATAGCTCCTACTATACAGTCAAGTATCCGTAGGCTTTCTATGGTAAAAAAGATAAGGTTGTGAGCCTGAACAGTCTTTTCTGGGCTTTCTGTGTACAATTTTGGGGCAGAGCTGACCCAAGTGTTTTCTTACACACCCACACCAAGAGCCAGCTGTGAAAGCATATGGCTGGTCTGTGGGAGACTTCATTTTAGAGCAGGATCTTCACCCTAAGCACTGAAATTTGGAGTTCTTTAACCATGAGGAAACAGGGAGAGCACTGAGTTTGTACTCTCAGTACCCAGTGTGGAAGACTTCCCTGTTCACCTACCATGTTAATGGTTAATGAGCTTCATCAGAAAAAAAACCCAAAAACTAATTCTGTTTTGGTCAGTGGGGTAGATCCAGGCTCTCCAACACCTGACCCAGTGAGTAAGTATTTTGCTCAAGATAGAAAAGCTTCAATAGGAAAGACCAAGTCACTGCGGTCTTGTTGGGACACTCTAGCCAGATGATCAGGGTATAAATAGATGGTTGTGTTAGATTTGGATCCCAAATGGGGATTAAAGAGAAGGGCAGCACAGGAGCTTTCTCTCCTGCCTTGTGGATGAACACTCCACCTGGGGGGACCCTTCTCCTCGCTGGGCTTTGTGCAAGGCTCACACCAGCAGCTGTGCTCCCTCTCAGATCTCACAGGTGGACACCAGAATAGCACTGCCTGGTTTGGGGATCTCAATACTTTAACTGCTGAGCTGTCTGGTGCCAGCAGGAGCAATTGATTCTGTCCAGCAGCAAACGTGGAGAAACGTAGGCACTTCAGGGTTCAGTTTGACTCTAGGCTTTGGAGATGGAACTAGTGGTAGCTACCAGCCTATCTGAATCTAAAGCCTTGTTAAGGCACATAGGAAAAATAAATTTATATTTCAGAAGGTAAACTAATTAGTAGAGGTGTAAAGGCCAGGTGAAAACTCCATTTATAGAAGAGAGGATGGGACAGTTCAGTCAAGATTTAGGTGATGATCACTGAGCTTTATTAAGAAGTGTTCGGTTACTTTTCTGTGGTACCATCTCCCGAGAAAAATTCTCCCCCTCTAAAAAAATACAATCAGTAAGCAATATATGTGCTGCTTTCCAACAACAATATCGCTTTTGTCATTTGTCATCAACTCTAGGAAAAGATTTGCACAATAACAAATCCATAGTGTCTATGTCCCCTGGGGGAAATTAGTATGCCATTATGGTTTATGTTAATATTTGGTTTATTTCCTAGTCAAACTTTTGCTCTTTTCATGTGTGTTTTGTTTTGTTTTTTAAATGTGGGATAAATTAACTGCAATCAAATCAATAGTATGGGTGTTGAATTATTTTGTTGCTTTCAGATAACTTCATGGATAACTTTTGTAATCTAGAAATCTTGTGTCTGAAATACCTATTACAAAGTTGTGAAGCTGAAGGGCTGTACTCATAACAACCCCGGTTTCCAGACTCCTTGAGTTCATGGTATTGTGTAGGGAGTTGATGTCTGGTAAAACCTGAATGTTTCCCTCATATAAAAACAACATCCATATTCACTGCTAGGAAGAGACTCCATTCAGTGGGCCAGTACTCCAGGCAAAAGATATCAAAGACTGAGGTCTATTCTAGAGCATACTCTGTGAATATTTCCTGCAATCACAGTTAGGTCAAGGCTATCTACACACATAGCCTAATCTGATCTCAAATGCCATTTGCAAGGATTTCCAGGTTTGCATGCCAAGGCTATTGAATTCTGACTTCATCTGAAACCCCAAGACTGAGGAAGCAGCAACCATCACTATTTTAGCCCAGACAATATCAGTAGATTTACAGAGTGGTTATAAACCCATTAAACATTCTGAAGAGACAGATTCATGCCAGTTGAGTGAAGAATTGAGCTTGGTGTTCATTTAGCATATTATTCCCTGCAAGTTGTTTCAACATTTTTTAAATATCTGGGAAAAGTTATTTCTTCTAAATTGCTGGAAGTACCTTGTGTTTTTGAAGCACAGGTGTATGGTATGCATATCTTTATCCTTTGTACATTAATGACATTGCTTCATATTTCTACACTGCACAATGGACTGAAAAGGAAGTTCCTCATCTCAATATATTTATACCACACAGTCTAAAAAAGTCTCAATGTTACTCTTATTAGGTGTTAGATCCAATTTAACATTTACTCACTGAAACATTTTTATAGCAGCAAATAGGTTTTTCCTCTTTATTTATGCAACATTTTGCCTAATGAGCTAAAACTTACTGATTCATTTTATTTTACTGAATGAGGATATTCACATGCAATGAGAGTCATCTTGTTAAAAGGGTAAGCCTGGTAACCAAGATTTACTGAGCCAAGAACTAAAGGCTGTGTGTATAGCAGCGTAATTTAGTATTTGGTCAATGCATATACAGTCAAAGCAAGTTACTTATCACAAAGACAACAAAGAGCAGTGAGGCAGGAAAAACAGAGTGCAGCATATTTTAATTTATACCTTCTTATGTTTCTTTCCTAGGACCTACATTCCTGACTGTCACGCGTAGTGTATGTTGAATTATAACCACAAAGCTATCATTTCCTGTTTTAAAATTCTCTCTCCAATTCTAGTGTCCACTTGCTAAAAAGCATAATGAAAAATTTAGAAGGACAGAGGAGAACAGAAAGAAATTAATACTGAAGGACCAGAGAAAATGCCCTTTAGTAAAAGAACTCCATCAGTTTATATTATCAGAAAGAAACGTAAGACATGGCTTCACAACAAAATCTTATCTCCTTTGCAGGGAAAGAAAAGAGTTAAGGAGGTGGTTCTTAATCAGATAAGAAAGGGCCAATACCTGGAAGCTCATATTCAACAAATTTGAACTAAGATGTTCCTTAAAAATTGATCAACTATTGGAACACATTTCAAGGAGAGGTGACTTCACCCTCACTTGTTATCACTGTATAACAGAACATCGTTGCTCAGAGGGATGCCTGGAGTCTCCCCACAGTGTCCACCACCCTCCTGAGAGCACGGAGGCTACCTCCACACTACGTGCTGCTGGCCTAGAAGCACACCTCAGCATCCCGCTGCTGTGGGGCAGACTCACCTACAACCATTTCAAAGCACAGGTAGAGCAAAGTCCAGCCCGCTGCTCAGCAAAGCAACATCTCTCTCATCAAACACAAGTTATTCAGCTCAGTACAAGAAAAGGAAACTAGACAAAATAGAATGTTCTAATATTGGGAGGTCAGGCAGCAGGGATTTCTGTCAGCCTCAGTGTACAACTAATACCTACCATATACTAGCTCCTTCACACAAGTGTGCCCTCTGGTACAGCAAAATATTTATGTCATCCACCACTTCCACACTGGAGTATTGTCCAAGTGTTTCTGACAGTTCATAAACTATAGCTAAGCAGCAGAAGTGCTATACAGATTTCACAGTCTGCAGAACAGTTGAGTAGCTTGTCCCAAGTCACAGATGTCTAAACAAAGAATTTACGAGAAAGCATCCTAATCCCAACGTGGAGAAGTCAACCCTAAAACCGCAATGTCCTGATTATAATATAGAAATACTAAACATGCAGAGGGGATGAGCAAGCCAATTCCTTGGGACTTGTCTGCTGAGGCTTTTTCCTCTGGGTGAATTTCAGCTCAATTCTCTCTGCTCCATAGACTATTTCAGTGGAAGCTGGCGTATTTCCAAGGAGAGAACCTGACTGCAAATGTAGATTTTATTTTTTTTAAAAGCCGATTGAAAATTAAGAGCTTGAGAATACCGGTCCAGATCCATAAGGGGTGGAAGTTTGCTATAATTGCTGACTTGGAGAGCTAAAATGTAGACAAATTGAAGTCTAAAGGGGGAGATTTTTCAATTCACTACAATGTAAAAAAAGGCAGTTCATCTACTGTGCTATGGGAACATTCAACTCTGTCTCTGCTTCTTTGCAAAAGCCCAGGATAAACCTCACTAACCACAGCCAGCTGCAAACTTCGGACTATCCCATAACATTTGCGTTCCAGGATTTGGCATGATGGAAGGGGGAGACTAACAAAATTTAGGTCGTGTTTCCATCTGAGACAACTTTGTGTTTAAGTTTGGGCAAGAGACTTGAAACAAAAATGTTGGTCCTTAGTAGCTAAGCCACGGTCCTAGGCAGTTTTCTGTGGTTTCAAGGTTAGATCTAAATCCAAACTAATACTGTTAATTTTTCTTAGAAACACATTATAAAGCTTGAAGAGTTTGTGGGTTGGAGCCTTGGATGGTGTTTGCTTAAAGTATTCTGGGATCCCCAGTAAACTGACACCAGGGAAGCACACCATACCACCCTTTACTCCCGTTTTGGTAATATTTAGGCTTGCATTCATTTTACACTATTTAAAAATATATATCCCCTGATGCTTTTATTGTTAAATATTCAGCCCAATTGAGTATTCCTCAGACAGATATAATTGATCCTTTTACAGTACTGTGTTTAGATCAGAGAAATTAAGAACATCAAATTGCTACCCAAAGTGATTTATACATTTGGATTCCTGACCATATTCAAGCCTATTACAGGGACAGATTTGATCATCCTCCTGTTTCCTTGCTGTAAAAGTATGCATTTCATTTTTTTCTTACTGGAAGTTTTTGCCAAGAAGCAACTCTTGAACCAGACATTCCCAAATGTTAGACCAACTGACTTCCACTTACCCTCATTCCACTTACAGAATATCCCATGGACCACAATACAACCTTATAATCCACATTTTAATTTAAAAAAAAATCAATTTCTTCTCTTCTGCGTGGTTCCATAAGTCATGTTACTACAACCTGCTGGGTCTGTTAGGGAGACAGTGCTATAAGATCAATAGTGTTAATATTGACAGCCTTCAGGTTTTTGTTCCTAAAAGAGGGGGAAAGCAGGTTTTCCCCATACAGGGTGGTAGTCCCCATTTTGATGCTCCATCCTCATGCTGCTCCTTGTGCTCATTGAATGCTTTTGCCCATGCAAAATTCTTGAGGTACTCTTCAGATACCTCCCCCACCCTTTTTTCCTCTTGCCAGTTATGATGTACTTAAGATTAAAGTGTATTTTTTTTTTTTTTGCTTTGAAGAAGAGATGAATGTGTTTTCCCACTTTACTAATTACAACATGATATATGAGGCAGAAAGCCTTGCAAGAAGTAGCACAGCATGCAAGTGCAGATGAATAATAATTAGGCTCACATGTTTTAGAAATTAAGATTTTTATTAGAAGGCTGTTATTTGAAAGTTTTAGTGCTGTAAGTGCAGTTAATATAAGTGGGCTTTTTTTTTTTTTTAAATCAAATCAACCAAGTCCTGCTTATAATTTAAGGACCTCAACTAACTCTCAGTAGATTCAAAGACTTCCACTGACTTCAAAGGGAGTTGTTTCAAGCCCTAGAAAAAGGATTTGTAAAAGTGATTAGTGTCAGGGCTTTGTTTTAGAGCTAAATTGTAACTAACCACAAAAATTGGTTTTATTATAGAGATTTAATATGCATCTGGGAATAAGAATTTCTCTTCCAGTTACTGTAAGATGCCCAACACCGAGGGAGAAAGGAGGGCCCTATCGCTTTGTTACAGTGTGCCCTTTCTTCGTTGTTGGTAAGTTTGTGCTGTCTTTCAGTGACACAACAAATAAAACAGCATTTGTGTTCCCAAAGTGTACATTTACAGGGACGTACTAGGAGTGAAGCCCTAGAAAGACAACTAACCACATTATGCAAACCAATCTTTTCCAGCAGGGCAAAGGACAACACGTATTCTCTGCTTCACTCATCTAACCTGAAAAAAACAGAACAAAAACATTTCTGCCCCCAGCTGAAGTCCCTATAATAAATCCTGTCTGCTCCTACAGTCCAGTATTTCCATGAATCATGAAGCTATTCAGCATGGCCAAAGGTTGATTAGACCAACCAAGAGCACCTTGGTTTGGCTGTGCTGATGCAAATTGCCCTTCTGGCTTTAAGACACCTATTCTCTGAATGAGTTAATTCATCTAATTCATAGAATCATTTAGGTTGTAAATGACCTGTAAGATCAAGTCCAACCATTAGTTGGAGTTAGATATTCCTCAGTCATGAACAGTACCCTCACCATACCCATTTCAGGCACTGTGTCTCTTACCTTCTGATTCTCCTTCAGTATTGTATAGAAACAGCTCAAGCCTCACTATTAATTTAATCCCTTTATCCTGCACACAGATCCGTACCCCCAGGGAAACATGCAGGTCTCCATAAAGATTGCAAGGTCTACCAGCACTGAGTAGATTCTAGGACTAGAGACTCCAATATTCATTGCTTTAAGACAAGACTACTTTTTAGCATTAAAGAAATGGTTGCCTGGCAGTTTCTTAACTAAGAGACCTTGAGAAACATAGATTTTTAAAATGCTGTTAAAAGAAAATATCTGAAAAATGAAGATGGCATTTGTGATTATGGAAAGTTCCAAAGTTATGGTGTATGGGTGTAATCAGTGAAAAATTGTCAGTATGGACATATTTAGTCTGCAGCCCATGGAGGGAAGTCCTTCAAGCTCTGTGTACCAACCCAAAGTAACCTTAAACCAAGGAGGTCAGGCACCGGTACTGGTGTAATAGTGGCAGCACAGAGTTCACTCAGAGTGCTCTTTGCAGACCACGGTGAAGCCCAGGTGGGAACATGCAGTGTTACAAGCATCCACTCTAGTTTAAAACTAGGTATGGGCACACAGCACCTTTCACAGCAGGTGTCAACATACAAAAAAAGCACAGCTCCAACAGTGCTTGATTTATACTGTGAGCATTTCCAAGTATTTAGGACTTTAAGTGTTAAAAGAAGTCTGGAAGAAAAAAAAAAAGAAACAGCACAAGTGATGGATGTGTGCTTAAGCTGCCGTGTTCAAGTCCAGGTTCAAGCCTTCTCAAATTCTGGTGATGTGTCAGTTTGGGATTTGGGTTCAGCTTAAACATCCAGAAGTGACAGCATGGGGAGCCACCAGAGACCTGCAGCCACAACGTAAGAGGAGCTGTATGCCTGGTGACACCAAGCAGCAAGCAGGGTAAAACATCTGCGCTTGAAAATGCTGGTGATGCCCACAGCTTTGAGTACGCCTTTGTTGTAAAATCAGATTAGCATAGTAGTTCTCAAATGCATTTCTTCCTAATAAGATCTCCAGAAACAGCATGACACTGACAAGTATGCTGACATACAAGAGCTTTCTACACACTGCTCCTTCCCAAGGAGATATTTAACTCTGCTGGGAATCAAGGGCTTCTCCATATCTGTTTACAGTAGGTTAACTATTGATTTTAACTGCTTAAAGTTTAACAGAGCCTTAGGAAATTTCATATCGATCTACTAAACTTAATCATTATTGGTTTTATGGGTTCTGTTAAAACATATAGTGTCCAGGTGTCCCAGTCAATACCTATATACTGTTTTCAATTAACTCACTTCAGGAGAGAAAAAAATCTATGGAGCATATTGCTGGATATTTATTTTGCTAGTCCATGTCTTGACTGCTTATGCAACTGACCAAATCAATTTTTAAAACAATGTAACACAGATGCAAACTATCATTGTAATTCAGTAGGAGTCTTCTCGTATTAACTGCTTAAGGTTGCACTAAACATACAAAGCAATGCAAACACCAATAATCTGTTTTAGTTCATTCCCAGTTTCATTTTCTCAAAAGATTATGGTGTACACATATTTGTTTGCACTGCATTGTGGATCCTTCATAAAAAGAGTTCTGAGCTCACCAAGAGGAATTAAAAAAAACAGTGTTACACATTGCAGCAGCTCTGCCAATAACAGGAAAGAGAAGATTTGCTCAGTGTATGAAACGTCTGCATGGCATGAGGGAAAGGAATCTTAATTTAAAAAGATTCAGTTCCAAAGTTCGGTTTTTTTTTTATGATACCACATTTCTTTGCTAGTTTTCACAGAAATTATTCTTCTTTGTTACAAAGATGGGAAAAAAAATCCATCCTTTTCTCTCATTCCAGACCACACTAGTATTGTCAAAAATCTTTCTTATAGTTTATTTCAGCCAATGAAAGTGTGGCCTGCCAGTTTCACATCAAGCTTATCACAGCTGGTACAAATCATTCCTGTCCATCACAGCTGCAATACACCTCAGTCATCCCCTGAAATCTAGAGAGAATGCTTTAATCATTTTACTGACTTCTGCTGGTGCTCTGGCACTGCAGAACTATTAAGAAAAGGAAAAGTTCTACAACTAGGTCAGGTGTATTGTTGGCATAATAAATCAGTTTGTTTAAAACATGGCTTTATTCTACTTTGTGGTTTTGGAAAGTGCTAATGGTACATATTTCAACCTTCAGTGTTTAAAAAGCAAGTCCTTCCTATTTTTCTCATTTCCTTTCCTTTTGCCAGATCAGACATGTTTTGAATACCATGATGCAAATACCCATAGGCTGCTTCATAATTGGATAACATGTCTATTCAGAAGAGTTACTTGGACAACTGTAGTGGACAAAAATCTAACACAACCCTAACCTAGATTTTAAAATAGCTAGTTTCCAGAAGACTATTGTATTCACAGGTGAAGTGGGCAATACATTTATTTTAGTTTATGCCTTCTGTATTTGCCAACAGGATTTATCTATTCAAGTTTTGGGAATGGCATTTTTAACCACATGAGTAAAACAAATCCAATTTTGTACCTACAATGCATTTGGCAAGTGAAAGAGGTGCCAATTTGGTTTATAAGCCTGGAGGCAAACATCACCCCAGTTAAAACACAGTTAGGAAATGTACTTGTGTAAGTTACATGGAAAAGTTTGTTTTGCCAGCATAAGAAATATACTATCATGGAATATCCATGTCTTCAGTAAATTGAGGAGAGAAAGAAGTACCGAAGTGAAGATCCACAGAGCTGACAGTAAATCCTGTAAAACAGTGATTTAGCAAAGATGATCCCCCTCTTTTCTTTTTTTTTTTAAAAGAGATGAGTTACTAGGGTTTTGATGACAAATACATCACACACATGTTCCAGTAAATCCATCTTGCCTGACTTCCATAGTAAGAAAATGGACAAAAAGAGAGCTAGCTCCACTAAAGGTCTCCTTTAATTCTCTAAGAGTATGATTAGGTATTATATTTCTCTTTTCTATTATGTTTTGTGTACATTTTATAGTACCTGTTCTGCAGCTGGCTTTCTTAGCTGTTACATTACGTTTTTATGTTTATTTAATCAGGAGCTAAAGTGAACAAAATGATAAAAGCTCCATTCCCCCATGCTTTCTGTAGGGAGAAGTTGACCATACTGCACAGATCAGAATGCCAAAAAGTCAAACTAACAAAACAGCCATCATCATTCAAAGCTCAGAGTCTATCAGGTTTCTTTATTGACTTTCTTCTTGAACTAAAAACTCAGTTTTCGTATTACTGTCTGAGGAGTTCAAAATGGGTGTAGGTTTTTCTGGAGCTCAGAAGCCACCCTGGGTGTCCTAAAAATGTGGAAATTGCTCATCTGAAGAGGATTACAGCTTTCCATGGCAGCTCCAGGAGGCAATAAGATATCACTGCATTAACTCCTGTTAATGTAGGACACCAATAAGATATCACTGCATTAACTGCATTAATGTAGGACACCAGTTTTTAAGGCAGCACAACCTACTGGTTTCCTGATAATGGTTCTTTCAGTTTGATTTTAACAATTTTACAACTAAAACATTCATTTTGCTAAGTGTATGAAGAGAAATTTTAAATTAATATTTCTAAATGAAAAAACTAACAAGAAGGAAATAAAAGGACCAAGTAAACTCTTCTGGTTTCCAGAGGAAAACAAAGCATGATGGAGTGGACTAATATGGAAAAAAGGACCAGGTTCTTTCTTTGGTAGGGTTCCATTCTGAAAGAAGTTGATTGGATCTGAATTTAGAAAACCCCAATTGGAACGGAATGTGAAGGATGTGAACTGGTTGTTATAGTAAAAGACTTGAATGTTACGACCATGGCAGACTACTTTGGTCTTCCTCAAGGACAAAGCTTCCAAAGCTCATGATACTTGTGGGGTGTTTTTTTTAATGCAGGTTTTTGTTTTGTTAAAAAAAACCCAAAACACAACACCCAAACAACAAGTCCCTAACTAGATTCTTATCAAGGTCATAGAAGTTACCGGAGGAAATGCAGGACAGGCCAAAGAAGTTTGAGGAAAGGGTCCAGAGAGAAATTTTTTATGAAGGGCTTATTTCACAAACATCTGTTCTACACACAAACCTTTTTAGGTAAAGACAATCACAGGGCCACAACAAATATATGAGACAAAAGACGTTTAACTGATGGCATGTAAAAATTTTAAGCTGTGCTGAGACTCTAAGTCCCCTTAGAGAAAAGAAGAGAGATAGCAGGCACAAGAAAAATGACTGTCAGTAGCAGAAAAAAAGACATTTGAGGACTTATTGACGAGCTTTTGCAAATAAACTATTGAATTAACAGGCTTTCTCTTTTCACCTACTCCCATGGCTGGATGGATAACTTGTGAATACACAAGAGATGTGCATTTCTTGATTTGTTTTTGTTTTTTTTTTTTTTTTTAAAACAAAACCCATGATAATAAGCTTATGGCCCCCTTTCCATTCCCTCCCACCTGTTCTGATGCTGTCATAAAAAAATATCACGTACTTTTTAAATGATGCCACCATTTCCAGGAATCAAAACTGTTTGCTCAGAACTGAGACAAGATCAGGCATATTTTCTCTCGCAGCCTAAGTTTTAAAAGGTTTCAAAGACAGACAGATGGAAGATCAGGCATATAAATTAGATGATCTTTGGCCTATTTCAGAAAACGGTGACTCAATCTATCATAGAGCAACTATCCAGATTATTTATTGGGATGCTTGTCTCCTAACAAAAACGTCAGCAAGCTTCTAATTGTGTTACATTCAGTTAAAAGGAAGTTCCAGGCTGGCTCGAGTGAGAAGGCAGCTGAAGTCTGCTCTGCATTTAGCAACCATGAACCACAAAAGAGAAATACGTGCTTACATCCATCTCCCAGGAGAGGATATAAAATGCTTCAGCCACTATTAATGCTGATTATCTCCCTCTTTAAGGAGGCACTGCTTACAGCAAATGCAGTTAACATGATTATTACCTAAGGTGGCTTTCCTACATGTCCCTGCTGCAGGGCAGTGCCACCTCTCCTGAAGAAGGCATACTGCCCTCCTTGGGCACAAATGCAGACCCTCTTTTCAGGCTCCCTGGAAGCTAGGCCAGCCTTCTCCAGCATGGCAGGTCACACCAGCCCAGTAAGTCTGGTGCATGAGTTGGGGGTGCAGGACAGGCACCCTGCTGCAGTGGGCAGGTACTGGAGGTCATCCTCCCCCTCTATTTTGCCCCAGTGAGGCCACATCTGGAGTACTGCGTCCAGTTCTGGGCTCCCCAGTTCAAGAAGGACAGGGAACTGCTGGAGAGGGCACAGCAGAGGGCTACAAAGATGATTAGGGGACTGAAACACCTCTCTTATGGTGAAAGGCTGAGACCTGGGTCTGTTTAGCCTGGAGAAGAGAAGACAGAGGAGTTCTCATCAACACTTATAAATATCTAAAGGGCAGGTGTCCAGAGGATGGGGCCAGGCTCTTTTCAGTGGTGCCTGGTGACAGGAAAAGAGGCAACGGGCACAAACTGGAACAAAGGAAATTCCATCCCAACATGAGGAAAAACTTCTTTACTTTGAGGGTGGCAGAGAACTGGAAGCGGCTGCCCAGAGACGTTGTACAGTCTCCTGCTCTGGAGATATTCCAAACCTGCCTGGCTGCGTTCCTGTCCAACCTGCTCTAGGTGACCCTGCTTTTGAGGGGGGGTTGGACTAGATGATCTCCAAAGGTCCCTTCCAACCCCTGCCATTCTGTGATTCTGTGGGCTGCATCACCTACCTGGAGAGGCTGAACTGAAGGGAGCCTTGCTACAAGGTAGGACCTGCTCTGCAGCCTGGCACCACCCCCAATACCCGCTCCATAGTCTCCATCACATGCTACTCAAAAGGCAGATGCCATGAGATTGTTGATGTATTGAGTTATGCATCAGACACGATCATTAAGCAACCAGCAATAAGTAAAAGAAATACTTCATCTCCAGAATGTAGAATACCTCCCTCCAGCATTACTGACAACTGCTTAAATCCTACCCCCTCTCCCCAAATAAACCAGGTGAAGATTTAGAGTTTTTTTCCAGTGTGAAAATCTACAAGAGAAAACAGACAAGCATAAATATTGCCTGCAAATCCCTGACATGCTGAGAGTAGCTCTTGGGACTGTGAGCAGCTCATATTGTGCCGCCCAAATAAACTGAGTCATCCTCTCTCTAGACACTGTTACCTAATTCAACCTGCATGATTTGACCTTGGAGTTCATAAAAGTACATTGGAAAAGAAAAGATCTCAGAGCGCCCATAAGCCTAACAGAAAATTTCTGAGTGTTTTGAAGAGAAATTGCCTTTTTCCCTCTGGAGAAGAAATAGATCAGTTTGTGGGAGTCTTGTGTTTGCACACAGCTGCCATCACACTAAATTTTCACTTTACTTATGGATGTACATTTGCAGGTGTACAGCATACGTTCTACCAGTGAACAGCACTGTGACCTAAATATGCTGACCCTGCCTGCAGCACTAACCCGTGAGACAGCTGTAGGTACAGGATGGTTTAACACTGAAAAGGTGAGCAGAGCATATGATGTACAACACCACGAGTAAGATTAAAACCATTCGTTTCCAATATAAAAATGTTTCCTTCAGCATGAAAGACTTAACCATTAATTCAATTTGTAAAATGGTTAAGTTCCTGCATAACCTTTAACAGACTGTTTTTAAATATCTCTACAGCTGAAATATGCAGCCATCTGATTAGGCAAATCCACATTCATTGCTATTCCACATAAAGCTTAGCATCGTCCGTCTTACCCCTACTCCTCCTACCTTCATTCAAAAGGTCAACAATGTTCAGTTGGAAGGGGGACTCTGACATCTTTGGGGCATTAACATTTTGGCACTCTTTTCTACCCTTACAGAATTTACATTCTCTCCTGCTGTAGCTGGTTGCAACTACACAGCCCCAAAACACCACATGTTGTCTGACTTAGTTTCCAACTTAAGTAAAACAATAAGCTAGACAGAGAGCTTGTTTTCCATCAGGGCATAAGTGGATGACACGACAGTGTTATATACCATTTGGTACACATACAGCCTTTTGCTTTAACTTGACACAGGCCAGATTTCTGTGTTTTCAGAAAGACATATGCAGAGATAAACCTCAGGCCCAGGAAGACTTCATACTACCTAGCTAACAGTTCATAGTCAGTTTAAATGAGAGTATATCCCACCTGGTTTGGATTAGCTTTTTGGTAAACAAGCTTTCAATGCACAGAGGTAAAGTTATAAGAGATATCTGGAATCCTGCGGATAAGTTATGCAAAAGCTATTAAGCAGTTCCTCTGTTGATATGCTTTATGAAAGGTTCTCCACTTTGAGGTTGTTACATATATTTAAGTCTCAGCATCCAGCATCACATCTGTTCCTGTATATTTTGCTTCTATAACAGCACATTTCTTTCTATTCCTTATTTAGAAATTGTACCTGAACCTCAAAAGTGTAACAATAATAGTCAACAGAAATCACTTCGGTTAAGCAGAATCAGAAAACTTGAAGTCATATATAAAGACAGTATTACCCTTTTCCTGTAGGTCCAGTGAAGCCAAGTCATAATGAACAAGGCAAAAAAGTAACTAGAAGAATTATTGTCTTCTGAAGGAGAACAGAATTCCAGCAGTAAACCAAACATTATCCAGATGGGTAGCTACTGTACTAAGGAAAAGCAGAGTAGCACCTTCAACCAAATAATACAACTATCAAAACCTAAAACCAGACACAGAGAGCTGAGAAGGCAGAGAGCACAACCAGCATTTATAACGTTCTTGGAGGCATCTGCATTTTATTAAAGCTCAGAGGGTGGTCAGGTGTGATCTATCAAGCAAGCTGTTTGTAGTTAAATCCCATTAAGCAACTTCAGGAATTGCTATTGGGTATGTCCATTAACTGCTGAGTGTTCTTTTTGAGTGTTTATGGTGTTTCCTATTTATCTGAATTTCACTGGTGTCTGCATACCCATAGAGACAATATTCTGTTTTCTTTGAGCCTCACGTATCCAAACACTTAATCCTATACTAAGTAGAGCTTGTGTCTTACATTAAGACAGAAACTCAAGAGAGGTTACCTGTCAGGATTATTGATGAGAACCTTTTGGAAGAAGATTGGGTTTTGGGTCATCCTCTTAAAGAGCGGGTATGATTCAGTTCTCCTTAACTGACATTAAATAGATGGGGGTCCCTCGTCTGACCTTGAGCTTTTGCAATGATAGCAATTATGCAGTCTTTCCTGACGGTTTGTTCATTGTCAATTTTGCTTTGTACTGGAAAGTTTTCCCTAATATCAAAGTTACATTTCCCCTCTCTCCTTGAAGCCTGTGGCTTCTTATCTTCCTCTGTAGCTTAATCATCCATGACTGTAACATGCTTAATGTAGAAATTATATCTCCCCTTGATCATCTTATTTCTTGACCGGACATGCCTAACACTGGTTTTTTTCCCTTGTACATTCTTATTTTCCAGACCATTTACTAATGTTTTGCTATCTCTAAATTTCCTTCAATTTGTCTGTCTGTCAAAAAATGTGGCACCCGTAATCAAGTGAGGAACTCTGTGAGGGCAATGAGTTCTCACTTGTAAAAGTGACAGTGTGGCATAATATCACTCTTGCTTTTCATATCATGCTGACACAGTATTCGAATGTTGTTTTGATCCATTATTGTCCTCACTGCTCAAACATCTTTTCACTGTACGTCTTATAGCTGATTGAAACTCTAAAGGTATCAAATGTGCACTGTAGGTAGAGCTGTCAGAGCAACTGGTGGCCAGGATTTCATTCTAGAAAGAGCACGCTGTCTCTGTCTTATAAATGAACTGAAAAGGTGATGGAAAAAATAAGGTAGTTCATCAAGAACCATGAAGGTGTGGGAGACCTGCCAGCTACAAGATTATTTAGGAAAGAAATAGGAAAGAAAGCTGAAGAAGGAAGGCAAAAACCAAATGAAAAAGGCAAAGTTTATATAATCCAAAGTGGGTAAAAATTCAGATTTAATTTGGGAGATAAGACACAAATTGTATGGGCTTATTAGGTTGATTAATTCCCTCTTCCCCAGAACTTCCGTCCAAATACCGCAACGTTCCTGTTCACTCATGTTATATTTACAGATATAAGTGCAGATGATAGTTCCTCTGGAGTTCAGAGTACAGGTGCTTGTAAAATAAACCTCAAACATGGCATGGGAGACATTCACGTTTATTTTCTCTCAATTTCTATATTTTAGATTCTCATATTATTGGTGTTAAATCCCACACTTGTAAACTCAACCAGCTTCTGAGGTTTCTAACCAAGGAAATTAAAGTTGTGCAAAATAAATTGAGATGTCTGTTATATCCACAGAGCCCCCATTGCCTTCAAGTTATGTTCTCAGTGATGCTGAGCAAAATTTACAGCTGCAGCTGAGTAAATAAATCTTTTTGATGTGCAATGGAGCAGAATCCAGCCCTACCAGAATATTAGGAGAATAAAGAATATTTTTTTTTTAGTGAAGTTTTCAGATAGACCCTTCAATGCAAAGATCTGCACTCAGATCAAGAGAAGAGGAAGCCTTTTAGGGTCCCATTTTTCAAAATAAAAATGCACTTGAAGATCTCATTTGACATAATCTTGCAATTTTTAGCCCGTATCTCAAACTACTTAACAAATGGCTATATTTAAGTTATTCTCCCAAAGCATGTTAAACTCCACCTTGATTTGCATTCTTTCAGAATTTTGTTGTCATTCTGTTCTCCAATTTTGTATTTCATCAAGATGCTGCTGAAATGCAGATGCCATGAGATTTTTCTCTAAAAATTTTCACTTCAGTGTTGTTAAAACAGACAGGTATGCATGCCTACTGCTGTTTCAGGACATCCAGTATCTTGTTTTTGATCAGGTCCTGGGATAGCTGAAAATCACGTGGACAAATATCTAATGTTCTAATAATTCGCCGCAGAAAGTTCTTGCATCTTCTCTCAAAAGTGATATTGTCACGCTTAAGCCTCTACAGCCACGTTCTGCTCTAATGCAGGATCAAGCATTACAGGTTTGCAGTCAGAGTATGCTGCTTTTCTTCTGGCAAAGCCCTCTACACAGCACACCTGGAAGTATGCTCTTTTCTCTGAGCAACAGAAGCTTCAAGTTCACAGGTGTCCTGCATGTTCCCAAGTGTCATTTCTTCCCTCAGAGGCAAACCACCACGGATCCGGGCATTGCCAGTAGCTGATTTCCCTAAGACACTGCCTTGGCTGGGATCAATAACCGTCACTATTAATTTGTGTAGAGTTAATTGTTATTCCTCAGATGATGCTAAAGAAAAATAGCTCATTTTCTCTTGTCTTTGCAGCCTCTAGGCTGCACAGGGGGTGTGAGAGCATCCGGGTACTCCACTTGCTGCTCAGGTGTGCCAATGTGGAGAATCACACCTCATATTTTTTGGCCATCCACTGCACAGGTTAAGGTGATGTCACTTCCCATGAATAAAGTCACAGGAATAGACTGTCGGCACATTAACTCCACCTTGTACAGTGCGGAGTTATCTGGGTCAGCAAGAAGAGAATTAGTAAAAGCAGTTCTTTTTTGAGTTAATTGGAGATATTCTCTCCATAAAATTCATGACAGCCTCAACACACAAGGGAGAGATGTAGACCTATGTTTTTATTTCAGTTTCTTGTTATGAATCATTTGTCATGACCAGCTAATGTGCTGAAGGGAACTCTTGTCTCATACAGTGCCTTACTGTGGCTAAAATCCTCACTCCAACTGTCTAACATATCCCTGTTGAGCTTTTCTGCCAGCTTTTGGACGTAAGGTCAATTTTTTACTGATATTTACTAGACTTGCTCAGGGTAGAGACAGATTTTAAGGGACCACCCTCAGCGTCCCATTTCACCTTATCGGTAAGCATTCAGTCAAACGTCACAGGTTATGCTGTTATAATTGAGACAACTGGTTTTGTTTGCTTTTGTTTTGTTTTAAGAACTACTTTTCCCCAGGTGCCTCTGTCTGGGCAGTACTTCACCAGGGCATTAATGCTCAGCTTGGGCTGCACTCTATAACGCTCCTTTGCATCCTCCTGTTTTAGTTGGTATAATCATGCGGAAAGGACGTATTCTTTATAGACTATTGGGACAGTCATAGTAATTTAGATGAAAATACAGTGTGAGGTCGGTAAGCAGTTGGTAGTGAGGGTGAGTCATTTACTACACATTCCCCTCCCCACATGGATATAAAAATAAATGTTCTGCATTGGAGTACTTGGCATGTACAATTATGCTATTTACTCAAATCTGCTCCGTCTTGCACTCGCAACTGCTAGTCATTGTTCTCTTTATGGTTCCTTCAGTACATTCGCCTTTCTCTAAGAACTGTTAGTTTTCAGGCTTGCAGTTGTGGACACCCTTTCCCTCTTTCAACTTTTCTGCTCAGGATTTTTAAGGGACCTTTAGGGATCAGGCCCCCAATAGGGGAAGCGAGGAGAACTGCATACCTCGCTGTCTTAAGCACAGTTGAATATCCCGCTCTTCGCTCATGCAAAGTCAAGACTAAAAGGTTAAAAAAGATATACTTTCAGGCCATAATCTTGCAAGTATTTATATACACAAGTTGAATTAGGCGTGTGCAGAAGCGTTTGCAGTATGTGGATTTAAATGGAGATTTGATTAGAAAAGAACCTTTATATACGCAAGGAAATGCCATTTTGAAGCAACATTTTAATACACTAGCGTTTCTGGGTTTTCCTAGATATTTAGCAATGGAAAAAGCCAAACTTTTTAGCTCCGGTATAGCTTTAGATTAGCAAGCGGGTCCTGCACACATATTGTATTTTATATACCATGAACAGTTTCCTCTTTATTAATCCAGCATGCAAGGCTTTCATTTCTTACTGAGGCCCATCTTTTTATTTCTTGCAGATTTTAAAATCTGTTGTGTTGGCACTTTACTTCTTGGAGACCACTGGTGTCATTTTCTCCAAATTGTTAGCGTAAACAGTCTGTAACTTGAGTAAGCCAAATGTGGGTGTATTAATCTTCCTAGTGCCAGCTAAGCAAGCCTGGCAAGGCACAGTTTAATTCTGATATCAGAAAAGTAGTAAATAATAATATTTTTTTTTCCCTTTTTTAGTGCTGAAATATCCAGATCCTCGTAAGTATATTTGGCTCTTGTAAGTTAAAAGATGACTAGAAGATGAAGGAAATTCTCTTTATAATAATATACAGGAGGAAGGATGAGCAAGTTAGGAGAGAAAAAGAAAAGCACGGAATATGTAGTGGTTTAAAAGGAGGCTGGTATATCCAGACAGCTGGCATCATCAGCGTGAGTTAAAGGCTGGCTCCATTACATCAAGTAAAGCAACACATGATTTAATGAGTGTTCTGCAAGACTAATAAGTTAAAAACTGACTGCTGTTATACATCATTCAGGATATGTGCAATTCTCCTTAAGGAGAAGTCTGCCACACGAGCCACTACGTCAACTTCAGCATACGGTTGCGTTGCGAGGTGTCATTCTGTACTGTGGCCATGGGGTATTCCAGGTCAGCTTCCTGTGGGATGCTCAAGCCTGACTTTCAGGACTGAGGGTGTAATTCAAGTCTCAAAGCTTGCTCTGTATTAGCAGAAGGTGTGGTGGCAGATTTCCCACTCCACGCGTTGAATGTCAGGAGCTGTTACTTCCACAGCAATGTTCCCCCTTCCCCTGCAGCCCACAGATAGACTTCACTGGGTTTCTGGAGCAGGATAGATGGCACAGAGATGCAGGAGAGCAGGAAGCAGTGTGATGCCAAGGGAAGGATCCAAACTGTCCTGGCAGCAGCATGCTTTAAACAAGCAAATATGGAGAGCCTTGGACTCTAATGCCGTATTTGCAAGGACATCGCTGGGGCTTCAGGAACGTACATGGAAAACTCGCTACCCCCAAAATGCTCGAAACATCCAGGGAGATTATCAGCACTCTGGAGCTGATTTCACGCTTTCTTCTGGGAGGGCAAACATCTCTCCTTGCATTCATACCCGGGGAGCAGAGAGAGGATCCCATCACATGCCCATTCCAGCAAAGCTCACATGTAATATGAATCCCTGTGGAATTATTAAAGCAAGCCCTGTGTTTACGGGCTTTATGTTCATACTCCATGCTGTGCTTAAATGCTTTGCTGGGAGGGGGCCAGAGCTCCCTGCCATCTGAGCATGGGTTACCAGCAAAAGGACAGCCTAACATAACACCAGCTTTAGCCTCGTAAAAACACCATGGATCAATTCACCTACAGGCTTCAGTATATCCTCAAATAAATCACTTAGACCCCAA
This sequence comes from Chroicocephalus ridibundus, assembly GCF_963924245.1. Classification (NCBI taxonomy): domain Eukaryota; kingdom Metazoa; phylum Chordata; class Aves; order Charadriiformes; family Laridae; genus Chroicocephalus; species Chroicocephalus ridibundus. The sequence continues at coordinate 98,783,995 of NC_086285.1, forward strand.
GCTTTTGAGATCCAAGCACTCTTGATTACTCTTGATGTGAACAGGGTGAAATGGGTTGCTCCAGAGTTTCAGTATTTACATCTATTGAAGGGGTTTGCAGACACACAGAGCCCCTGGATTTCTGTAATATATTCTCCTTGACAGGAGATGATAAAGTTCCTCGGGAAAATAGGGTTGAGTAATCCATCCCAGAAGCTTTACACATAATAATAATAATTTACTACTGTGCTTTCAGGCTTCTCAGACGCACACAGTCTTCCATCCTGCGGAAGAGCACTGATGCACGCTGTCACAGCTCTGGTGTTGCCATACGAGGTCAACAGCACATTTCGGAAAGGCTCTGAAATCTTTGCTCGGCTTTGGTTGTCATTTGCTTGTTGTTTTTTTTTTTTTTTGTGAGAGGGAGGATCCTCCCTGATCTGCAGCGACCATTCTCTTTCTAGCAGAACAAAATCCAGCTCATTCCTTCCAGACCCAGAGAGCCAGCTTAAACCTGTGGCTCTCTGCTCCACACTAACAGCAGAGAATGCCGTAGCTGCTGCTGCTTTTATCTGGGCAACAGAACAGCAGAGACAAGAATGGGAGGGATGCTTTTGAATCCTAGCAAAACCATCTCTGGCTTTGTGCAGCTAGGTAAACACATGCTTTCAAATCTTTAAAGTAAAATTTACTGTAGCTGCAAAGATGTTCTCTGTTAAAAGAAAACATTGTCTTCTCCTGCTTGAAATCAATAATTAACATTGCATTTTCTCTGACATTCCTGAAATGAAAGCAAATAATCATGTATACACAAACAATGATCTGTCAATCACTGCCCATCAATACTTTTTCTAGAAGTGCACAAGGCCAAAATATGGGACAAGAGCCAGTAAGAAAAATAATACTGCAGGAAGCTTTAGTGCTTACTGTTACCACAGTCTGAAGCATCAGCATTTCAGATATCAATAATTTAAAGGAATAGATAATGACAATAGCTTGGTTCAACTTCTCAAATGCCCCACAGGAAATAAATTGACTCGGGTAACTTGAGATACACTGCAGTGAGTTTTGAAATACCAAATTCTGTAAACTTGGGTCTAGTACTCTTTCTGATGCTGCTAATGGATGTGAGGGTCGTACTCAAGTCTGTCTGTTGATGTAAGGGAGAGTCTTGCCATTTATTTCAAGAGGCTTTTCACTGTGGCCCGTTATGGCATTTCTCAAGAGGCCTGAAGTACAAAACCAAATCATCAGCTTAGTCTTCAAAGATGAAATGCTTCACTTTGTCCATTCGCAAAAATTTAGACACCTCTGGGATATCACGCAGCAAACATTAAACCCAGGCGAGACATTATTCTCCCACTGAAATTAATGAGCATTTCATCCTTGGTTCTGAGACTAATTTCCTACAGTGGCACATACAAACACAGAAACAAAAGAAGGAGGATCCACAGATGATTTAAGGGAAGTCTATATGCACTCTTCTTAAGTGAAAAGTAAAACCTACTTTAAAATTGAGCAATTTTAACATTAAAACAGAAGTACAGCAGCAGAAAGCTAATGCAATTGCCTTTTTCTACAATGGCAATGTATTTTTAAATATCTTCAATTCTTTTTCTTTTAAATAAAATACGGTCAAATAATAGAACAAGAACAAAATGCTATCAAATTATAACGAAACCAGCTACTTTAATCCGCAGGTGACAGAACCAATACCACCTTCATGCTTTATTGAAATGTGTTATAGATGGGCTCAATTTCCTTGTTCCCTATGCTTCAGGACAGTTCGCTATTTAAGACTGAGAATCAACAGCACAATACAGGTTGGACTGATACTGGGGAAGGGAAAGTCATTAGAACAAGCAGGAAGCTCAATGATAAAGAATCTATATAATGTCTTTGTTTTCCATATCTCACATATGCAGCACTTTTTACTAATCTAATATCTGTGATCTCATCACTTTGAACCAAACTTACTTCTAACTCCCAGATCTCTTTTCTATTGATTTGTGTGGCACCTTGTTCAGGCTCCAAGGAAGTGCCAACCCTACACATTCAAATGCAAAGAGATTCAAATCTGTCATGAGATTGTTTTTGAAGTTGTGAGATCTAGATCTCATGATTTAGATTTTAATTAAAGCAGACGGTGGGATTTTTTAATATATTTACCCTCAGTTTTTGAGACTTCTGAATGTTAGTTTTCAAAATCTGTCTGCAGCTGTGACAGCTAGAAGGTCTTTCGAAACTGAAGCAGACATTTGTATGCACTTGTGTGACTACTGATGCTTTATAAAACACAAATAATATCATGAAACACAGGCAACATCACGAAGCACGTAACACATCTTAAGTTAATAAGACAAGGCTTGTTATGAGAGAATTTCTGTCTAAACAAAACCATTCTGCCTCTTTGGGGGTTTTGAGCTAGATCTTAAGATTTTTCTGTCCAAAAAAGAATAGCTTTTCTGGTTCATATTTAAGATATGTTCATATGGTTATAACGAACGGGTATTTACCAGCAGGTCGAGGGAGGTGATTCTGTCCCTCTACTCCACTCTTGTGAGACCCCACCTGGAGTACTGCATCCAGCTCTGGGGCCCCCAACACAAGAAGGACATGGACCTGTTGGAGCGAGTCCAGAAGACAGCCGTGAAGATGATCATAGGGCTGGAGCACCTCTCCTATGAGGACAGGCTGAGAGAGTTGGGGTTGTTCTGCCTGGAGAAGAGAAGGCTCCAGGGAGACCTTAAAGATATCCAGTATTTAAAGGGGGCCTACAGGAAAGATGGGGAGGGACCCTTTATCAGAGAGTGTAGTGATAGGATGAGGGGTAACGATTTTAAACTGAAAAAGCGGAGATTTAGATTAGATATTAGGGAGAAATTCTTTATTGTGAGGGTGATGAGACACTGGAACAGGTTGTCCGGAGAAGTTGTGGATGCCCCATCCCTGGAAGTGTTCAAGGCCAGGCTGGATGGGGCTTTGAGCAGCCTGGTCTAGTGGGAGGTGTCCCTGCCCATGGCAGGGGGGTTGCAACTAGATGATCTCTAAGGTGCCTTCTAACTCTAACCATTCTGTGATTCTATGATTCTATGAAAAGATCAGAGAATACCTTAAGAAGGCAGGACAGAGGTTTTGACATTGCAAAATTTCACCAGTTTTTATTCCTGGACTGAAACGATTGCCACTGTGTTGCTGCTGCAGGTACATAGCTGATGGAAGTGGAGGAGGGGACAAGGCAGGCCCAGAGAGCCTGCCAACTTGGCTTTGCCTAACCACAAACCCTGCAGTATGAAGGGAACTGATCTCATCCTGTGTCCATGAGTTGCTGTGGACCTAAGCTGGGGTGGACAAGAAAACAGAAGTGAAACAGAAGGAAACATCCTTCTGTTTCAAGCTGCAGCAGGGTAGGTTTAGGCTGGGCATTGGGAAAAAATTCTTCACAGAAAGAGTGGTTAGACACTGGAATAGGCTGCCCAGGGAGGTGGTGGAGTCACCATCTCTGAATGTGTTTAAAAGTCATTGAGATGTGGTGTTAAGGGATATGGTGACAGGGAGAACTTTGTAGAGTGGAATTGATGGTTGGACTCGATGATCCCAAGGGTCTTTTCCAACCTAAATGATTCTATGATTCTATGATCCCCACACACTTCTTCGGAGCTGACTACCTATACACCCCAACCTTCCTGAAGGTGGCTGTTATCTCATCAGGTTCCTGGTACACAACAGTCACACCAGGAGGGAATGTGTTTCCCAGACCCTCTTCAGGCTTTTTTCTTCCTGCTCCTCTGCCCTGTGGCTAAAGCTCAAAGGTGCACGGGTACCCTTCTTCCATGGGTTTGACTGTCCATCAAGCTGAAAGTAGCTCATGAACAGCCACATGGACCAGCAATGCACCCGACTCATAGGTAACACTCGAATCACAGACTGTATGTGCCCCTGCGACATGCAGGGGACATGTGTCCCACAGGCGATGACATTTACATGGGCAGCCTGAAGTGGGGAGGGTTGTGCTCCTGACCACTTTGGAGACCACTGCCTTTGAGTGCTGCAGATGTAGTCATCAGTTGTTTTGGCTCTACTAGGGGTGAAGCCTAAATTACTACAATCTTCCATTTCTGCTAGATTTTCCTAAGTGTTCAGTGCCTGCAGCCAGGTCGGGTGTGTAAAAGAATCCAGGTACAAATTAACCACTGGAGTGTTTTCTAAAAGCAGGTGTCACTGGGTGGCAAATGCATTAGAAAATCTAGAAAAAAGAGGCAGGCTACAGAGCTTGACAGAGCAAAAATGTGCATCCTCAGGGCTGGGCAACACCCTCCTAACTCTGTGCCTGTTCCCATCTCCAGGTGTAGTCTGCCAGCACAACTGAAAGCAATGAGATCGAAGCACCTGTGAAGGAGCAGCTCTCTCTTATGTGTTCAGATAAGCTCTGAAATACTTTGAAAATCTGTCTCTAACAGAGAGTACAAACCCTTTGAAAATCTAATGCAAAAGAAATAAGGGTCTCTGTCTCTGCGACTCTACATGGAAGAAGCGAAGGGAAAATAAAGTAGGGAACAGAGGTTTCACCCAGACGTTTATTACCAATCACAAAGGCATCTTCTAATATATCATCAACTCAAATCAAACACGCTGAACTTACATTTCACTTAATTTCCTTTCAAAGTTGTTACAGGTAATATAACAACATGGTCCTTGTTTTAAGTCCACAGAGATGTTGTCCAGACAGTACATTACAATATATGAAGTTAAAAAAGCCGTGTTGCCAAATTTATATGATTATGCAATTTAGTTCCCAGTGCCATAAATTTCAGGTGGCAAGTTTAGCATTTTGAGCAATTCATCTGGAAAAGTGACAGTATATTTATTTCTACCTTATTTCTCCTCTGAGTTCACATAATAGAAGTAACTGGAAAGCTATAGCAGACCTGTAATGTAATAAATACAGCACTTCATAGCGTATTTGGAAGCCTGTGACAAGGCAAAAACATAAATGTAGTCCCCAATAAATCTCAGGTTTGGTATAGTACCTGTTGACCAGTGCCATTTCCGCTGCTTAAATATTGTGCAAATGAGTTCTGGGGCAGATTTACTGGGGAAGGGAGAGAATTGAGAAAGGGTTTTTAGTCCTAACCATTAATCTTAGTGGCGCAACGCCTTCTTTCTTTTTCAGATGACTCGGGGTAATTCCAAAGCTACTTTACCAGTTACACTAGGGCTCTACCTGCCTCTGGCACGGGATGTGGATCGTATATGTATGTATCATAGGCACGTTATTCAGTGGTAGCTCTTGTTTGTGGTAAATGCAGGTGGTACACACATATGTTCAGTACTTTTTGCTGATTGGTAGAAACTGACCCTCAGTAATTTGTTATTAGGAAGCTCCAGCTTCACAGAATTGACATTATGACACCCATAATATTTTTAATCTGTGAAGGCTAATAAGTGTTATTATGGAGTAAGCACTCTTGTCTTTTCATGAAGCACTTGATAGAATTGGACCTTCTCTAGAGGTAGGATATGATTAATATAACCTTACCCCCAGATCTAAGAATACTTTGATTATTTGCCCAGATAATTAAAGCTGTTTACTTGTGCCGTGAAAGGCCAATTTAAACAGATTGTGAACCTTAGCCTAGGGAGCATTCAAGATTTCTGCAGCTTGTTACTGGCAAAGGATAAATTTTAATACTAACATAATTATTTCATCATTATGAACATACTGAGGTTGGTACAGATGCTTCCTAAAAATGGGATTTTGGTCTACGTGTGCTGCAGATATACAGAAAGCTGTCAGCTATTTCATGAGCCTGCCTCAAGGCTAGAAATAAATTATTCTTTAAGGAAATGTGGAACACTAACTATAACCCTTAAACAGCTGAGGGAATTATGTTAACAAAAATAAATATGCACAGGTGTGCATCTTAGCAGAATGACCAAATTACTATCATTGGGGGCATCATCCAAACACACGTTAAGCTATATGATTCCTTTCCCTGCAGGTTCTGATATCACAGTTTTCTTTCCTAATACTAATTTAATCAGTATTCTCTTAGGCCTCATGGAAGAATGAATTATTAGAGGCAGGGATGATAGCCAAAAGGCAGGAGGTGTAAAATCTTTGCACAGGGCTGGCAGGAAAAGAGGAGGATGTGTTGTAGGGCCATGTCTATGTCGGGAGGTTATGCCTTTATCAGGTATGATGGAAATTTAGCTTGCATTATTTCTGTTCCTTTAACTCTCTCTGTGGGCATTCATATTCAGAAAGAAGAGAGAATTTTTTGGCTCTGGGATTAACCAGAAGAGCTGTAGGGGACTGCGGAGGAGCGATATCGGCAGCCACTGCTTCTGAGAAGGATGCTATGAGATGCACAGATGACTTGCATTAACTGACTGAGTGGGTGCTCTTAATACCCTTCAGTGCAATTGTCGAGGTTAGACAAAGTGACTGGTAAGCAACCTCTCCTGTCTCCACTTGGGTCACAGATTCAAGGTTTTCTGCATGTGTGCAGAATTAACAATTGCCTATAAATAAATAAATAAATAAATAAACAAATAAACATGCATTGATGTGTGGAGAGATCAAAAATGTCCATCTGCACACTCAAATCTCTGCATACTTCTCATGCCCTTTCAGGAGTCTTAGCTTTCACTGGTAGCAAAGGTCAGCAGATTTTACATGGAAAGGTTTTTCCTTCCAGTTTACATTTTGTATATAGAACTAGCTGATACAGAAAAACACCAAACCGATCTTGTTTTAAAGGCAAGAAAAGGGGTGAGGGGAATCCAGACTAGCAGTCCATTCACAGTTCCAATAGGACGTCTCATTTTCCCCTCCTAATTGTTGGCGTAACCTTCAAAATGGCCCGTCACTACTGCCCAGTAGCAGGGAAAGGTCTTTTGTGAAACAATATACTCCCATAGAGGGCAATTACGTAGATAAAGAAAAAGGAAGATGGAAAAAGTGCTCAATTAATGAGATATAAAATAGTGGAAAGGTGGCAAAAATACATTTGAAGGGGAATGTGTGAATTCATGTGGGGCCTATTTGATCCGTTTTACACATCCACTGATATTTTAACAGGATGTTCTGCTGGTCCATTATTATGATACCAAATTCCACCTGAGTACCACATAGATGTATTATTTTTCACATTAAAGAAACTTTGCAGGAAATAATTTTAAATGTTCCTCAATTCAGGACACTGAATTTAGTCTTTGAAAATCTTACAAATGAACTTGCTAAGGTAGTATTTTGCCCCTCTTACTATGCCTGCCTCTATTTTGTTCAGCTGGGTATAGGTTAGATGAAGCATAGTCGGCTATGTGTTCTGTATTCTTGACAGCAGAAAACAAAACAGCAGGGAAAAACAAAACAAAACAAAAACCTGAGCTGTTAAGAAAATCAAGAAATCTCTGCTAAATGAGTCAGCAAGGTCTAGATCCTTGCTCTTCACACAGTCATGTGCAGAAGCGACTCTGTCACAAGAAATCCTTTTAAAGAATTACATTTTTAGGTAGAAGCATGAAAATAAAAAATAGGGTTTTAACACCATTTGATCTCTTCACCAACATACTGTAATGCTTTGCAAGGAAGCACTGACATGCTGGGATGCAAGCCCCTTTGATTTTAAAATAAATAGGAAATGAAAAAAACAACAAAATACCATCCCTAATCGCTAATTGCAAAATCGACTTTTCCTTTTGTTCAGTTTAGTTAACATAAAATTAAAAATCATAGCAAATTTCTGATACATGAAATGTATTAATTAGAGTAAGCTAAGGAGGTATCTGTCCTCAGAAGACCATATGGCTTAGAAGTAAGTAATTCCACATCACTGATTTGCTGGCAATAACGGAGTGAGGCGGAAGAATGAATTAATTTTAAATCACATCCATAAGGGAATGGATTGTTCAGAATATTCTTTGTGCCACACAATGACTGTAATTTTAAACTGCTAATACCTTACAATGAGACCCATAAATGGGTTATTTCTTGCCTTTCATGGGGCCAAATTCTGCTCTTTTGATGTTCTTGTGTAGCTGTTATTAAGATCAGTGGAAGTCGAGCCAACTTTTACGAGTGTGGGATTTGTTTGAAGTCTTTTTGGACACAGTCAGACAAAGCGGGGCTGCCCAGATCAGCTGTTCCTCCCCACATTCCACAAAGTGCATGCAGCATTGGGTTGTGCAAGCAAAGGCTTCTTGCCTACCTACTCACTCTTCCCATCCATAAGCAGTCTTTTGGGTCAGGGCTTTGCCTTCACTTTCTTTTCCGCAACGCTGGTTAGCTTGGTGAATCGCTCTTTCTCTATCACAGATTGCCTGTGCTGGGGCCAACATGCCTGATGAGCAACTTCCCTGAAAAATGTAAAATGTGAGGATGTGTCCTTGAAGCATAGGACGCATCTGACAAAGCTGAAAATACAGTTATTAATTTAAATCGATCAAAGTATTGCACATCATCACCGGGAGAAAGCCGTTGTTGTTGTTGTTGTTCTTGCATGTTATGCATTGTGCAGCCAAGCCGGAGGCCTTGATCTGTGGGATCGATAGCAGATTAAAATCTCCACTGTCTCCGGAGTTATGTTATTCACTGGCAACATCTACCACGTTGGCCGATACTGGCTGATTTATATATGGGAGCACGGGTATGGGGCACTTAATTAAATACAACTGAATTACAATGACTGTAACTTAGAAAGCCTGAAACTTAAGTGCTGAATAGCTTCACTATTTGCTTCCCAGTTTCAAGGCTCCCTCACCAGAGAGGCACCACATCAGGGCCCCCGGGGCAGCTGGGCAGAGGGTGGGAGCCATGATGCACACAGTGTCAACCCAACCTGACGTGATGACTGCCCACAAGCACGTCCCTTGGCAAGGCACAGTCCACCCTTGGGGCTACAGCCCAAATGTGCAAAGGTTGTTATGTGTCCTAAACCTCACTGGTGTCACCAATGGGAAAGCCTCTCAAGGCCTGGATGCTGTTTAATCTATAAAAGGGTCTGCCAAACTACCTGAGGAGCACCTACAGCTGTAACTGAACTCCAGACATCCTGCTTGAGTTGCCAACTCACCCTGAAGACACCTGAGCCTACAAACTAGGTGCTGCCTTGATGATTCCACCCGATCGGCTGGGATCCGTGCAAAATGAGAGCGGATGTGAGTCAGCCCTCCACTTGCAGAAGACAGCTCTACAGCTAGAAAATTTGGATGTAGGAGACCTGGGTTAAATCCAGTCCTCTTTCTAAGTGGATCCAAGTCCATCTCAGGCAACTGCTAGCCATTATACCATACAGTAGCCAACCACAGAGTGTTATTCATCTTCCCTGGTGGGATCATTCCTTTCACGCGATGTATGTAAAATACCTAGTCCACAATGAATGCCATCTCAACTCTCAAATCCACATTATTTCACTTAGTATTAAACTAAAGAAAGCATTTATGGGGATGGAAATTGTACTCCGGTTTCCCTGATCCACATTACTAAATGACAGAGCCAGACCTGAGCCCCTTCATAAGGTGAATATTTAATTTTTCCATGCCAGGCACAGGAGCTCTAATGAGAATAACTCAGAAGAAATCACCTACTGTCAGAGGACAGAGTTATTCCTTTTGTACCACTGCAGGAAAAACTTCCAGGGGGAGGTACTCTGGCTAAACCCTGCTAATGAATCAGCTGCACCTCCGTGCAGGTATGGCCTTGAGATCTCTATGCTCTTCTACAAAAGATAAATGCAAGATAAGGATTATTAACTGTATTAATGTAGAGAAGCAGACAGAGAAAGACGGTATGATCTAGAGAGGGTCCATAGGAAACTGGAAAGAATTATACTGATGCTTTCTCGCATCATTAATTTTTGTGTTCGGGTGTATTCTCCTCTGAAGGCATTCATCAGCAATCATATACCATGCATAAGTGCTCTTTTTTCTCATATGGAATCAGAAAACATGCACCTGCACATTTCTTTTTCCTGTATTGTTTTGCATGAAGTGCATTTGTAAAAGAGTAGAACTGACTTGAAGAGCTCTGTGATGCTGTTAGTTCAGAGATGAGCATCCTACTCAATTCCTTTCTGTAGCTAGCAGTGTCAAAATGATGGAAAGAGGCAGAAGAACAGTGGCAGAAATAGAAGTTTGATGGGGGGAAGTAACAGAACAGACAAATTGGAAGGAAGAGGCTAAAAATTCCTTCAATGATCTTTGCATATGTATAGACAGTTTAGAAAACATTGTCCTAGTTGGAATATATCCAGTGAAGTCTAATCAGCCCCTGAAATTCCATTAACAGCCCAGAACAACAGCTAGGGCATAAGAAAGGAGATCAGCTCAATTTTTGGGGGTCCTCACTGAGATTGAAACTTCGGTTCATGCCCCACAAGCCAAAGAACCTAAACTACAATGGGGGGCCGCTCAAAAATGAGCAAGACTTGTCCACTTGCAAGCAGTAAGCTCCACCAAGGATTTTCAACAAGCAGCTCTTCAGAAAGGGCCCCCTGAGACATCTGCAGCATAGCCTGGTCACAGGGGGAATGGGTGCCAAGGTGGATGAATGAGAGCCTGGTGTGTTGGGAGCATGACTCCGAGCCCAGGGCAAGCTCAGCTCACAGAACGGCACTTGCCACCTGCTTAGGACCGACTGACCTCCATCCCACTGCTGTTGTGAGGTACCCTCCTTTCTCTGTTTTCTGTCTTTGCAGCTCCCATGCAAAGCCAGTAAGAGACAAACCATTGAGGTCTGAAGCAGCTACTGTTCGTGTCGATCTAAATTGCCAAAGGAGGAGGCAACTTATGGATCCTCTGTTTCTCCTTCACCTACCTCTGCTTCACTCACTTCTCAGTTCTCCTCATAAACGTAATAAAGATTCATCTTAGTGATCAGCTCCAGCCAGTTCCCCCAACAGAAACCCCTTCAGTTGCCGGTTGCCTTTGTAAAGAAATTACCTCAGCCATACCAAAATATATGTCAAAAGAAGAATTACTTCAACTTAACCCATTCTCTTTGTTCACAGGGAGCTGACTACGGAGCCCTTTTTTCTTCGCAGGGCATGCCCACTTTTTTCCCAGAATCATTGAGGCACATGAAGGTTCTCCACAAAGAAGTGAGAGATGAAAAATGAGTCATGAAGGGCAAGGGTAGTGGCTCCAATTCTTATTTGCCCTGAGGTTTCTTTATGTTCTGCTGCACGTGTGAATGGACCTCAGAGTGCACCTAAAAAAAAATAAATCTGTTCATACCTCCCTGGCAGTGCTAGGATGCTGTCAGTGGGTCATAGCATGAATTGAAACAGACGCTCTGTCTTTCGGCTGGGACTTGCACTGTGTTTTGCTTTTAGTGGCTACAGGCAGGGTCCTAATGGAAGAAAATTTTAACAGGACTGCACGGAGGAGATCACGGCAAAACACAGAATTCCCGCTGGAAGGGGAAAAACATGTCTCAAGTCTCGCTTTCGGAGAAGCACCCTATATTCTCTGCCAGTGCTTACTTGTCAGAAAACCTGCCAATCATAGCGGTCAAATGTGCAGTACTTTGTCTTGCAGAATCTGTTGCTGCCACACTCTGCAAACACATTCTCCGCAGGCAGCAATTGCAATAGGTATTGTGGCAACACAGCAACCAGCCCTAACAAACTTCTTTTTGTTCCCAGATACACTTATGCAGCTGTCTTTGTTTTGCTCCACTGTAGTTTTACATAAGAAACCACAGAGAAGTCCAAATCCTCTCAAACTAGCCAGTGGTAGGGTGGTGTGAAGGTAAATAAAAGTGATGGCTGTTGGACAACCTTGATTCTGTCCCAGACCTTGACTTATTTTGGGACTGTGCGCAAGTCATTTTATCACTTTGTGCGTTTTCTGCCCACAGACTCTGCCTTTGCTTTGGCTGCTCAGATGGTCCTCTTTCCAAATGAGTCTGTATCTCTGGATTCTTGTTAAAACCACACAATAAATAAACAAACAACAGTAATAAATGGCATTTCCTGAAAAGGTTCTTCACAACACAGGAACAGATTGGATAAAACAAGGGTTCTCCTGTGCACTTTTACCAGGGGAGCGCTACGTATGAGCTAAGATGGATGTCGTCCTTCCACTCAGTGAACGAGGATGGCTGCATCACGAGAGAAAGGACTACCAACCTGTGCAGCTCTCTGACTGCGCTGCAACACTAGCTAGCCCTGGACATGATGGGGGAGACTATTTAATAGCACCATGCTTCAATATGCTGAGAGAGGTAAACACTTCTAGGGCAAAGTGCTGCTGCCACGTGGTCCCCTCCTGGCTGATGAGAGCTGAAGGGGCCCTTATTGTTGCTCTAGGTAACGCGGCTGCTCCGAGTTATTACCAATCTTTACATGGTACCAGGAGTGCTGGCACAAATCCAAAAGAAATTTTTAAAAGGCAGCCACAAAGATACAGCAGAAGAAAAAGATAAGGGCTGGGAGCTAAGTCAGAAGCAATCAAGCCTCCAGCTTCATTGCTTGCTGTAGAAAATATGGACTGTAATTGGAAAAGTTTTAAGCTGTATCTCACAGCAATTTGTGCAACTGAGAAGCCTGATAAACACAAATTAGCTTTGCTTCTTACAATTTCAGTGTCATTATTGATAGTTTTAATGCATTACACAGATAGAATAAGAAGAAAAATGATGGCAACAACATTTGGTATAATTTTTTTTTTTTTATCAACCCACAGAAGCTTTTATTTGGGGGGAAATACAATGCTGAAATGTCTTCTCCTATATCAGGTTTACATTTTCTCAGAGAGTAGAATCTAATTTCCCATTGTTAGATGTCTGAAAGGTTCTCATTTCATATTTAAGTTAAATATTTTATTCACAGAACTCTGGCATTTTTGTCTTTATGCATGTATACACCTAATTGGAGAATAAAGGTCATAAATTTTATTCATTCACAGAGAATGATTAACCATCATGCAATAGATTCACATACATATTCTTAATATTCCTGTAAATTTATTCATTTTATGGTAAATTTAAGAAACATCTATATTGCATTCCTTTTTGTTTTAGATAAGTGCTCTATAAACAGCCAAGACTATAAAGCTAACTGAAGTCTACACTGTTTGGTCTCAAAAATTCAATACACTGCAGTAAGCAGGAAAGATTAAGTGACTTGAGTTCAGTAGTTTAAAAATATTTTCCAAGTCTCCTCTGTGAGAGGCTCGAGATTGTTCACATGACTTTCTCCCGCAGAATTATGATCACAGAAAGAAAGCAATTACTCTTTCATACTCAGTCCAGGAAAGAAAACTTGCATTGAAAGAAAACCGCTGAAGTTGTACAGTTCAGCAGTCCAGCCACCCATTAGCATCACTTTATCGGTATTCCTGTTTTACAGATGGAGAACCCTAACACAGAGAGATTAAGGTGAAAAATACCCGCTAATTCTGGTCGCTCTGTTTGAAATACCTTGGACCTACTTTTTTAAAGGATTTACTGTATGTAGCAGCTAGCGTATCAAAAGACAGTTTCCATGGATTTCAACAGCATTTGAAAGCTACCACTATTTCTGCAAATGAGACCCTGAGGTATCGAATCAGATATCCAGAAAATGAAGGATACACAGTAAAAAGACCACCTGTGAAATACCTGCTTTATAGGATTTTCTTTCCACAGTGGCTTTTTCTGCATTTTCTTTATGCAACGTCTTTTTTTCATGAACTGCACCTCTTCCAAATCCTGCATGTCTCCCAAATTCTTTGGCTGGTATCCTACAGAAAAGGAAGCCTCATTCATAAAAAATTGCACACCACCAAGAAACTGAAAATTGAACCTAAAACTAGTTGATGCTTTCCTATATGATTTTATTTGTCTTGTAAATCAGTGATGTATTGAAAGTAAATAATTTTGAGGAATTAAACTGGTCTGAGTGCTTCGAATTATAGTTTTTTTATTGCTTAACTACAAAATGTTAGCTTATCGAACTTTCAGAAGAATACAGTTATACCTGTAATTCAAAATCACTTATTTTAGCTGTATTTTATTTTTTGGTGTAATAACGTTTAAAGGAACAAGTGTCAAAACTATATCCGACTTTTTCAACATTATGAGTGAGAAACCTGTCACCTGACAACTTTTTTTTTACCCCACAGTTTAGTCTGAAAAGTGATTTTTTTTCAATTCTTTGGTTTCCTTTGCTTTTTCAGAACATTCCCTCCAGGCCCAATTATGGAATTTCGGAATTTCCTAAAAACTGGAAAGCCTAGGTCTTGCAAATATCACAAGGCACTTTAACAGACATATGCAAAGTCTATTTTTAAAGTTGGGCAGTCTTGGCTCTTTTTAGTCCGCTTCTTTGCTCATCAATTTCCATTTTCCTCACTGGATCCTAAGACCTCACTGTATTTATTTTCCTGCCTCCTTCACCTTCTTCGTCCGGCTCTGTTGGTCCTTATTCCTAGTCTTTGTTCCCAATCACCGTCATCACCTGTCTTCTTTTTCTATTGCTTGCCAGCCTCCTCCCCTCTTTCTCTTTCCTGAGGAGCTCCTTGAGAAACTCCCCTTTCCTCCCCAGGCACGGTTCCTTCTTCCCTTGCTTTCAGATGAAGCAGCTTTTTATTCTGAGGTCCAGCACAACGGCATGGGGAGCTCTGAAACAATCTTGTTACTCATAGTCCAGTTGGCCAAACGAAGCAGATAACGCTGCTGTTTACAACTGCACTTGGCAGCAGAGGTTGTACAGCACCACACCGGATTGTGCTCACCATCGATAGGGAGGCTGGGGAATTCTACCTGTTAGCGATGACCATATTTAAACGGTCATTTGTAAAGAGCCTGCTCCTTGTACAAATACAAGATGTACCTCCCTGTCATAACAGTCTCTCCCCACCAAACTTCTTGACCTCGCTTCAGGTAATGAGGAAACGAAAACAAAAATTACTGATGCTTAAAGAAAAGGCCGTCAAGTATCATTTTGTTTTTCAACTTACGTGAAACAACCTACGTTTCTCAGGCATTATTCTTCAAAACAGCTGGAATGTATGGAAAATAAATACCTAAATAAACCCTACAAAAGCAGCCAGAGGCAGGCACCTTATCAGCACGAAAATTTTAGCTTGACAAAGTTATAAGAAACTGAGGGGAGTTTCAAGGGCAACATCCACCAATTTTAATAATAGGCAGTGCTATCCGCTCCACTGATAATAAAATACAAAGTGAAATAACCCATGAGTAAAGCAATATATTAGCAACAGTGTTATCAGATATTAGTCTCCCTCCGGTCAAATCTTTCCAGCCCAACATTAAACCTACAGGCTAGCAGAAAACAGTTGACAACATGCTTTGGGATTGAATTAGAGGCTTCTAGCTTCTAAAGTTCCCTTGCCCTTTTTTTCTCAAATCACACAAGCATATGCTCGAGTTTCCACGGGTAATATGAACCCTGCTTGAACCTGAGCTGAGCTGTACAGAGCCTGCTAAAATGCCTAGGTATTTATGTTACAATTTATAAAGAAAATTCAAATAAACTACCTATGGAGATGGAGGAACTGGCTACACTGACATTGGCAGTGAGCAGTACATGCTACAAAATAATTTGAGTTACATGGCAGTCTGGACAGAGTTCCTGAAGGATGCTTTAAAAGGTGCCAACTTCGTATCTCTCATCAGCAACTGAAAAAAAAAAAAAAAAGAGGAAAAAGTTGTGGCTTAGGTATATTTAGCATGAGGTTTGTTGAGAATATTCAATATTCTCTCTCAGCAGAATAACAGTGACTGGTAATGACTGAAATCTTACTTCTTTTGTAGCAGTATTTGGCTTTATTTGCATCAATCATGAGAGTTCGTTCAGTCTTTTTTATTAGCTTGGGATGTAATGAATACAGAATGGCTGGCAGAAAACTCAGTCTGCTCTGGAGGAACAAACTATGTGGGCTGAGTCTCATCAAAGCCATTGTGCTGATCATGGTTATGTAGATAATGGTTAATATCTGTCCAGGAAAAATAACTTTCTTTTGATTCCTTTTTTATTTTTATTTTTTTAATTTTAAGGAGGAATTAATGGCTCCTGACTGCCTAATCCTCTACTCACTTGTTGAAAAAAAAAGTCCTATTTTAAATTTGGCTGAAAGAGGGATATAATGGGGTTCACTGGCTAAGATGAGACTCTCGTTCTCCTCTCCTCACACTAAGGTAATTACAGATCTTGAACAGCTCTTAATGCAGTATTCGACTGTGGACACTCATTGGGGACACTCACAGACACAGTGCCTGTCCTCTTGAGTCCACTGAGGTGTGTGGTTTGGGATGTCAGAGAGTTTTGACAAAGTAGTCCATCCTCTTCTGAAGCCAATTTGTGAGCTGCACACGAATCCAGGCACGAAGCAGCTGCAGCTCAGCCTCTGGCCCCGGCTCCAGCCTCAGCCTAATATTAGTTGCATGGTCTGACATGGACTGTTTATAAATTGTCACCAATAATTATTAGCTAGCATGCTCAGTGGAGGGAGAAAAGCATCATGAAACAAGACAAAAGGTGTCAAATGACAAAATGCAACAGCATATTAACATACTAATGCATCTGGAATTTGCCACAGACTCTTGGAAGTCATTCAGGCAAGAATTTGTTTTCTTCTAAAAGGAGGTGAAACTATGGAAAGACATAGCAAGATGAAGGTCTATATCTATCTTAACATATTGGGGTCAACCACATTATATTTGCAGGATCCAGGGCACATGTTTCACTCAGCAGCTTAAAACTTAGTGCAAGAGAACAAGCCATGACACATATATAGAAATTATTCCACCCCTACGAAGAATGACTTGTTTGCAAGGTAATTGGTATCATATGTGCAATAAAAAAGGGAGAAATTTTTGAAGCATTTTCAGCAGACTTCAGTCCAGCGAGTCTGAAATGCTGTTTGGAGGGTTTGTACAATCTCTAATGTAAGATCAGATTGTAATGGGCCTCAGAGACATGGAACAGAGATAAAAAATACTTTTGAAAACAGGCTTAAAGATAACAGAATAAGCAACTGAAATTTGCCAGCCTGCAGAATGTACTCAGATCAGATTACAAGTTTTGATTTCTTTTTTCTGCTCCTCAGTGCCACAGTGGACTAGGTTCTAAAGCAAAATAAAACAAAACCCACGAAGATGCAGAAGCAAAATGAAAATGAACCTGCAAGAGGCTACAGTGATTTCCAGATTGGAACAAAGAATGTGAAGAGGACAGAGATAAGCACAGAACTGAGCGCTAACCTGCATTTGGCAGAGCTGCTCTCTGCAAAAACATAAAGCCATTAGAGCACAACCTCACTGACAGGACCAGGAGAGAAAAAAAAATGTGCACATATATAAGGAAATAGATTAGTTATTTGTAGGAATTGCTCAAAACAAAGTCACATCCACTGACTGGAATGCTACATGGAAGCTTCAGCACTCAGGAGACCTCACAAGTGAGTGTGGTGTCTGAAGGTTGAGTGAAAGATTTGAAGAGAAAACCTAGGCATAAGGAAAGATATAACAATGAAACGCTGCAGAACTTTTTCTCAGAGTGGGTGGATGTGAATGGGGCATAAAGGTAAGACACAGTCTTGAAAACAGAAAGTCTGGATTTGTTTCAAAAGTTCTAGGGCTGAATACATGTAAGATACTGAACACCAAATACAGTTTATTTTACGGAGGAACAGGCAGCCAAGAAGGTGTCAAACGTGGAGTTCCAATAAAAAAAGGAAAAGGGTAGTCATGGTTTCCACAAAGAAAAATGTATAGAAATGTATGAAAAAGAAAAGATATAAAAAGTGTCACTTCTATACTATTCATCTAAATAAAAACAAAACAAAAAAAAATAGCGCTCACTCCCCACATATTTCCTCACCTTACAACCAAGCATCACATTAGGGTTTTTTAGTCAGAGAATTTTTCAGGAACCTTTTATTTAATACTCATCCACTGTGACCATTACATCTTTTGCGAAGTTTCTGCTTTTAAATTCTCATATGCTTTGGCTGGCCTTTCACCTTTCTCTAGATTAAGTGTGGGGACTGCATTTGGCAGACAAGCTTTTTTGGAAACAGCCTGGCTTACTGAAGAGTAAAACTTTTCTGTTGTTCTGGCACCACCTTATCATTACTTTTCACTTCAAATATCTGTGCCACCTTAAAATGTCATCAGTGACATTTATATTAATTGCTAGATCGCAGATGAGAAGGATCATTTTGCCTCTAGACGCAAAATGCCTGCTGGGTCCTCCAAGTCATGAAAATGTTACATTATTTTTTGAAAGAAAAGGGGGACACAAAGAAGCCAGAAAAAATAACACTTCTAATCTTTAATCAGCCACTCAGCTTCATTAACGGAGAAATGTAAGTGCAGGGAATTTACACTCAATCTCAAGAGTGAGCATACTCCATACAAACAAAGCCTTTGGAAAAATCCTAGTATTCGATGAGAATGTATCACTGGCCTTTTTTAAATGCTTATATGACCGGATTTTCACAGAGATGGAATAAGAAAAAGCTATAAGGAACAGATATCAGGGTTCTCCTTGTGGGGAACACTGGGCAATTTTCGGTAAAGCAGGATACAGTAAAACTAATAGGCGTTATTGAGGAAATTGACGTTGACCACAGCTTTGAGGTGGATCTGCCCAGGCTTTCATCTCCAATGAACTCTCCCTTCCTCTGAGACAAAAGGCTTTAAAATCAGAGAAGCCAGGTTTTACTATAGTATTAACTAAGATCCTTAACTTCTGAAGAGAGAAAATCCAAAGTGACTATGCCAGCTGGATCATAAATACCAACAATTAAATCAAAAGGTTCATAAATAACTCCTCCTTCCCACTGTGTACTTGCAGGCGAGTCATTTCATCAAACCTACTTTCAATGACAATTCAGTGACTCTCTGAATTGCAGCAAAATCTGCCTGGCAGCTCCTAGTCCTTAGGATGTTTTTCGGGAGGACTCGTCTGCCTGCTGCCTGAACAACCCGTGGGCTCCCAGCTCCGAACCTGCGTCCTCCTTTCTGCCACACACAGTGGGCCCAGACATTTTGGCCCCAGAAACAGGCTCAGTTCCCCACCACACAGGAGCAATCTGCCCTCCCTCCTGGGAATTTCACTAAATTCAGACTTTTTAACGAAAGATAACACTATTGCAACTAAATATATACATATATTAACAGTATTGTGCATCACTGATGTAACTGGGGTCATGAAGCAAAGCTGATAGGAGCTTGATGCAAATGAACCAGAGGAGGTAGCTCTTCACACAGAATGCATCAGAGTCCTCAGATTCCTTCCCAAAAGATATTTTGGACGCCAAAAATTTTACATGGGTACAAGGGGAGATTGAACAAGCATTTGGAATAAAACTACACTGAAGGTTACCGAGCCCAGGAAATCTTCAGAGGTGCAAATAGTTGGATGCTGGGAGAGTACTGACTATAACTATCATATGCTTGCCCTGTTCTTTACTGCAGGAGTCAACTTATGGCTACTACTGGTACAGAATACTGGACTAGCACTTTGGTCTGAAGCAGCACAGATCTTTATAGGTTTTTGCATAATAAAGAAAAACTCACAAACTATTCATATTCCAAACCAAAGATAAGGATGCTTCCAAGCTCAGTGCACATAACTATCTCAACAGGACTTTACTGATGCAGTTCAGACCACTGACACATCACTACAGCAGATTGTCATAAGAAATATAGCCAGATGTATTTGTATGTATGTATGCATGCATGCATGTATGTATGTATGTATGTACCTACTAACCTACCTACCTACATACCTTTAGCCCATCCCTTTGTGTTCTGAGCATCTTTCATCCAGAAATATATTCCTTCCTCTATTTATCACAACCAGCATCAATCTCAGAGTGCAGGATGCATTAAACACCAATTACAGCTTTTTATTCTGCAGGTGAGCTTACTTGTTTTGTTTTGTTTTGTTTCCAGTCATGGCACATTTGCTGCTTTTATTCCTCAGAATCCCTAGCTTGGATTATTTTTCCTCCAGTTAAGGGTTGCTTCACATAAAAGCAGACTGCAAACATATAATTTTTAGATGAGCCACCTGGATATTATCATTGCTGTTATCATTTCCCACTTTTGTGTCATTGCATTTCTTTCTTTACCAGATGTTTACAAAGTCTCTGTCGATTGCCCTTCTTTACATTTGCTGAGAGCTGAGGACCAAACTCCTGTTCAATTATTTCAGGGCCGGTCACTTCTATTTTCAGTAGCACATTAGAAGATAGTCAATCCATAAGGGATGGCTTCTCAGTCTAAGAAACTGATCTTTCTTCCAGTGAATTGGCAACTACACACTAGGGTTGGGCCCCAAAGAGGAAACCTGGTGCATAATGAAATTAATGTTATTTTGAAAATACTCTTTATGTTTCATAAATACCCTAATGATGGACCAGATGGGGAATTCTCACTGTAATGTACAACAAAACATAGACTTCTACCATGTCTTCTTTTTTTATCATCTTGTTTTTTTATTATTTTTATTTAAATCTAGCCATCACCCACTAGCCTGTGAAGCCAAGATCCTGAAAACCTTGTGGAGACACCAGTCTGCATGACAAGAAGAAGTCGTCAGTGGTGGCTGGACCACCAGCACCAACTACCAATATCAAGAACTACATGAAAGCAGAAAGCAAGCCAAAGGAGTGGCCAGCACTCGAATACCAGGAGATTTAATCAACACTGCAGGATCCAGGACAAGAAGCAAACACCAAAGAGGGGAAAGTTTGCAGTCTGAAGACACAATGAGCAATAACTAGGCAACGCCTAGCTGTATCACGTTTACCTACACTTAGTTATTAGGGAAGAAGACAGTGAAGGCTTGCTACTGCCAGCCCCAAAGGGATAGTGAACTAGATAAGAACATACACTATTGATCTAAGACTCCTCTTGAGGCACCAACTGCAGAAACTTCCAAATCCCAAACAAACCAGATAGTCCAAAAGCTGTACTGCTGTAATTACTGCTCGTTGCAGATTTTTGAATAGAGCTCAGCCCACATAGGCTTTGTAAGGTAGTATAATAAAGTTGTGCAAATGATGTAATTACTAAATTTCATCAAATTCTGTCTTTTGTTGCACTGAAATAACTTATTATGATCAGCAGTTTGAAGCATATAAGCAAGGGAGATATGCAAGGTCTCACAACTACCTAACTACGACAGAAGCCAAAGTCAGACAAGGTTTTGCAATGGAACTGCCTAGACCTTTTCATTATAATGAGATCCCCAAAGATGACCGAAAGACTTTGAAACTCAGAAAGAAAAATTTTATTAGAGCTTGAACCAAAACCAAAAAATTGAATAGAAAACACTCAAAATGACCAAGCAGAATCAAAACATGTTCCTAAACTTGTCTTCCTCAGTTACCGGCTTGGTTTCGGTCAACTCGGTGACTTTCTAAGTTTGTCACAAACTTGAGTAATCCTCCCTGATCCCTAGGAAGTCCTTTCCACCAGGCTCCGAAGTCTGTCTGTCTGCTCCTCCTGAGCTGCAGTCTCCCAGCTCTATGCCATAACTCTTCTACATGCCACACTCAGCTGTCTTACAAAGTTTTTCCACCCACGTATGCCCAGCTGCTGGATAGACAGGAACCATCTGCTTTACCCTCCAAGGGGCTGCACCTGACCTAGCCTTCATATCCTACAACTGTGAACAAAGGAGTAAAAAAAATTAATTCCTGTCCACTGTGCAAATCTTTAACAATTTAATGATAACCTGCTTATGGGTTTTAGTGTACAGGGAAATGCTAACCCTAACAGATGCAGCACTACCCTAAAATGAGTTATTTTCTGCAATATAACACTTAGACAAAACAACATTGTTACTCTCCATATATATTTGACAGTAAGGATGAATATGTTAGCCATAGCCTTTGTAAAGATCTCATAAAGGAAGAGGGGGTGTAGAGTAGCAGCAATTAGATTTTACAGTTCTTTGTGAAGTTGATGCAACACAAAGTAAGACGTGTTCTTGAAATGTTAAAACACAGTAAGCACATAAATGTCTCAGCTGCCACCATTGTGGAATTGGAACAGAAAGGGATACCTAAATGAAATCTCTTAGAATAGTACAAGGCACTGATACATTGGGAGAGGAAGGCGGCGCAAAGTTTTAAATATGGGTATAAGGTGGCTACGTGGAACGGCCAGAAAAGTGAGGTTGACGGCTGAACGTATGCTAAGCATCGTGGTTCCTCTGGTTCAGCACGAGGTATGAAGGATGAAAGCTCTACAAAAGCATAGAAAATCATGGGCGTGGGAGATAAAGAAGGAAAAAAGGACCTGGGCCTCCTCCGGAATCAGAAGCAGGCAGCTCGCACATGCCTTATGCAAAGGAGTTATTGGGCTTAAGTTCAAGGCCAGTGATGAAAATACATAGCATAAACCAGCCTGCTAGACTCTGCATGGCATTTTACAGATCTGATGTTAATGGAAAGGCCGGGTGCCTTCCCCACTTCATGTTGGCTTCTGTGATCAGGGTGGCTCTGGCCACCCTGAAGGAGGCAGGGAGATGAGCTATGACCCGCTGTGCCTCTACCTCTTGCATACCCTTAAAGCTTTAGCTTGGGGGAAACAAAGAAAAATGCAACTTTACGCAACAGCCAACATTGTATCAGCTACCAGCTCGACTGTCAGGAGTGGGAAACTAGTGGGCTCAAATGGCTAGGATCCAAAGGCACAGCTAAAGGCCATTTATTTGCTGACTTATATGAATTAGACCATGAAACTGACGTTTCTACTTAAACAGTATCAAGCTAATTATTTCAATTTCATCAAGTAAATTAAACAATCAAACATTTAAAATCATGCCACAATACAAAAGAAATCAGTAGAATAACGAGCTGAAATTTTAAATCACCGAGTCAATATAACATGTATTCGGATTCATGACAACTCTAACCTGACCTAAAAGTGGGTCCTTTTACAATATAATGTAAGTGACGGTACCCCTACATGAGGCTGGAGTACACTAGTAAGGTGCAAACATTTGAAGATAGGGTTCTCCATAGCCAGTAAAGATTTGCCAATAGTACTGAATTAAACATGCCTTGCACTTGGCTCACTGAGAACATTTCATTTCAGCAGAATTGCAATGTTCACTAATGACTGAAACCTTATTATTTTTGTTAAAATTGTCTAGTATTTGGCTTTATTTGCTTCAGTCGTGGGAGTTCATTCAGTCTTTCTTTTTTATTAGTTTGGGATATAAGGGCTAGCAAAAGCCCTGTCAGCTCTGGAGGAACAAACTGTGTGGGCTGAATCTCATCAAACTCACTGATGTTATGCTGATCATGTTTAATATCTGTTCAGGGATGTAAAAACTTTTTACCAGGAGTGAAATTGTACTGACTCTGCCCAGTACCCATGAAAGGAAGCTAATCTAAGGGCAACTGAGGGAATACTATTCACTTCTTAAAAATTCCTATTTTAAACAGATTCTAAAGTTGGCTCTAAGCAAAGACACTTTTTTTCCAGATTAATAACCCTCTCCTTTCTCAGAATCCTGAGCAGATTTACATAGAGTCCTAAAGTCAGTTCATAAAATGTGTTTAAACTGGCGGAAGATAATTTTATGAGAGCAAAAAAGTCCACTCTTTTTGAACCTATACAAAAACGTACTCAATATTTCTATTATACAAGGGACCCCAAGCCTATGGATGTGTTTATTATTTACTACTTTTTTTCTGTTGAAATATATTTTTAAATGCAGCCCTCCCTTATTCTCAAATTATTCAATTCCATGCCAAAGTGGTGAAAGAGATGCCTCTTTTCAAACTCCTCCTTTAAAGGAAATAAATCAAGATGCTAGAAGAGCGTCAGATAGCAATTTATTCACAGCTCTGACTTTCCAAAAGACGTAAAACCAAAATGAGTCTGAGACTTGCATATGCAGGTCCCTGAAAAAGCGAGACAATCTTTCAACCTGCTTTCTCCTTTTCAGGTGCTTGCAGAGCTCCTCTGTTTTTCCTCTGCCTGATCTTCTCCCTCTGAGATCTCAAGCTGCTGCTCTTCCTCCTTTCATTTCTTTGCCTCCCTGTGGTACATGTATATCTCCATCTCTCCTCTGCCACCACACTTTCCTTACATCTGCCGAGTATCTGTCTTGTTTTCAGGCATCCTTTTGGCTGCAGCAGAGCCCTCTCTTTTACACCTGCAGTAGCCCAGCTACCCTGGCAAGCACCTGGGAGTGGGGGATTGAGGACTGGTGATGGGCAGTCGGCCACGCTAACCAGCTATGAGACCTCCCAAGTCCTGCCGAGCCTCTCACGTTTGCCGAGTGTCAATGAGAAAATGCCTCCTGGCTGCTGTGGAAGGAAGGCTGCACGGTCCGTGAGGCACGAGGGAGCAAAAGATTTGACTCCCAAGATCCCAAATTCTCCTTGTGAGCCGCAGGGTGTGCCTTCTGTGGGATGTCGACTGTGCTCAGTAACTTTTTGGGTCAGATATATACTGCAGCTGAAAGTTCTAGGCCTGTTCAGATAACTTATTTAGCAGAAGTAGAATCCCAAGTGATTAGTTTTCTAAGGAAAATCTTCTAACTGAAATATTCTGTGTCACATTCCTCCTATCCTTTAATCTATAGGCAGTGCCTTGAAAACTTATTTGGAGGTAATTTGAATTTAAAAGAGGAAATAAATCCACCCAAATCATCCCAACAGCAGCTGACTTTACTAATCAAGAAAGATTTTTACATAGCCAGGGATCTTTCATCAAAGACATCACGAAACCTTCAGTGGAGTCACTCAGGACTCTGTAGAATATTATAAAGCATCTTTCATGCAAGCTCTGTCCAAAATTCATTATTAAACTAAGTAAGACTGTCAGAAAATGAGGCTGAGGTTGGGCAAGTCTTGTGTGAATGTAAGTGCCTGTGGTCTTGCATAGAGCCTCAAACAATTCCAGCACCCGTACTCCACTCTGACGTCCCCCACGGACAACCCTGGAGGACAGAACCTGCTGTCCTCAGCCACGTTCAGCCATACTCATCCACTACATGGCACAAACACACTTGCGAGCACTGTGAGGTGGCATGTTTGTTCTCAACACTGGATTTCCATGCCCATAATATTCAGTTTATGAACTAAAAGGCTTCCTCAGTTGACCTTTTCTGTTTGTTTTTGATTTTGGATCTTTTCTCTATGACAGTGCTGACTGCCTCAGTTCCTAGAGTGAAATCTCCGAGACATCATGCTGAGTGGGAGGATTTGAGCTTGAAATGAGGCTTGCTTCATCGCTCATTCTGCATGTGTAGGTACAAGCTGCTCTCCTGCTTTCTAATCCTTCGCTGAATTTCAGTCAAATTTGACAAAGATTCTGTGAGTTTGGTGAAGGCAGCAATCTAAAGGGCCGTTAGTTCTCCACTGTGACAAAGACGAATAAGATCACCAATTTTTAGGCAATCAGAGACTCAAGCAGTTAAAGGAGAGAAAGAGAGCATGAGAGAAACGTTGTAAAAAAGGTTTTTGCTTCCTCTGCCCAAAGAACTACTTGCCCCGTTGTTTCTTTCTGTTCTTGAAGCCAGGACCCCGATCATTCCTGCCATATCAATCATTACAATTTCACTTCTTTTCTAGGGAACACAATGCATTCAGGTTTGCAAAACTTTGGGGTTTTTTGCTTTTGGATGTTTTTGTTTTGTTTTTATTTGTTTTTGTTTTGGTAGTTGGAGAAAATTCTGTGGAGGAAGCAAGAGCCAAGAGAAAGAGAGCCTGTTACTCCTTATGAACTGAAACAACGGGATTTTGTTGAAGTTGTCCTGGTGATATCTTATATGTCAGCGGTCACTACTGGGTGAATTACTGACAGTTACTGCTCTGCATTATTTTGTTCCCATCCATCAGCTCTGTAAACAGTGTGGCAGTGACGAACTGCATGGTTCGATGCTCAGCTCTTATGGACCAAAGGTCTTCCAGGAAACACTGAGTAGTTCAGAGACAAAGCTGTGAGGCAAGTACGAATCACATTTGACAAAAAAGAAAAACCTTGATTAATAGAACAAACGTGGGTCTTTTCTACTTATGGTTTAGGGCAATCCTTTGTGTCCTTGAATTAGAAAGGCCAATGTCATGCCAGCTGTATTGGCATGCTTGAAAACTCAGCCTTTATCACAGAATAATGATGAAACTTGTCTTTATAGGAGAAAATCTGATTGAGTTCCAAAGATGAAAATATACCCCCCCAAAATAGAAATAATGTTAGTAATTAGCTAAAAAAGAGTGAGATTCAACGACTTAATAGTACCATTCAAAGAGTTTTAAGCTGTTTATAATTAAGAAAAAGTTTAGAAGAACAGAATACGAACTCTCCTGTTATGAATGGAGGTAGTTTGGTAGGGGTGTTTTGGCAGCAAAGTAATTCCCAAAATAGAGTACTGGATTCTCTCCCAGTTAAAAGGAGCAAAACTTGCAGATGTTGCTAATGCAGACAAAAACCAGAACATATATATGTGACCAGATGCGGCAATTCTAAGAATTGCATCTGGCACAGAGCATGTGGCTGTTTTAGCATCACACCAAGAAGTGATACTGAGTACGTATGTACTGTATCTTTCCAGAGGCCCTGATTCAGCAAGCAATTTAAATACACGCTTAACTTAAATATGTAAGTAGTCCCAGTGGGTTTACTCATACGCAGAGGGACATGTTTAAGCAACTTGCTGAATCAAATCATAAAACCCTTAACAATCTGATCTGACTATGAGTCAACTGACTAACAAGATTCACCATTTTTTTCCTGGAGACAAAAGCTCTTTTATTTTTCTGTACTTTATTTGCTGCACTCTATTTCCTTCAGATTTATTTCTTCTCTTGGGTTTTGGTTTGCCTGCTTCCTATTGTTATTGTTCATCAAATATTTCACATACAAGTGCTTTCCAAAACAAGGCAATCAATCCAGAGCAACATATTTGTAGTAATATATAATTAACTGAGTATTTTTCTGTCATGCAATGGCTGTAGGATTTACAAAATTATTTTCTGCATGCATTTATGCTGATAAGTGAGAAAAGTAAATAAAATTTCATGCAAAAACCTAAAGAGAGCAATAGATGACAGTTATTTGGCCTCACATTATGCATAACTACATTTTGGATGTTCAGTTATATTCACAAGACGATGGGGAGTTGTTAGGAAATTATCCACTTCACTACTTTCTTCTTTCTTCAGCTCTGGCCTGTCCCATCTGTCTTGCATGCGCGGATTTTCTGTCTGAGGACTACTAGCGATGGTGCAATGCAAAGGCTTGAGGGCATTGATTGATGATGGGAAATCAGCAGATGCCAACGTTTCCTTAAATAAAAATTAAAAAGTACGACACGTGATATCCTGCTTCTAACAAAGGAGAGAAGAGACCCATTGGCCAAATATTAGAATAATCTTTTCCCTTTTTATGTCCTTACTTTATTTCCCTCTTTCTCCATGATTCTCTTCAACACTAAGACCGCGCAACCCCATCAGTGCAAAGGAAGCGGTACAAAAGTACTCTTTGTTCCCATTGACGCACAGGAGGACTGACTGGGAGACACAGTCAGAAGGGCCATCATGTTCCCGCCCGCTGCTGGCCCTGCCTTTCTCACTGCTTGGCCTCTCTCCTGACCACTCAGGTCTCCTGTTTTCCTTTGTGCCAGCTCTGGCAACCCTCACTCTTTTCCATGAGTCACTTTCATGTGCTAACACAGCAGAGAGCCATAGCCAGGGCTGTCACTGCTTTTACTTTCTGCTATCAAGGAGGTCCATGGCAGTTCACGGACGGGTCTGGTGATCACCAAAGCCAGTCCAAGACAAGTGGTGGGAACGCATGCCCATGAGCAGGGTGCACAATTCACACCCCCGGGTGTGAATTGGGAAGTCCCTCACTGAACAGCATGCAGCTCTTCAACTGATTCACACAACTGTGTCCTTAACATGATGCAAAAGATTTGCCAAAGAATTTGAAAAAGAGCCACTGGCAGTATCCACTTTTGCTGGAGAAAATTTCCATATGCGGTTAAGGGATCAAATAGTGCCATGTCTCCTAAGGAAGAGCACCAGAGCCCCCACTTGCACATGTTCCCACTTGCACAGTGGAGTGGTCAGCTGGGAACTGGAGGGGAAAAAAATCATCACAGCAGGTTGGCAATAGTTTACATGCAAAAAGGGGTTTAATTCTTGAAACCGTTGGTAGTGAGTTATTTACCTAGCTCTAATGCTTTACCTACAGGACTTTATAAGAACATTATGAGGATTAGCTGATGTTTGTGAAGTGCTTTATGGATGAAAGTACTAAGTGTCCAGGACAGAGGCTACTGACACTAATTGCTTTCTGGCATTCTGCATTATATATGCAAGGGAAGCAAAGAATTTAAACAGGTTTACTAAAACCCATTTGATTAGAAAAGAAATAATTTGTAAAACTGCTCAAAGGCAAAGCTCTTCTCAGGGAAAGAGGACAGTCCATTTCCTCGTTCTGGTGCAGTAGGACACAGTAGCCCTTGCCATCTAAATAACATGTTTAAGTCTTCTATGTGTGCGAGAAAACTCGTTCACCAGACACAGCAATGCTGTGAAATCCTTCCCCTGAGAACTAAAAAGCAGCAGATTGCAGTTAAGAATTCCGTGATGCATCCTGGAACACAGCCCTTTCAAAGCTGAGCAGAGGGGTCACTAGGCCGTTTGCCCTGGGAGCAGGTCACCCAATTAATCCCCATTTAGGAGAGCAGAATAATTGGCCTCTGAAGTAAAAGGTGCTCATTCAGATAAAATCTAGATGTTGTAAACTTTGAGATTTACCTATTCCTAGTTATTAACCTTCATCAGATTTAATTAAGCCCTGTGGGTAAAGCGCAAGCACTGAGAAATTTTATACCTATGTCATATTTTCTAAAGAGAGGATAAGTTCAACGTCCTCTACCCCTTTTTGCTTTGCTGAGTGGGAATTCTGTCATCCAGTGTTTTCCTGTACGCGGTGGAGAACATCTGAGAGTACTCTATCTGGAGTAACCTACATTTCTGCAGTTCACATGGAACATTAAGTATCAACGCTTACCTCAGGAACCCTAGTTATTGCCGCCATATGTCTGTTTATGTTAATTCTTCTGTGTAATTCCTCCCTCAGCACTAAATATCTGACCAAGTGTGGGAAGCTCCCTACTTTAGGGAGAGGAGACACAGCCCTGAGTATTTCATTCAGTGTCTCAGCAAGCAGAGCACATCTGCATATTGAAAGTTTGTCTGGATATCCACTGTCAAGGCATTAGCTGGATGCTGAAGTTACTGGCATGTTAGAGCCATACATGACCTAAACCTCAATAATGCAGCATTTTGCATTCAATTCAATTATTTCATTGGAAAGATGTCTAAAAAAAGACCCGATCCTTTAAGATTCACAATTGAGTCAGACGTAGCTGAAGTGAAGGTACTGTGAGAGGATCATATATATTGCAGACTTCTTATTGGGAAGCTCTGTTCCAAAAAAAAAAGACATAGACATACAAGGGCTGCAGCTTTTTTGTCTATACAAAAAAAAAAGGGGGGGGAAACATTTTTAAAGTAAGTTTATCAATTTGAGGGGTATTATACCATGCAACAAAAACTGCAGAGACTGTAAAATAACAGGGCATGTGATTTTTTTATTGCTGCAGTTCCTGCTTAGACTTCTCCCATCCCTGGAGGTTTTACGGTGCTTCAGTAATTCATTTACAAGTCCCATGTTTGCAAGTGGCATGAATGCAGTATTAAAATGTACAATGGCGATTTGCAAACTGTGGTCTTTTTTTTATCCGTAGGGAGCTGAGCAGCTCCATGATACTGCTGGCAAGAATGCCTTAAGGCATGGAACTGGAACTGCTGCTGCTGAGAATGCTGCATTGGAAAGAGGCATCCTCAAACCCAGCAGGCAGAAGCATCACCAGAAATACAAGAAGACAGGAGAAAGGGAATTACTGCTGCTGCAGAAATAGCCACTACATAGGATTTGCCATCCTCAACAGGACTGGAAAAGAGATCAACCACTATGTGGTCCAAGGCTACTTGTAATGAGATCTGCTACCCATTTCATGAGACTCTTGGGATGCTTGGGAGGCATGATTTTGAGAGAATTGTAGGAGGCTATGAGGGAGGGTAACAAGGTCTCTCACTGCAGCTCTCTCTCCTGAGATGCCTATCATCTGCCCCGTCGCATGCAGATACCCTATTTTCACCTCCTGCAAGGTGCAGTGTGGTCCCTGAACAGCTGTTATTTACCATGACGTGCCTCCCCAGCATCGCAAACCGGGGGAGGAGGGTACAGGCCAAGGGAAAACAGACTTTTTTGCCTGATAAATCCCCTTCACAGACCCCAACAGGAGCATAGATCAGTGCAAAACGGAGGCAGTTCTTTCAGCAGGAGCACTAACCTCTTATTGCATAAGCAAGAGAGTCATTCTGTCACTTAAGGCCAGAAGGCAGAGCAGCACACAGGATGAATGGGTGAAAGCTTCAAAGCCTCTCTGAGAGGGGAAAAAAAATACACATTTTGAGGAAAATGTCAGCGTCCCAGAACCTCCTTCCCTTGAGGCTCAATGTAACCTCACTTAGTGCACGCCAAACAAAACAGGGAACTTTGTTCACTGAGTGGGAAGTTAGAAATGCTTCCAGGAGCACTGTCATCACTATCATCTTCACCTGCAGGTTCAGAGATGACTCAGTGCATCTGAGGATGCCGCTTTTGGAAACCAAGCTGAGCACGCTGCATGTGCCAGAGACGGGGCTGAGGTCAGGCTTGCTAAACAGGCATAACCTTAGCCCCATCAGTCATACACTGGTTCTAGGTGTTGGGGTTATTTGCCTTTAATTGAAGAGAAAGGGGGGCTGTGTATTCTGCTGATAAAGTCGTTACAAGTTAGCCTAACCAGATCTGGCCGTGAATCAATGGTCAGAAATTGCCCGGGTATATCATTCAAATTATGTCAATGTATTATGGGTCTGTATCTGAATGATCATGTACTTCATTTTCAAAGACTGATATGTAAAACCTCTGCAGCACCTTCAGGCTTCAGTAAGGAACATAAAAAAGGCTACATGTTTTTCTTTCACTGCTGTACCATTCCCATTGCCAAGCTGGTACTCCCTCAAAGGGAAAAATTGTTCTTCTTTAAGCTTATTTGACCTTATTTTTTTTTTATACTGGTAAAGATATCTGCTACTTCTAATAATTGTTAATGACCATACTTAAAAATATCTAGAACTCAAGTCCATTTTTACACAAAACTACATTTTTCCTGATTCTGTCTCAAATGCTAGTGCTGTGATAAAGACAGGAAAAAGCAGCATGAACCGCTCCGCTGGAGCAGCAGAATCTAGGCAAGATCTACTAATACCAGATTGGGTGGCATGGTACGTTCCAAGTGTTTAAAAATAACAGTATGACATTAGCGTATCGATGGTGCAAAATCAAAGGACCGCTGTCCTGGTTGGTAGGTCAGGAGTCTGGCATACACCGCTATTTTAAGTGGTAGTAAAGTCTGTACAGTGACAGTATAACCAATAAAATGCTGCTAGAAAAATTGTTGCTTTGTTACATGAGTGACTGAAGGAAAATTTTAGTTGCAAGGCTGGCTGTGCATTCCGGGTTGAATCTGTCCTACTTGCCATGTATTTATTCTGGCAAAAAAACCCGCACACCTACATGTTCACAAGCAACGTGGACATGGCTAAGGACTCATGGGTACTTGAGTAAAATCCATTAGCCTGAGCAAGGTAGCATGCCTGCGTCTAGGTATTATTGCTTGACTCTGGGGGAAAAGTGAGGTGATTGTGGAATTGGCTGCCACAGTAATTATTCTATATTTGTCACTGTATTTGTGACATCCATGTTAATACCAGTAAAATTAAAAAGCTTATAAAAGTAGGAGCCTGCTTTGTCACGCATAGAGATAGCTGATTGAGAAGTCCATGCAGTTGTATATTTTATTTTCTTACCTATATATCCAATCACTCAGATTTTGTAAAGCAAGGTAAAGAAATCCATTACCGATCTTCAAGAGACTTAACCTAAACTTTTAAAGTGTGATTTCCTTGGTTCCCAGTAAAATGGACAAATTTCTCTCATTAAGCGACTGCATGATCAGAATTTTGTGAACAGTATGAATTTCCTATTAAAGTTTTGCCATTAGTTAAATATAGAAATGGCAGAGTGACTCTCAGAGTGGATCATTTTAAGTCTTCTAAGAGGATTAAAATATCTGATTCAGAGACTCAGCCATTAGATGGATGACTTTTCAGAGTAAAGCAAAGCTCAGCCCTGCTCTGATGTTTATCCTGAAACTTCTGGACTTATTAAGGTTTACTTTGAAGGTATGTTGCCAGTGTGTTGACTCTGTATTTCAGCAATACTAAATGTGATTGCTCATACTTAAAGCGAGTTTTACTTTATTCAGTAAGATATATGAAGTTATAAATAAGGAATGGGATTTTTTTAGTTATGCTCCCCATTGGCTTATGTTTACTGGGATTTCTGAAAGCCTTGATGGTGTTCTGTTTCAGGATTAGACTGGGAAAATAACTGGACATTTTCACATTCCAGACTTAAAATCCTAGTATCAAAAGGAAGAGTGTATTACAGCTGCTCTTCATATGGCACTGCTACCCACAGCTCAGACCTGACCCTTGTGCCCGGCACAGTGCAAGGCCTCAGCATGACGTGTCTTTCAGCTAACAGCTTGTCTTGTCTAGATAAGAGATGATGTATCTAAGTAACATCTGTCATTTACATATTTTCCCCAGTGGGGATGGCCATCATTTTGCCCCAAACACTTTGCTGATGATACACCAATTACCAAAAGAAGAGGTCAAGAACCTTGAATTACTCCTAACTGGTAGCAAGGTAAATTAACTGTTGAACTTCCAGTGTTATATCCACTCCAGTAATAAACTGCAGTCCATTGTCCTCCTGAACTGTATTGTATGTCCTTTTGTAGAAAGAAAAACAGTCATGGAAAAATAGCTTCATGTGGTCAAAAGCATCCTTCTAGAATTTGGGCTGAGACACAACCAAGGTATATCAGCATGCTTGTGCTAAGTCTGCCTCTTTTTTCAATTTTTGCATGAATGTAAGCAAGGAAGTAAAATGTAAATATGTGAGAAAGAACTGGACATCCTTAGTCACCTGTGACTCAGCACTAACCTAGTCTGATCCAAAACCATGTAGAGCCCCAAAAGTCTTAACAAGCCCTTTGCTAAACTCCCATTGAACCAAGGTAGCAGTTTTTAGGTTCTGGCCTGGAGTACAACCTAAATTAACATCATCGCAAAATTTATGATTAAAAGAACTAAATGAGTGTCACTCCTCTTGAATTCATTGGACATGAATTATTACCTTCTTGGAAGTGACACCTGGAAGAAAGTCTTAAGGCTCTGCTCAGACCATAACCTGCTCCCCATGGATTCCCATGGAGATGTGGTAACATGGTTTATCAAAGAATGAATTGAACATGCTAACAGTACTATGTTAATGCAGAAGACTACTATTTACAGTGGACAGCTGGAACTAGTAACTACTTTATGGTGCTGCAAATACACTGGTACCATTTGGTACCATTTCTGGATCTTTTTGCTATTGCAGACCCTTTCATCTTAGAGAATCATGACCTTCTCAAGAGTGCAGGGGTCTTCAGCAGAAGATGCTTAACCCAAGACTGGCTCCTCTTGTAATTTTCTCAAAAGCATTCATACTAACAAGAAATAAATAGAGTTGAAGTGTCGAGGTGAATTTATCAAGCTACGCTACTACTGTATTTATATTTATTCATTCATTCACTCATTCATTCATTCATTTATCTCTTCAAGTTACTAAGTTACTTGCAGGAACCTCAGTAATTTAGTTTAAAAGTGTAGCATCAGACAAAGCTTACCAGCTACATAGAAAAAAGAGTGTAATCTCTTAGAGAGTCTTATATTTTAAAATCTCTGTGGTCTGTTTCGTGCTTGGCACTGAAAACCTATTTTCAAGCCTCAAACAGCAGAAATTAACATTACTTTTGTGCATTCCTTTCTTAGAGGGCATAGATGGAAATGAATTTTTTTTTTTTTGCTTAAGTATGTTTTTTAGCTCCAAGGGATAAGCTAACATGTTGTAAAGGCTTTCACAGATGCTTAGGATCCAGCCCTTGCAGATGAAGCTGGGTTCTATAAGATGTTCATATCTGTGAACATGCCTGTCTCTCCTTGGTCTATTTCTTTTCAGGACTTTTCAAGAGGAGATTCACTGACTATTGAAGAAGGAAGGGGAGAGTCCTACTGTCTCTGTACCTAACTTCCTGAATTACTACTGCTTCCTACACTCAAACCTGGCAATGTGTGTTGGATGGACAATGAAACAGATCCTTGACTGCTAAAAACCAGCCACTGATGCCATTTTACTGATAGCCACATTGAGAGCCTGTCTGGTGTCTGGTGACATATGTTGCTGAGTGAATATATGTGAATGTCTCTGCAATTTACATATAAAACATGTTGATAAAGCTTACTTTCTATAGGTATATTAATCTTATGGTCCGCAGCTTTTTATGGGTCTTGGTATGCACTAACTAGTTCGCTCATGTGAATAAGAAGCATTGAGAGCGACTGAGTTATTGAAAGCTTTTGTCTGAACAACATTTCTGTACTCAACAGCCAGATGCATGTGATGCTCTATTTTGTTTAACACATCCCTGTTTACTCCCATAGAAAAGCCAAGCCATGTCTTCTAAACGTGTAATCTAATCTCCAACATAACACAGGCCCCAAGATTTCCAAGGTTATTCAAGTTGCACATTTTTCCCTGATATAATATTAAGAAGTTAGGTTCTACTTTATTAACATAAAAATATAGATCAACATTAAAAGCAAGAAAATGTGAGCATTAAAAAGAAATTGAAGTAAAAATACATATTCAACATTTCCACCCTCAAATGCTCTCCTTTGCACTGAAATTTATATTTTGAACCCAAGTATGGGGTTCATGTTTACTGTTTTCTTGGAAAGGCAGAATAATTTTGACAAAAATAAGCAGAACTCCACAATGGTTAATTGTATTTCCATATCACATGTGATTACAAAGAGAGCAGTAGCAATAAGGGTATTCCCTTGACATGACTACCTATTCCATCCCATACTCTTCAATAGCCATTCTTTAAATAGTGGGACACTCACAGGGTTTCATTTTCCCAAACTCATCCTAGCTATGCACAGAAGAGAAGTAGTGATTAATTTTTCAAAAAGGCTTTGTTAAAGCCTTCGCTGTTGAAAAATTATGCAGTAGGAATGATAACACACAACACGATCATTGCTCTTGTCTTTATAATGCTTTCTCTTCTGAAGTATTGGATTTCACCAATGGCTGTGTCTAAATACTAAGTAGAAATTGGCACCTGTTGAGCTGAACATCAGATTTTTTTGAACCAAGAAATAAATATTGCCAGAAATGAAGCTTTTGCCAATAATGGCCTTGTAAGAATATAAATCTTTATGTTTACGAGTCATCATATGCGTAGTTTTTGTAACACTGAATAA
Organism: Chroicocephalus ridibundus; assembly: GCF_963924245.1. Taxonomy (NCBI): domain Eukaryota; kingdom Metazoa; phylum Chordata; class Aves; order Charadriiformes; family Laridae; genus Chroicocephalus; species Chroicocephalus ridibundus. Next base: position 98,819,464 of record NC_086285.1, read on the forward strand.
CTAGAAGTTTGCGCAACAGAACAACAGATTGTACCGAGGAAGAGGGCACACCACCCCTTCTGGAAAGCAGTGGTCAGACGTCCCAGACCACACTTGGGGGTGGCCCTGGCATGATGGTATTTTGCCCTGAATTTATTGCACAGCAAGAAACAGGGAAAATAGCAATGGTGGCTGTAGAGAATCTCTCAGCACCAGAGCCACAGACAGGGAGCAGAAGACAATTCCCCAGATACCCTTCCCATCCAATTTTCTGTGCCTTTGGCACTGCCTGTAACTACTTATGCTGAATCTCATGACCTAAATGCACTGGGGGTAGCTTTTTTTTTATTCATCTAGCTGTAGAAGGAAGACATGGTTTAAAACAGCACAACCCAGTGCCAGGAATAAGAAATTTTAGGAACTGATCTTGCTTCTTGACAATGTCAATGGCAAACCTAATATCCTGATCTTAAACCACTGAATATTATAGCTATAAAAATACAAAATAAGGAGAGGGAGGAACACAAGCACTTCTGTATTGCAAAACATTGCCAAGATATATGGATTTAGTATGCAGGCATAAATAGTCAGGGCAAGGCAGGGCAGGGAAAGCTACTTGAAAAAAGCTTACTCCATTTCACGTTCAGTTTTCAGGCTGAAAGAAACTAAACAGATTCTAACTGGTTAGCACAGGTCACACTCATGAAGATACGGACTAGCAAGCAAAGTGCAACTCTAAGTTTCTCAGGGGATTTCGTATTTAGTTTGCCACCCCACAGAGAAACCCCTCCCACTACATCATTACTGCTATTACCTGCATCCCCTGGACCAGAGCTCACATGTGCGTGCTTACTTGCCATGCAATTGTACCTTTATTCCCTCCACTTATTCTTGAGATAAAGCATGAAAGACAAATTCCAAAAGAAAAGAAAGAGAACAGATGTCTCTGTAGTTTCTTAACCCTTCCTCCTCCCTCTTCCCTACATTTATGGCCTTATTTAATAAATTCATTCACATATCTGCAGGATTGTGCCTCCAGTTATGTTTGTGCTGCTCTTAGTATATCACTTGTACTCACTGATATGCCGCCTTTGGTAACAATCTTTAATAATAAGCACCACCCTGGGCACCCTATGGTATTCTGTTCTCCTTTAGTACCACACTTACGACCATACTTTATTCCTTTCCGTGCCAAGCCTCATGACAGATGTCTGTTGTATGTCTCTCTTTAGTGTGCATAAAAGCAGCAACAGTTTTGATTTGCCCTTTGATCGTTTGAGTTTTACTTTGCTTTAATCAAAGGCTGACAAAGCATTCTGGCAAGACTGCATGAGAGTAGATAGGTGTCCGCAAGAAACACAAGTGTACGGTGTATTAAGTAGTTTCGAAATAGTGTCTGTCTCCAAAATGAAGATAAGTTTGAAGAAAAAGGATAACAAATAGAGCCTTTTGCATATAAAATGGGGGCATCCACAATGTTTCTCTAAGCACAGAAAGTTAATATGGGTACCTACAGCAACTAGATATTCCCATTCTGCTCCAGGTAATCATTTAGAAAAATTAAAGCTGTGTCACATAAGTATGTGGGGATTACTAAAATGGTAGGCAACGGTGCAAGGATAGAAGTAGAAGTAAAATAAAATTATTTTAAAATACATTCTCTATGCAAGATGTCAAGTCCTAGTCAGATTATAAAAGGGATTAAATAACTTCAAAGGAAAATTAATACATAAAGTTGATTCTTAATATCAGAACCTGGTCTGCCTGAGCACAAATGTTATAGTTTCTTCAGATCTCAAAAATGTTAATTTCTTTTTGCCTTCTACCAGCACAAATTGCCTTGCTGAATGAAGGACAAATGCCCATCAAGTAATTTGTCAGTTTTTACCTAGCTAAAACCTCTGTGTTTCTTTACAAGATAGAAAATACAAGGAAGGTAGATGCTGACATATGATAAACTGTCATCATTTTACTGGAGATATTCAGTAATGCTCCTGTGGCTATTTATAGTCATGCTGGAATTTCGGAAGATTTACCAACCTGCTGATACTGCCTTCCCTGTGGAAAGAAATAAACCTCCTTACATGTCTCAAATGTTTTTTAAAGCAGTGAATAAAAATGCAGTAAGAACTGAATGTTCTGATTTTTACATCTTTTTATCCCTCCAATTATTTGTTTTTTATATTTTAATCTCAGTCATTTTATGTTGCAGCAGGTTTGTATTTTCTGAACACAGTCTTGAACTAAATCGCAGCTAGCCTTCTTTCCTAGACTTCATCCATTTTGGATCATCTATAGAACTTAACTGCCCCATGAAAACTGTATGGCTTTTAATTAAGTTTGTTTTAGGAGCCCAAAACTAAGATCACAATGTAGTGCTAACGAAATCTAAACATCAAATAGTGTAAATAAAAGCTCGATCATTTTAGTGGTGTTTTTGCTTTTGAAACCAAATAGGACCAGAAAGCCCAACTCTCTTAGTCTTAAAAGAAAGATCTTATCCTGAACTAATATAATTACAATTAAGCTAAAAACAAATGGATACTTTGCACAGTCCTTTAATTAGACCAGAATTAACTGAGAGTTATTTTTCTTATACCAGATTTTCCCCAACATTTTCGACTTTTTCCGAGCAACCTGACTTCAGAACGACTGAAACAACTATTCAGTGTGCCACTACAGGGTTTCTAGTGTTAATTTCGAGTGTGGGTCTCCTGCTAGCTTTTGTTGTTTTTTAGTATTGACCAGATACATCTTTTTAATCACGAGCATTGTGGCGACAGTTGTGTTCACCAGTTGGGACAGGATGATGGTGGTGACTCCTGGCCACACCTCTGGCATTAAGGGTGATAATAAACTGTATTAGATGTAGAACTCTAATACAGCATGAAGCAACACAAGATTTCACACATATTCTGTGTCAACAGAGGGATGTCAGGACTCCAGAAACTTTTTGGGCTCTTAGGAGAACTGGTCTACACTGGCCCAAATCTATTATGTCTGTCTTGTTCCCTGTTTCTTTCCCACCTGGTTGCTTGTTCACAGCCTTTTTTGTTCTTCAGGTTGCTTATTCAAATCCTCATTGCAACCAGTCTCTTCAACCTCATCTCAGTCTTTCTCCACAATTCCAGGCTCTAGCCCTTCACCTTCTCCTCTTTCTCTTTCCTCATCCAAGTAATTTCACTTATGTGTTGTCGCCTCTATCCATGCCCCTTCTTCTATTACTTAGCCTTACCACCACCTCACAGCAATATCACTTTTGAGCCCCATGAGCAGTCCTTGCCTCCCCAGGCTTTATCTTGATGCCTAGTTCCAAACTAGGTGTCCCTGAGGATTTAATGTCTAATGTTTTCCCCAGGATGAGATCTTACAGCCCAGACATGTTTCTTTTTAACTGTAGGAAACAACTTCCTAAACCAGATCAAACTCCAAACAAAAATTAAATATTGTTGCTTTCCTGTTGGGAAGCTGTTCCAGATGTCCTTTAGCTTCCAGACCAGACTTAACCAGACTCAGTTTATACCCATTTCCTGTGTGCCAATATTGTCCACACCCAATGTTAACTGATTTCCTTAAAGACAGCAAGCATTTCCTCTATTTTTGCTAACCTAAATAAACTATGCTTTTCTAATCTCCCTCCTCTAAGTAAAGTTTTGCATTACCCATTCATTTTAATCCTCCTGCTTAAACAAAACTTCCAGAACAGAACAAAACAAAATATTGCAGACAGGGTCTTACACGTTAGCACTAACACTTTCTTTTCTGTACTGGAGATGCTACATCTTAAGTTTTCACTTGTATTTTTGAGGCTATGTATGTCAGACTGATGTCTCATATATTCCCATAATAGACTAATACTCCCGGTTCCTTTACCCTAATCAATTTTTAAGAGCTGACAAATTCCAAATTTATTGATGAAATTTGTGTTATTCATCCCTAATCCCATTTCCAGCTACTGTATTGAACCCTATTTGTGCCACTCTAGTTGTCAGTGATATTCTGAAGTGCACCCTGAATGGTGTTCTAACTCTTCTTGAATATTGTCAGTGCCTCACAACTGCTTGTTATCAGCACATTTAGCACACTGCCATTTTTGGTGTCAAGGTCATTAATAAAAATAATGAGTTCTGTTTCAAGACTGATCTTTGAGGAGTAATCATTCTACAGCCAGATAGATGCTCTTTCAGCACAATCTGGAGCTCCCTCTCTAGTTTTTTCCTTACTAATCTTATAATTCTTCTATAAAAACTGCATCTTCTACAGTTTAACTAATAGTTTCCTATGTGACATCAGGCTGAAACAAGACAGGCTAAGAAAATGCAGTATCTCTAATCTGTAAAATCAATTCCCTAACAAAAAGGAAGGTGTGAAGTCAGTATATTGTGAGGCATCTTCAGCAGAATCAAGTTATGTTTTATCCCATTTTCACTTACTTTATGCTTTTATTCTTCCCACAAACATTTCTGCTAAGACATACTGTGGCTAAGAGGCCAAAAACATGAACTTCATTATAACACCCATCCCCCCACCACACCCTGGTGTCAAAGACTTTTATTGTGTTTGTTATTATTTTGTCACATGGTCCAAACCCACAAGATAATAGCTCCGTTCAACTCCTTGCTATGAATCTTACAAACTCACCTGCCAATTCTTTCTGTATTCTGCAATACTCGGTGTATCCAACCACAGTTGCTCAAGTGCACGGTGCTCTTTGTATGCTGCTTCCAGCTCAGATGAGCTTATTTCCAGTTGTGAACTCTCACCTCCTTTATAAAATCATAGAATCATAGAATAGTTTGGCTTGGAAGGGAACTTCAAAGGTCATCTAGTCCAACTCCCCTGCAATGAACAGGGACATCTTCAACTCGATCGGATTGCTCAGAGCCCCGTCCAACCTGACCTTGAATGTTTCCAGGGATGAGGCATCTACCACTTCTCTAGGCAACCTGGACCAGTGTTTCACCTGCATCATGAAAAATTTCTTCCTTACATCTAGCCTAAATCTACCCTCTTTTAGTTTAAAACCATTACCCCTTGTCCTATCACAACAGGCCCTGATAAAGAGTTTGTCCCCATTTTTCTTATAAGCCCCCTTTAAGTACTGAAAGGCTGCAATAACATCTCCCTGGAGTTCCCTTGTCCCTGAGGGCAGTTTCCCAGAGGGTCCTATTGACTAACTCCTTCAAGAGCTGGAAGCTTGCTTTCCTAAAATTCAGGGTCCTGACTTCATTCTTCCCCTGACCCATATCCCTCAGGACTGAGAAATCCACCAGTGCATGATCACTGCAGCCCAGGCTGCCTCCAACCTTTACTTCACCGATTATCTCACTTGCATTGGTGATCAACGGGTCTAGTATTGCATCCCCTCTGGTAGGGCTGTCTCTTACCTGGCTTAAGAAATTTTCTTCGATGCACTCCAGGAGTCTCCTGAATTGCCTACAGCTCGCCATGCTACTTTTCCAGCAGATGACGGGGTGGCTGAAGTCCCCCAGCAGGATGAGACCCTGTGAGTGCAATGCCTCCTGTAGTTGGAGTAAGAAGGCTTTGTCAATAGGATCCCCCTAATTGGGCATCCTGTAGTAAACTACAACCACAAGGCTGCCTTGTTGCCTCGGTCTTTTATTCTTATTCGTAGGCTTTCAACCTGCTCATGGCTACTCTTCAGAGACAGCTCTTCACACATTATCCATTTCTTGATGTAGAGGCAATGCTTCCACCCCTTCTTCCTCGCCTGTCCCTTCCGAACAGCCTGTAGCCATCAACAGCCACACTCCAGCCATGGGATTTGTCCCTTCAAGTTTCAGTAATGGCTTAGTAGCTTTCTAGCAGCATGGTGGCTTCCAAGTCCTCCTGCTTGTTGGCCATGCTGTGTGCATTGGTGTAGAGGCACTTCAGCTGGGCTGTTGGCTGTGTCACCTTCTTAGAGGAACACCCCTTAGTTCATTTGAGGTGTATTTCACTTGTGTTTCCCTGTTGGCTTCTATTACCTTAGGAGCCCCTGGCTCATCTCCGTAAGACTTCAAGTGTCCTGCAGTGTAGCCAGCACATTTCAGAGAACAGGCTGAGGACCCTCGCCTAGCATCCCATCCCTCTAACCTTGGTGTGTCATCCCACAGCCTGTCATGGACGAGCCTGGACAAGCCAGTATCTATTAGGTAGCTCTGCAGACTTTCAAAATCAAGAACCACTCATTCAGCTGCAATAACAAATATTCAGCACATCTGCAAACCAGATCCCACAGTGTGAAGCGAGATCTGTGGCCCCCAGTTGGCAACCATTCACCTCACTTCACACAGGAGAGAGTAACCCATCACCAAGGCCAGAGAATTCAATTATTTAACATTCACAGTCCAAGCCTATGTGTGCACCCAAATGGTCCAGTTCTCCTGGTAGCCTTGTCTGCTGTTATTTCCTCCTGCAAATTGGCTCCAGGGCTTCAAACAAGTTAGCTACAGCCAGTCCACCACTGATTTTCCGTGCAAAGAAAGGGCTTGCAGGGATGTTCTCAATGCAAGTGGCAGTCGGACTAGCAGCAATGCATCTGGGAAGGACACGGCTCGCAGGTCTGTCTCACAGGCTGCCTCTCTAACTGACACTTAACAGAAAACAGATGAAAGGGAGGACAAGAAATGACATGGTTCTGAAAAGTGAGTTTAGGGCAACATGATACATCTTCCACCTGAAGCTGGGATTAAGGACACATCATTTGAATTTTGGAGGCAGAACTTGGACTGGTGCCACAACCTGCTGAGCACCCACCTAGCATGTGTCAGCTGGCTCTCCAAGCAAGGGAACTTACCTGCAGGGCTGGGGTATGCCTCAAGTCTGAAAGCTGCACTGACAAGCAGTTGGCACTGGCCACGCTCAAAATGACTCATCACCCAGTCTTCAAAGGGTGTCCTAGCAGGCTCGGCACCTCTTTCCGTACCATCCCACTCTTAGCATCTCACCATAAAAATGAGATCCCTGTATTGGAATAAACTGAGATTGACAAGAACACCAGGGGACTTTTGTCACAGGAGAAACAGCATCTCAGAGAGTTAGGCTGCTTGGGACAGTATGGATTTGACAGGGCCGGATAAAACCCCACATAAGCTAGAGCAGAGACCTTGCATGCCAGTTGCTCAAGCACCGGGAGAAACTCAAGCCCAGCTTCCTGCACAGCCATCAAAGGGATGTCATACACCCCTGGGCTCCTTTAAAACTATTGCTGCCACAAATGGTGTCAAAATAGTGGAGGAATCTTGGCCACTGTGGACAAGTACAGCAGGCTCTGACTACAAATGGTTTGTTCAAAGTCAAGTAGGAAACCTGTTGGCAAAAAAAAAGGAAGAAATCTCAGTTTTTCCAAATTTCAGAGATAATTTCAGTCATATTTGTTCACATCTTAAAAGAAAAATTAAAGCTTTACAGTTGAAGACGGATGAACTATTCATAGCAAATAATGTAGCCATCAAACATAGACTTTTAGTCACTTGATGTATTATCAATGAATAGCCTGATTTTTATGAATATGCTCATTAGTTGTAATTGTTTAACAAATGATTTATCTGAAAAAGTTTCATCCCCTGAGTTGTCTCTGATCTACTTGCCTTTTGATTATTCACTAGATGTGGTACATGGTTACTTTTTTCCCTCATAGAATAAGTGAAATATTATCAGTATCTGTGAACACTTGCAGCATGAATATTCATTTCTGAATGCACATGTTATATGACTTGTCATTAAAGGCATCCATTATCCCACTATGAAGAGCAGTTTGACTTTTTTAAAAAATAAATGCAATTTATTGTGGCATCCATTCATTAGAAAGGTTACTTTAAAAATACAACTAAGTAATTACCTTTAAATGTTAATTCATCCCTTGCTGAAAATATTTTTCCTTTTTGAATACACATTTTAAATGCTACTATAAACACAGAAATAGGCTTCTAAACTCTTGAACAGCTGAACACACCTTTTAGCATGGGTTATTGTCAGAGAATCAGCATGCCTACACTAAAACCCGGCACTATGGTAACTATTTGTGTTCGCATATCCTATGTTTTCCTGAAAGAATTTACACTGTAGGAGACTGAGAAAAGTGGTGCCCAAAAGTTAAAGAGAAAAAAAAAAAGAGAGACAGGGAGAAATTGTAAATACTCACAGCAAAAACTGAATTCCCCAGAAAATAGATAAGTGCCATAAAGAAAACAAGGTGAAGTGCTGTGGAACAGTTGAAAAACTTCACAGAAAAGAAAGGCTTGTAACAATAATTGACTAAAGAGAGGAGGGCACTGAATTTAGAAACTCTACTTGTAATTCAGGCATATTAAAGAAAACTTAATATTCATGTATGAGGCTGGCATTAATTTGTTTGTTTACACTGGAAAATATTACACATTGTTTTGGAATTATTATTTTTTTCTTTACCCAGAAATAGTACTCTGAGTGCTAGTTCTGGGCTGTTTCAATTGCTTCTCACTTGTAAAATCAATATCTGCTAAATATGGCATACCAAGAGAGGTAGTGACAAATAATGGACTACAGTATGATTTGTTAAGAGTGGTTTTGACGTTCTGCTAAAGGATATGATTTTAAACACTCCAGTGCCTGGGGTACCCACAGTGAATTGCCTTTATAAAAGCTGCGTGAGAATTTTTAAAAAACAAAACTTCAAAACCCATAGAAAGAAGCTCAGATCCCTTCTTGGTGCCACAGAGTGTCAGGGAATGGTTATAATAATTGCATAAAATACTTTTCTATAGTTCAGTAGGAAGATGAGAGTCTCTTATGTAGTCACTATTGCTAATGAGAGTATCAAAAATTTTTATTAACCATGGGAAAATGAAGCAGATGACTGTGTGATAAAAGGTAACATAAGTTAAAGCTTTTTCATCCATAAGAGAGTGACTATAAAAACAACAGCAAAGCATGGGTGCAGAAGGCAAGTGTCTCTTTGGAAGATATTACCTGCTCCCTTACTGCAGCAATTACTAAGTAGAGGTAGACCAGCAGGAGAACGAGGAGGCCTTCTCAGGTTATGGCTCCAAAGGAAGGCAGTAAAAAAGCTGCACTCTAAGTCTATGAATAGCAAATCAGAATGGGTCAAAAAGGACCCAGTGGATCACACACCATCAAGGAACAACCTGCATAAAACTATCCAGAACCTAAAACCTGAGGCTTTTTGTGAAGGAATACAAGACTGAAGAGACTGACTCCGACTGCTGTGTTGTAAGTACTGCACATCTTCCGTCAGGAAGATGGAGATATTTGACAGCACAGGCATTTAGGGCTTGGGCTTGGCATCCATGGAGAATCCTACCAGAAGTCTCACTCTCGCTCTTTGCTTTTTGGATTTAGCTCTAAGATTATGGAGGGGGCTGCAACAGAAAGTGATCATTATCTACCACTGGAAAACTACATTTGGTACCTGGAAACAGAAAACCAGAAGAAAAGGCAATTGCACAGTCAAAGCAACTAAGGAATCTGGTGTATTTAGAGTACCTACAACTGCAGGAGTAAATGGGGAAAGGTCCAAACAAGAATTTGATATTTTCGTGAAGCTGGGCAGAACCACAGCAAAGAATGATAGCATGTTTTAATATGCAGAGTGAAAAATAGAGCATACACATATTGTGGAAGCAAACGAAGACCAAAACAGTAACCTGCTTTTGGACAGTGTTGCCGTATTTGTGAAAAACAAAATAATTTTAAAAAAAACACTGTAAACAAGACTGAAATGGACTGCTAAGAACAGAAGTGTATGTATTCTCCAGAAAGAGAAGGATTCAGCAACAATCAAGGTTGTTATAATGGCATCACTAAGGATTTTTCTAGTGGAAGAATTAGGCAACTTTAGTAGCACCTTGAATATAAATGGAGCGTCTGTTAATTTTAAATTGGACAGTAGATGTCAGGTTCAGTTGCACATCAAAATTATAATTAAAAATTGAAAAGAAAACTAGTCATGTGGAACACAGACGGTAAATCTAACATTTTATATTGGAAAGACTACTTCTAGAGTGAATGTTTCTGATTTGATTATTAGACGAAGCAAAGTCCTGCAAGATTACATAAATTGGCTCTGGTCATCCTTCCCACGCTCCACTCTATGCAACTGAGCTTGATTTTGTGACTAATACCTTGAAAACTATGCTGCATAGCAAGGTTAAGGTACCAAAGGTAAACCAAGGTATTTGAATGTCTCACTGTACATTATTCCTGTCTGGTTCTTCTGTCCTAATATAGATGTTAGAAATTTCCAAAATATAACTGAAATTATGCCGCCTATGCCCATCTTTTTATCGATATATTATTCATACAACACAGATTGAAGACAAATTGCCTCAATAAATTGTGTTATTTCATGCAACAGTGGGTATAACATTGTTGTTCTCATTGTGTTGGAATCATTGGAAAGATATTTGATTGTTGTAATGTCATAGATTCTTTTTTTCAGTTTAGCACCGTGTATTTTATTTCTTTTAGCTGATGTTTTGATTTTTGTTCCCCTGCCACCAAATATCCCATTTAAAAATCATAATCCTATGACTTCCTTTATAGTGAATAAATACGACTTTGTAAAAAACCCTAAGAGAATTTAATTGAACACATCGGATTTTTCAGCAGTTCATTCTACCCTGGAATAAAAATAGATACAAATTTCTCCCTCTCTAAACTAGTGGTGAAAACATGTTTATTGTAATATGACACTTATGAATAGCAGATTTTCTTAGATACTCACTTGAAATACTGTAGCATCAATTACTGGAATCTTACTGGCTTAAAAAATTTGAAGGCATGAAGTAGTTACTGAAGGTTCAGGAGCCAGCAGGAAAACTCAAATCCCAGTATTTCCCTCTCAGGTTTAAGAAAACCTCATCTGAAGCCTGACGGGTTTATTACTTGATTGATTTTGTCCAAATTGGTGATGCAGTAGAAGAATTGCATGAGGAAAATTGTGAATTTTCTGTATTTTGGCTACATATCTTCATAAATATTGTATGTCTAGCCAGAGCGTCGGGTATCTATTCACTGATAGCGTTATTCTATGTGGATAGAGGTGAAAGAACAGGATTCAAACAGGAATAACATTTCAAGATTTGAAAGTACTGAGGGAACTTGTACTACTTTCTCCAAGTGTCAGGATATAACCCAAAATGGATGGTGACAGCCTCTCTCTAAAATAATTTCTTGTCTTTCTTGTGAGTTTCCAAATATATGACAAAAGAGAGGAAGAAAAAACGAGACAAATATAGATGCTCATAATTATAGAAAAAGCCTTCTGGCACATCCAGAAATAGAACGCAAACTTCTGACTCATAGGTCTGCTTCCTGGCCACCAAACCACACTGCATTTCCTAGAGGCTTATTTTTATTGAGTAAATGCATATTTCATAAATATAAAGATTGAAATGTTTTGTAAAATTGTCACCAAAATCTCATTTTAAGTACTGTTAAGGGTTTACTGTGTTTATATACATTTTAAAACAATGCCCCACAATAAAGCCCCCAGATTGCAAGATGTTATATCATTTCATTACTAATGCGTAATATTTTAAAAATTTTCAGTGTTAATCTATCTGAGCTGGGCTATGAAAATCTTTCAAGCATAAGTAATTGGAATATTGCAAGGATCTTTATTTTATTAGGAAACACAAAAATGCCAGATGATAAAGGTGTTTTCATGAACAGAGACAGTATCATGCTATTGTGAATGAAATTAGTTTTAGCTTAACATTTTGTCAACATAGAGGAAAGCTGTGTGTATCCTTGATCTGCGTTCTCTCTTCATTACAGTCAGGAAGACATGTTGTAAATAGTTTGAAGGAGATTTTAATTAAATAAGCCTAAATATAAAACATTATGTTTTCTGAGAAATACATGGGTTTGGTGTCCTAAATGTGTGCCCCATGTAGGTAATACTCAGTTCACTGAGTTCTAGAAGCTCACTTTTTGCATACAGATTCCTTGGATACATAAATTATAAGGAGGGAATATATAAAAATACATACATATATATATATATAAAATTACAATTATATAAAATATAAAAACACAATATAAAATATATAAAAATAAGGAGGGATTTATAAGGGCTCCAGCTCTGGGGCCCCCAACATAAGAAGGACATGGACCTGTTGGAGCAGGTCCAGAGGACGGCCATGAAGATGATCAGAGGGCTGGAGCACCTCTCCCATGAGGACAGGCTGAGAGAGTTGGGGTTGTTCAGCCTGGAGAAGAGAAGGCTCCAGGGAGACCTTATAGCAGCCTTCCAGTACCTGAAGGGGTGCTGCAGGAGAGATGGAGAGGGACTTTTTATCAGGGAGTGTAATGATAGGTCAAGGGGTAACAGTTTTAAACTGGAAAAGGGTAGATTTGGATTAGATATTAGGAAGAAATTCTTTACTGTGAGGGTGGTCAGACATTGGAACAGGCTGCCCAGAGAAGCTGTGGATGCCCCATCCCTGGAAGTGTTCAAGGCCAGGCTGGATGGGGCTTTGAGCAACCTGATCTAGCGGAAGGTGTCCCTGCCCATGGCACGGGGTTGGAATAGATGATCTTTAGGGACCCTTCCAACCCAAACCACTCTATCGTTCTATGATTCTATGAATACAGCAAGTTCAGTAAGCACAAGAAATACATATCTAGAGCCCCACATGTGTGCAGGTTTGTAGAAACAATATGCATATATACAAACATACTTTATATTTTATGACTTTTTTGGGGGGAAAAACAGCACAGTCTTATATTTTAACAAATTTTTATGTATAGTAAAGTAGAGAGTTTGGGGTTTGTAGAACATCCCTTTGCCTTCTGTGAGCACAGGCAACCAAGCAGTCTGGACGATCTACTCGGCACAGAGGAAACTGATCTTCTGGAGAATAGTCTATCCACAGCCAGGGATGTTAAATGGGCAACAAAAGGAGACAGAAAAAATCAGCTCCTATTTAGTTCAAAATCAAAATACCAGAAGAAACGAAGACTCTCTATATGCCGATGTATTGGTAACAGGTGAGAGATATTCAGACTACTTGCTTATGAGCACACTTTCCACTTATTCACTGAAAGCAGGGGGAAGGGGACGTGTTCATCAAATGTTTAAAAATGTTACATATTAGAAGGAATGAAACAGCAAAAGCAATGGAGGAAGGGTGTTCTTGGTCATTCACCACTCCCAGGTCATTGACAGCCTGGGACCAAAAGGTCTTAAGTCATCATGCACCAACTCTCCAACAGAAAAAATGGATCCATCAAAGCTCAGTGCAGAGTGACTCCAAAAGTACTCTTTAATAATGTGCAGGCAGGGGGGGAATTCATTATCGTGGGGCTTTTCTCTCCAACTGACAGATGTCAGTAGTGTAGCAAAACCATGCTTCTGCCTCTGGAACTTGTAAAACTATAGATGAATATTCCCTGACCTGTAAGTGTGTTTGACCTGGGGGCATAGTGTGCTACAGAAATCGCTTGATTATCAGGCTAGTGGTGCCTAATTCAATGGAAGTAATGCAGACTGATTTACATTTCTTATGCGGAAACAGAATCAAACATGCAACTGTGTAACCAGTGTGTTCTAGACTTGGTGCTCTAATAGGGCCAACTTAGAAATGCTGAAAATAATTATGAATCAAATCAGTTGTGAGAAAAAATATGAACAGAGGTCATCCGAGAGATGACTGGAACCATTTCACATTGTATTCAAAATCCACAGTACAAAAAAGTGGAAAAATATCCACACTGCCTAAAAAGCAACATAGTAAGGGAAAAAAAGCAGGTACAAAATTATATTCACTTTATATACATATGTATATGTATTTTAAAAATGGAAGAGGGGGAATATATCCATAACTACTCAAAGCGGTCTGACTGTGGTTCATTACTTTAAAATGTGTATAAACATGGGGTAAACTCTCAACATAGTGCTCATAATAAGATTTTGATGAGAAAACTGTTCATTCCTGTTTAATATTTATGAAATAAGCATTTACTTAGCGAAAGTAAGCCTTTAAGAGAAGCAGTGTGGTTCTATGACCAGAATGAAATGAATATAAATAACATAAGTTATAAACTAAGAGCTATAGAAAATGTATAAAGGGAGAAAAAAGGAGCATGATGAAATCCCCCTAGTCATCGGAGTTAAAAACAATGCAAATGAGACTTTTAAGTAAACCAGGAACAAAAGAAGTCCTGAAAACAGTGTCAGTCCATTGCTTTTTAGATAGAAATTCTGTTTTCCTCTGTCTGGGCTCAATTCAGAATGACACTGTAACAATGACGCAGTCTCAGTGCAGGTGGAGGTGGTAGATTTACCCCACTTAATGCAGGAAAGGCGATGTGTTCTGTCAGAAAGGTGCTTTTCCATCAGTGGGATGATGCCTTGTGATGACAAGGGCGTTGTGATAGTTCCCACACTACCAATACTTCGGTCACTGCTGCTTAACTGCTTCCTTAAGTGAGGTTTTTCTAAAGGAGCACATTCAGGTAACTTTTATTTTAGACCGGAGCTGATTTTTGTTGTCTTGAGTTTCCTACTGGGAGTTAAGTCTCAACCTTTTGTTTATTTGTTTTCTCTGAAGACTTCCTGGCAGGCTGCGTGGCGAGGAACTCTGCATTCCCACCTCACCTATAGCATGCCAGCCAGACAGCTGCAGAAGAGCTGCCTTGTTAACCTGCCAGAAAAATGGTGGAGAACCAGTAACCTGGAAGTTCAAAGAGTAGTGACCTGCAGAATGCTAAGTACCTGGCTCCTTGGCCATCCAAACTCTCATGTGAATTTGGGGAAACAACTCAGCAAGGCTACTAAGGAGCTAGGAACACCAAGGGCCAAAGGATCTTGAGTTATGGGTCAGAGAGTCACATGAATTGCTCCAGAGTCATGATTCTTGGCCTTTACTTTTCCAAAAGGATTTCTTGATCTGTCAGGGCTTGATTCCACAGTCAAAAGTGAATGCATTGCAAATCCTGTGCAAAGAAACTGTGTACACGGGTCCTGACATCAGCTAGGGGAAGAGGTAGGCTAGGGCACTGTCACGGAGATGACTTAAGCTCTAGCTTCTGTGTTGATGAGAAGGGGAAAAAAATATCCCAGCGCAGGGCAAAAATGAGTTTTAGGTAGTGTAAGGTAGAAAAAACCATCACATCATCAGGAGTGTGTTATGGCGGATGGGAAAATACAATGGGAATGGTATTGCAAGTCCCACAGATACAGGCACCTAAAGATGTTCATGAACTCATACAATGCCACTGTGCCCCAGACAATGATTTGGTCAGGCTAGAGCTTGGGGGGTCAACTGCTGGATCATCAGTATGGCAGCGCTGCTTGTGCAGGAATAGCAAGGCGTTTATAGCATGGCAGTAGAAAGGGGAAATCAGAGGGATTTCTGTAGGATCTGTAGCCAAAGGAATGCACTGCCTGGAATTCCTAGACAGAGGCTTGGGAGCAGGTCTCAGAGCCATCATCACCTTGTACCTACCGACATGGTCTTCAGACCTACACTCAGTCCCACAATACCAAGGTCTAGACATCTTGTTTCCATTTTGGTGGACGCTACACATATATAAAAGGTAGAGGGACTTCTCTGCCCAGAGTAGGTTGATAGACACGAGAAAAATCATTTTTAAACAACCATCAAATAGAAGCCAGTTATTTTTAATGTCCTTTCTGGTCCACAAAGAGCACAGGACTTTTTCAAATGATTTGCATGTGAGCTGTCTGTTCCTTCTCCTAAATAGTGCATTGTTGATCAGGGTTACCTATAGCCTTGCTTAGTCCCAGCTCAGAGTTTTCAGTTCGTCAGTCAGTGCGATGTCCACCAACACCCACCCGTAGGCAACCTTTCACGGGATTTGGGAATGCTCAGCACTTTTTGAAGTCAAGTCCTTCCTTTTCTCAGGACTTCTTCTGACCACGCAGATTTGATTGTCACACCGCTGTGAGTCCCATGCCAGCGGTAAGTTTCCAGCTCAGTTCCTCACAACATGCCTGAACTAAAACCTGCAGTACAGTCTTCCAAAAATGGCACCATCCCAGCTTTACTTTGTGGCATACTTAATTCTCTTAAAGCCCAGGGCATTTCAGCAATGTTGGACTGGAAAATCAATGCAGTTTTACACTGCACTGAAGGTCGTGTCTGAAGGTCTTTTATGTTAAGGAGTCATAGGCCTGTGTTTCCAAAAGTGACTAGTGATTTTGGAGGTTTCGGTTTTACGGGTGCTTTATGAAAAAGGCTGTAAAGAATTCATTTTCTCTCAACCTACTGAGGCTCTGATGTAAAAATCAACTCTTACAGAATGAAGAAAATGGATTAAAAAAAGAAAAAAGAGGCAAATGAAAAGACGAATGGGGAATGAAAACTTTGGGGCACTATCTCATTGCTTTCCCTAGAGTATTTTTTTTCCCATTTTTTTATAACATTGATTTTTGATAAGTGCATCAGGTCTCTCTTTTCATTTTTCTGTCTCTCTTGGAATATGCTGTTTGAACAGTTACTTCAGACACACGTATTTTAAACTATTTACTTTAAATTGTGATTTGCATACTGACAAGTATTCAAATGTAGTTGTAATTATGGTGTTTGGGAGTGACAAACACCAGGAGACCATCTATCAAGCTAATTTATCTCCCTATCTGTATCAGTATCAATCCACTCACTGTTCGTCTTTTACTGTATGAGAGATAATATGGTATTTACAGTGTTATATATTTGCCAGATGCATGTTAATTAAGGGAGAGGAGATTTAAATGTGTCTTTGGCTGGTTTCTTCATTCAGCTGTCTTGAGAAATACTCAAAAGCAATTTCCATTAACTGCTATGCTATTTAGTGGTGAGGACAGAAATGGTCGTTAGTGACTCTCTGCTGCTGAATGCAGCCCTGCACTTGTTCATCGTAATTCTTGTGGTTTCCTTTAATATAGGAAAAGAACAGTAAAAGGAACTTTATGGATCATTGTTCCAAACCTGCTGCCTTGTCGCAAATGCCAGCATAGGCTGACATTTATTTTTAAGCTTAGGATGCGAGTTTTAACAGCTGAAGGAAAATCCATACGGGAGCAAAAGGAACACATTTTCTAACAGAAACTTCAGGAACAGGGGAAAAGAGCAATCAACAGTCCAACTAATTTGGTATTCTCTTAAAAACCTAGGCCTGGATTTTCAACATCTTAAACCAGGGAAAGTTTCTGGAAGATTTCTTTTACGCCTTTTCTGTTTCCTTCTTTGTGCCAGTATGATGTGCGGAACCGTCTGGAATAGGACAGGGGTGGTGTGTCGTCCCCCCCACTTAAACATGCGGAAAGGACTTGCTGCTTACTTATGCCCTGTGCCATCCTATGCTGTTTCAAAAAGCTTGGGCAAAGAGATCTGACGTACTCATTAAAGTACCTGTCACCACCTTATCCTCCCTAGGGCTGAATTTATTTAACAAATCATTTTAGGACGTACTGACCTTGCTTAGTGTGGTGGTTTGGGCCTTCCTGGGTCATATTTTCACATAGATGGACTATTCTTGAACAGTTTCTCCACTCTGTAGGACAAAAATTGGCTTTTCTTTAACAGGTGATGAGTACTGTGCATGTTCTTGTCCCACCTAGCTATTCCACAACCAGTATATTTACTGCACAATCAGTATATTTATTGTGGAAGTTGGGAGAAAATGTCCCTCCGAGTTATTTTTATAGTTCCCATATTTTTCTCTCACAGTATCTCAAGGTTGTAGCAGAATACAGTCTTGTTCCCCATTAAGATTGTGATAAAAAAGCAATAGGTTGCATTTATTCTTTTTCTATAGTATTTTTTACTTTCCCCACAGCATTCTGGCTGTTCAGGAACGTGACAAACCCTGTCTTACCGGGAAGTAACTAGAGGATGCTTTTTTTGTGGGAGTTCAGCTCTACTTAAGACATACGATGTGAATACACAGGAGGCAGCAGTTTTCAAATATAGTTATTAATGGGCTCAAAACCATCAATAAATCGATCCATGGAAATGAGTGGTATGGTAAAAAAGCAATACAAGCCATTTCCATGAATCACTGCACTTTTGGCAAATTCATGTGCTTAATCACTAGTGAGAGCTGTCTCTTTTAGGCAAACTGTGTTGCAAAGGCACCAAATGAGCTTTCCTTCCATGCAGAATTCCCTGTTAGTCTTTTAAATGGACTCTCCTCTCCAGAAGAGTATATGAAATATTCCTTTAAACACACAGACACCTAAAACCTACCCATAAATCGATGCTAACATGCATATCAAAGTTTTTCTACGGAACTGTATAATGCCAGAAGCACTTTTCTTTTTCATAAAAATCTTAATGAAGCTTAAAACAGCAACTTCTAACATCTTTACTTAGAGACATAGCACCTTGTAGGTTTTTCTAATAAATATGCTCACTGATTTCTTTAATTACATGCAAAAAAGTGTATACGTTTATATACACATAAAGTGAATAAAGTGATGTTATCTAGGCAAATGACATTCTAGTGCGTGGGGAAGATCTATTTAAATAGGAACGAGGCCCTGTGCTGACTCCAAGAACTCTGACTGCTCCGAGAGGAGCAGTGAGATTCATGACTTACAAGTGAGCGGTCCTTTCCACCAAGAAACTTCCTCACATGCCAAGAAGCATCTATTCTCTTCAGGAATTTTTTTGATTTTCTTTCTAATTTGGGGAAATTTTAATAATTTTTCAGCATTGCAGATTAGGAAGTACTGGTCAGGTGTGGGTTACAGCCAACAAAAAAATAGAGGAAAATTCCATTTTATACCCATATCATTGTGACCAGTGGGGAGTCTTGTGGTTTGCAATATTAAAGGAAATGCATAGTCTTTGCAAGTATAGGGTCTTAGTTATTTCCTTTCTCCAAGGAATGATAATGCAGTAAATCATACACCTATGAAGTTTTATTAAATATTTATCATAAAGATTTACCAGCCTTATTAGTTTCACCTCCGCCAGCAGCGGAGCTTTCACAAAATGGAATGTGATTTCTATTTTCCACTTCTCAGCCTTCGACTACAATGCATTAAGACAATACAATGATTTGTTTTTCCAGATGTGTTTTTCTTTCTTTGAGCATAATTTTCTTCCTGGTTTTGTTTAATTTTACACTTGACTAAGGTGTACAAACTGAAGGAGCTGAGGTAGTTTTGGGAAAACACATATGTGGGTTACAAAATGCTTGAATCGTCATTTTGAAAAAAAAACAGTTGCAGCTATAAGGTAATTATCTGGAGTCTGAATAAAATTTATTTTAAAACCCCTATGATTCATAGCAGTGGCACAGCAGTGGTGTAAGAAGCAGTTCTCCCAGTTTAGATGAAGTGATGGACTCTGGAGATATGTGCTCCATTTCTAACTTGACCTCAGGCTTTCTGACTCATGTAAGACAGAGGTGACAAGACAAGGGCATAGGGAGGAAATAAGGAGTGCAAACATTGTTTGAGTTAAAGCAGACTCTTTGGTTGTCTACTACCCTCTTTTCCTAAGTGTCATCATTTTATATAATCACACTCTGTTATGGTTGTCTCCTCCACAGAAACCTCCTGTGGTTTCTCGCACTAACTTTTGAATGTACCAACCAGTAGCAACCCAATCTGACAGAAATGTAGACAACGTGGAAAAACAATTTTGTGTTTGTGCTTCATGTACATAAACAGCCATCTAGAAAAGAAAGCCCCATGGGAAAAAAATACAGAATCACAGAATGGTTGAGGTTGGAAGGGTCCTCTGGAGGTCATCTAGCCCAAGATCCCTGCTGGAGCAGTGTCACCTAGAGCTGTTTGCCCAGGGCTGTGTCCAGATGGCTTTTGAATATCTCCAAGGACTGAGACTCCACAGCTTCTTTGGGCACCCTGTTTCAGTGTTCAATCACCCTCACGTGAAAAAAGTGTTTCCTGACGTTCGGGAGGATTTTCATGTGTTTGGATTTGTGCTCATTGGCTTTTGTCCTGGAACAAGGCAGGAGGACTTTGAGGACAGTGGGATCCCATTTGCTTTCAGCTTGTGCTGCTCCTGTGGTATTTATTTGTGAACTCTCTCTTTGAGCTTTTCATGCCTTTCTAGCTAAACCCTCCATTCCTTTAATGTTTTGGATTTTCTGTCATGTCCAGACTGCACACCATCCACAAATTAAAGGCTTGTATTACATTACTTCTTTTGCTTGGTAAATTCCATTTGCTTTAATCACAGCTTAATTCCGTGCCGCCTCTTTTCAAGATCCGCTCTCTTATCCAAGATACAGGTACTCAAAATCGCAAGCCTAGCTCTTCAGTCTTGTATCAGTCAAAAAGTCCTCTATGTTTTTCTCTCTTTTATGTAACCTCTGCTAAAATGCATCTCGCTATATGTGTATTCATACATTTTCAGATGAAACACAATACTCCTCAGATTTCTGCAATACAGTTTCATAGACAGCCTCTTCCGTCTGGGATACCTGAAAACTATGAAAGAAAATGGGCTGCTTTAGAATCTGCTATTATCAGGGACAGGGCTACCTCCACCTGCCTGCTTCCTCACAGCCCCTACTTACAGACACAGTGAAGTGCCGTTCTCCAGAGTGTCACTGAAATGGGTAGGCACTTTTTAAAATCTCCTTTATCTCTGGCACCACGTGCTGTCCATCAGTCACTCTGAGCCTAGGATTTTAACAAAGAAACATTTCTTACTGCATCCAAGCTCCAACAGACCAGCACAGTATATTACGGGTTTCTGCATAAAACAATAACCCATGGAACAATTCATACCAGAAACTTCTAAGGCTCCCTACAAACTCTGTAACACTAGAGCTCCTGCGTTTTTATTACTTTTTTTTTCTGAAACTATTCTGAATTGGTCTATATGCTGTTTGGTGGTGGTGGTGTTTTTAAAGTGGTAAAAAAGCTTCTACCTCAAATGCTACTCTTTCCATTGACACCATTAATACGTTTCCTACAGGAAATGGAAAGGCATAGACACTTTCCAGAAATATTGTGTCTTGAGAAAACCTTCAAATCAATTTTTCACTATTGCTTCCTCACAGCTTCCCCCCCCCCCACGGCAACCCCTGTAATAGCTTTCATGTATATATACAGAAACTCCATAAAGGGTTCTTCCAGATAAGAAATTGTCACTCTATGCAA
Organism: Chroicocephalus ridibundus; assembly: GCF_963924245.1. Classification (NCBI taxonomy): domain Eukaryota; kingdom Metazoa; phylum Chordata; class Aves; order Charadriiformes; family Laridae; genus Chroicocephalus; species Chroicocephalus ridibundus. Next base: position 98,840,537 of record NC_086285.1, read on the forward strand.
TCCAAGTCTGAGATGTTGCATGTTCTCAGGAGCTTTTGATATTTTCCCACCAGTGACTTTCCCAAAGAAAGGACATAGCCAACATCTCTTGTTTTATTACCCCACACAAAGCGAGAGAAAAGAATACCCCTACCGTCTGCTGAGCAAGGACTAAAGGCAAGCTAGAACGGCAATTAAATTTTCAAAGTTTTATCAAATTTGGTAGATGAAATGCTGACTATGGTTTATCTTTACCTGCGGTGATTCTGACGCTGTGTTGAGCTGTCTGCTGCTTACCACCTCTGAATCTGGGTGTCAAAGTCGCACAGGAAAACTCGGGAGCCCTGGTACAATCTAAGGTAAGAGGAGTAGGAGCCATTCCATCCTATTCAGAAGTCTGCACAAGCGCCCTGTGCCAACGTGCATCCACTCACTCATGAGTAACCTTCATCTTTAGACCCCTCTTTGCCAGAGAAGGAGTGAACCGCCCCTCACTAACCCCCACTGTGTAGCAATGCCTCCCTGGCAGAGGTTGCTATGGCCAGTAATCTGCAGGTGGAAAAGTTCATAGGAGCAGGATCTACCTCACCAGAAGGAAAACACATTTAAACTGTTTACACTAACCCAGCTGATCTTGCCTGAAGCAAATCAGGGAGTGCTCACCGCTGCTGCTGGTGGCTGCTGCTCCCACCCTGTCCCCTGGCACCCTGGGACGGGGAGAGGCCACCGGCTCAGGGACACAGTGGAAGAAGTCTAAGACATGGTTGGAAGCCCGTATTTGCGCGAATGAGACTCTTGGAAGCACTCCTAAATGATGCAGGACAGTCGGTATCTCAAAGGACACTGGACTTTTGATTCATCTGCCTGAGGCACGTTTGTACTGAGCTGAAAACAATTGGTATTGAGTGCCAGCGAAAACCTTCTGAAGAAGGTCAAATTGGTGGGTAAAGGTTCTTGTGGAATGGGGCTCAGGATGGAGATATTGATGGAATTTGATATGTCAACTGGAAAACAAAAACCATTTTCATTGCTGGTTGAAGCAAAAGCACGGAAGATTCAAATTGTTATTCACAGAAAGAACCTGCTCATTCCTTTTTGACATAATCAAATAATACAAACAAATACATGCACTAATTCAATCCGTTTTTCAAATTCCCTACTCAACACTCAATATTTAACAATTTCAAATAATAAATACAATACATTACTATTAAAATCAAAGTAACTCGAGTACTGTTCTCCCGTTTCCATACTAAAGGACTACATCCTGTCTGTTCTTGTTATCACATACCAGAAATAGTAACACACCTTCTACATGTCAGTTTAAAAATAAAAAAGCATGGTTTTCCTGACAAACTTTACATGACACTTGATTTAAAATTTTAGGTCAATTCCAGAAATCTGATGCTTCACGCATTATTTTCTGAAAGGAGAAATTAATTATGGTAACTTAGATTATCAAATCTGCCAGATCATGCATGAATTTAAGTATAGCAGTGTGAGTAAATTAGATTATGGGTCAGATTTATAAGCATAAGGGTAAACTACATTTAGTACAGCAGAATTTGACTCTGATTAATTCACAGATAGCCATCACTCTTCAAATATAGTCAGAAGTGACTGTCCATGCAGCAGACATGATTTAAGTCTGCAAACATTAAGCAATATGTACGTTCCATTGAGATATTTTTATTCTGTTTCATGTTTTCACTTCACTTGTCCTGGTAAGTAACATTTTTGTTCGTACTGTGGTTCAATTATTTTGAAAGCAGGATGTGAAATCCAGTGCAAAAAGAATCTGCAATCAGAGCTAGGAATAATTTGTTCTGTTGTAAAGGACTTGATAAATTTTCTATTTTTTTCCTAATATCCTGTTTATTAATTGGATTTAGATCATGAAATACAAAAAAGGTACAATGATGTAAAATATTAAGGTGCTGTCAGACATTTTAACACAACAGAGTAGTAAGAATGTACATTTATCTTAAAACATATTTCTGAATGTGGGAGTATAAAATGATATTGCAATTGATTCTCATTTTGTGAAATTGCTCATTGGTCCAAGGTTGTCGAGGACAATGAGAATTGTGCCTAAATCTATGATTAGGAAGCAGGAGGAAAATGACAGAGAGAAAATCTGACTTGACAGAAAAACATCAGAAGAACTGATGATGGAAGGGCTGAAGATGCATGAAATGGGAAGTGGCATCATTAAGCCAAATAAAGCATTTTAAGTTGAGTACACGGGTTGAGAAATTACTAGAAACAATTAACAGGGATCTGATCTAAGTTCTCCTGGTGCAAACACCACACACACCACTGCCAGTAAGCTCAAAGTCTGATCTGCTATAAGCCAGTAGCCCCTCCCAACAGAGTAATCAGTGAGACAAACACCTAAGTAAAGAGACTATAGACCTGATGCCAATTTGGCCATAAGAAATTCTTTGCACAGAAGTTAGAAAAACAGAAGGTAGAAAAAAAAGGAAAAATTACCTTCTTGATAGGAAACCCTACAGACACCTACGGAAAGTAGAAGCACTTGCATCAAGGAGGAGAAGAAGAAGTAGCAGAAAAAATGAAGGCAACTTGAAGGAGAGAACAACGAATGGGAATGTGATGGCTTAGCAAAATCTTCTTTTCCTTTTTGGCGTAGTCATAATGGCAAAGCTCCAGCTGCCCCCCAAATAGGTAAAATAAACACATATACTCCAGCTTTTCCCCTTATTTCCACAAAGAATTAGTATTCTATAACTATATTGTTCTCATGGGAACTCAATTTTTTTCGCCTTACATTATTTTTTTGTGCCATCCTTTCTTTTATTCTTCCAGTTCTCACACTTCTTAGGTTATTTTTGTTTCCTTTTTCCTCTAGTTTATTACGGGCCTTCCCCTTCCCTCACTTTTTCTTATTTCCACACTGGCATATTGCTATGCACCTAGCTTGCATCTCCTCTCTTTTTCTTCCGCCCCTCCTGCCAGCACAAAAATCACACAAAGAAGTAAGCAGAGATACTTCTTTTGTTACTTCCTCCATCGCTTCACCACCACCTCTTGGCTCTGAATACATTAATAAGCCTTACCAGCATCACCTGGGGCCTCAACCCACACCACTGCCCATGGACACGGATGCTCTTTTAGGCTGAGCCCACTGCCCTCAATCTTTTTTTTGGCTATGCTGTAGGAGTGCTGGTCTTGAGCTCAGCCAGTTATGCCTGGCTGTGGATGGTTCTGATCTGGAATCTAATTTTACAGCTTAATCTCAGACCTGCTCTGTCTCTGAGACTCTCCTTTATCAGGGAGTGTAGTGATAGGATGAGGGGTAAGAGTTTTAAACTGAAAGGGGGGAGATTTAAATTAGACACCAGGAAGAAATTCTTTAGTGTGAGGGTGGTGAGGCACTGGAACAGGTTGCCCAGGGAAGCCATGGATGCCCCATCCCTGGAAGTGTTCAAGGCCAGGCTGGATGGGGCTTTGAGCAGCCTGGTCTAGTGGGAGGTGTTGGAACTAGATGATCTTTAAGGTCCCTTCCAACTCTAACCATTCCATGATTCTATGATGGACTTGCCCAGCAGTCACTGGACTTGATCTTGTCCCGACTTGCAGGTTGATTTCACAGGAAACCTGATAATCTGGACTCTTGCTTGAATCCGACCATGATTTCTAGGCCTGTTTTGTTCACCTCACTTGGGTGTGGTGGGATGAGTGCCGCAATGTTGGAAGGGGTTATCCCCCTTGGTTCCTTGTTCCCTGTCCTTGAAGGAGGTGCTGCTGGTCCTTGCTGCTCCTTGACACCTGGCCTGTTGAGTTCGAAGATATATCTTACCTTCTACAAAACATAGCTTTATCCTATTAGTTAAAGAATTGTTTCCACAAAAAAAAAATATATTTCTTCTGACTAATTAATATCCTTTGGATGACAAAAATTAAAAAGCTCTCTAGAATTTAAAAAAACACAACAACTGCTTTCTTAAGAAAATCCTGCTGATAGGTTTTTTACACACACAGTAGAGAAAGCTTGCGCCCCTGTGAGTGGGGCAGGAGTCTGTTACATTTTGCTGTTCTATTTTATTGGCTTGATGCTGCCAATGGTGTCCTCTAGCACTTGCTATGAGCTGCTGTACACGTCTTTCAAAGTCAAGCAATCCTATTCTTATTGTCCACAACATATTTGCTATAAGTACTTGAGATGAGTTGTAATCTCTGACCCACTGTATATGATGGGAAAGACAGACTTGACAAATGAAGAGCGAGCTTCAACTTTTTTTCTGACAAACGAAGAACATGGACTGACAGCCAAATGAGAAATCCATTCTGGTCCCCTTTTAAAATGGATGAACCTGTCAGTAATGTTCTTGGTCAGATAAGAATTACCAATAAGTCTGAACAGATAGCCTACCAAAGTTTAATAAATAAACTAATAGTATGGGGGAAGAGCTAGTGTCATTCTGACGCATGGGAAAGAGCTCGCAGAGGTCAGTCTTGTATGTAAGGTGCCAGGTGCCAAAATAAGAAGCATGCTCACTTTTTAAAATGCAATTGTAATTTCAGAAATCACTGAAGTGGAATGTCATTTCGAGAACTTGTTGATTGTTTTCCGGAAGAAGTACGTTCAGTGGTGGGAGACAAATCACTTCACATAGCTTCTGGCAAGTCTGCGACACAGCCGTTGAAATGTAGAAAGTGAACAAAACTGGAGTAATACGTCTTTCACAAAAGTCCATCAGTCTTGGCCCATGTGACATCCTTGGAAGGATGGAGGGAACGGGCCGATGCCGTTGCTCAATAGTACATAGCAATTAATTGTAAAAAAAAAACCAAACAAAAAAAACCCCCAAACCCAAAAGTGCTCATCACTGTCATCTAGAGATACATATTTACCAATTTATCCCAGAAATGACTATTCATGGCCTAAGTGTCTGCAGTATAAATGAATGTTGATAAAGTTAGTTATAACATCTCTCTACGAAACCCCTTACAAGCCAAAGTATCACAAGCAATCCTTAATACTTTGAGCAGTTTTGACAGGAAGCAGACACTTAAATACAGCTATGACTCTGGACTAGTGATCACAATAGGCATTTCCTCTGATAGAGGGTAGAAACTTTCATGTTCATAGGGAACTTAACATAACAGCTACTTCCCTGCCGAAGGAGAAGGGATTTCCCTCCGTAACTCCATCATTTGTCTGCCCGGCTTCCAGCTCAGCTGCTCTGCCTCAGCCTGGGACAAAAGATTTGCTCACAAGTGCACATTATTAGCCTGGTTTATGTTAATTCAAGTTGGTATGTAAAATTGTTTCCAGATCTATCACAATGCTAATAATTTGAGAGGAAAAATATGATAATGCATGTCATATTTCTATTAATACGTAGTTAGATATTTAAAATTCCTGTCAGTTGCATCAAACTGCAATCAAATAGCAAACACGACTCATTCAACATCACACAGTATTAGGAATGTTTAGCATTTTAAACACATGTAGGCTAGTATAATACAAACATTTTAAAAGAAGCCTTTGACAATAATTGGCAAAATGCATAAAAATATTATCAAAACTGTCAATAATATATAAGAACATAGGACTATTCAGGTTGGTCATCTAGTCTGAAGCGTTCCATTTAAGTGTTGTTTGATATTTTTTCAATTCAAAAGGCTGTTTTATCTTGTATTTCTCAGTCACATTTTCGGAATTCTAACATCTTGCAAAATACTTTCTTTTACAAATGTAGTAAATCATACTATTATAAGCCATGGAACATATGTTTCTATTGCTTTTATACCATAGAAAATGAAGTTGCATGGCTAAACCCCTTCCCCAGCAACAGGTAACCAGGAGATTCTTTCTTAAAAGGCGTAGTGTGAAGTAATCAACATATCTGTCACCTCTGAGGAGCTCCCAAACAACTTGAAGTGCTATTTATTGCTTGGACATCCATATTAAATTTGAGAGTCTGTATTAAATGGAAGTTTTGATGTGCTCTCTGAAAAGTTCCCAAGAATGTGCCTAACCTGTGAAGTGATGAGTGGACTCCCATCACACCTGGGCATGACTCATGGACTTTACCATTTTCAGGTAAAGCAGACAAAAGCCTAGACAAGAGGGACAGTCTGAGAATCTCAAATGGATTGAAATAATAGAAAATATTTAAATTTTTGTGAGATAATATTATCAGAAAAATCTACTTATTGGCCTGAAATTAACTTTCGAACTTACACTAATAAAAGCATCTGCATGTATCACTAGCAATGACAGAAAGACTGGCACAGTGCCTTTTTCAGACATACCACTAACAAGCACCATTCAATCTATGCACGGTGCTTTAGAGAGGATTTCCTCACCACATCCCTACCCAGGTAAAGACAGAGAGGAAGGGAAGGGAAGGGAAGGGAAGGGAAGGGAAGGGAAGGGAAGGGAAGGGAAGGGAAGGGAAGGGAAGGGAAGGGAAGGGAAGGGAAGGGAAGGGAAGGGAAGGGAAGGGAAGGGAAGGGAAGGGAAGGGAAGGGAAGGGAAGGGAAGGGAAGGGAAGGGAAGGGAAGGGAAGGGAAGGGAAGGGAAGGGAAGGGAATATTTCAGTTGGAAGGGCCCTGCAATAACCATCTAGTCCAACTGCCTGACCAATTCAGGGCTGACCAACAACATAAAGCATATTGTTAAGGGCATTGTCCAAAAGCCTCTTAAACACTGACAGGCTTGGGGCATCAAAAACCTCTCTAGGAAGCCTGTTCCAGTGTTTGACCACCCTCTTGGTAAAGAAATTTTTACTCATATCTAGCCTTAACCTCCCCTGATGCAGCTCTGAACCATTCCCACACGTCCTGTCAGTGGATACCAGGGAGCTCAGCACCTCCCTCTCCACGTCCCCTCCTCAGGAAGCTGTAGAGAGCAATGAGGTCGCCCCTCAGCCTCCTTTCCTCCAGACCAGTCCAAAGTCCTCAGCCACTCTTCACAGGACATTCCTTCCAGCCCTTTCATCATTTTTGTTGCCCTCCCCTGGGTGCATTCAAGGACCTTAACACCCTTCTTAAATTGTGGGGCCCAGAATTGCTCAAGGTGAGGCCACACCAAAGGTTCACCTCATGTTGGCTACATCACGGCTTCGGGGGATCGGTACTAAGCAGCGGTGGAGATCTGCAGACATCTCCACCAGGCTGAGAGGGAAGCAAGTTGCTCTTCAGCTGGATCTACCCCGGCTTCAGGGGATCGGTACTAAGCAGCGGTGGAGATCTGCAGACATCTCCACCAGGCTGAGAGGGAAGCAAGTTGCTCTTCAGCTGGATCTACCCCGGCTTCGGGGGATCGGTACTAAGCAGCGGTGGAGATCTGCAGACATCTCCACCAGGCTGAGAGGGAAGCAAGTTGCTCTTCAGCTGGATCTACCCCGGCTTCGGGGGATCGGTACTAAGCAGCGGTGGAGATCTGCAGACATCTCCACCAGGCTGAGAGGGAAGCAAGTTGCTCTTCAGCTGGATCTACCCCGCAGCAAAAATTCTAAAGAGATACTACTGGCAGACAAGGGTTCATGGTGACCTGGTTCATATCTCGCAGCAGTATAAGGACATTGAATGTATTACCCAAACTGAAGTTTTTATCTCTTTGCCTCAGAGATTACTTTGCTGCACTGTCAGCGTACATGATTTGTGTGTTTCATAATGAAGCAAACACAAAGTATGTCTTCCCTTGGACTGCCTGAATGAATGAAAACCGGAGGAAAGCTTCCCAGCATTAACTCTTTGCAGCAACAGTGACACCCTGAAGCAATGTAATGACCTGTGAAGAATGATTTTGTTTATGTCAGTTTAGATGCTCTGTCTTGTTCTCTCAGTAACCTTTCTGACTACCTTTGGTTTTTGATCAATTTAGACAATTACCTATAATGTATTTATACTGTCTTCTGGAAAAGGGATTTCTACAGGAGCTTTTTACATAATGAAAAGCTCTGATTTTAACCCTTGTCATGATTTCCATCCATTTAAGTGGACATTCAAGCTGTAAAACTGACTGTTTCCCAGCATGCAAATGCCTTCAGTGCCAAGTTATGCTTGTAAATCAGACATCAAATATGCAGATCCTTTGACACGGCAACTGAAATGTACATTTTAAAAAGATACGCTGGCATTTAAGCGTTTTGTGTTTAGGTGTTCCCGAACACCACCAGTGTGTGTGCTTTTCATAACCCAACAATAAAGCCATTCATCAAAGCGTTGTTGTTTTTTTTTCTAGAGAAGTGGAATTAAAAATAATAGGTCTGTGCAAATTTGGCTAAGTCAATAGCGCCACAGTTATAATTGACAGGAAAAACTGCCCTGATATTACTGGGCATAGAGTGGCTCGGGGAACTGGTAATGGTCAGAGCCTCGCACTGCATACTGGAGGGACCTGTGTTTTACAGTAAACTGGCACTTCTGCAACAGTGCAAAATGATTCATAAATATTAGCAGCCAATGAGAGTTCATGTAAATACATGTTAACTGAGATGCAGTTTCTTGAAAATGCATTGAAATTAAAGAAAATATTTAATAACATAATGTATAAAACATTACCCTCACTTTAATGTATAAAACATTTCCCCAACTTAGTTACTGCGGAAATCAAGGCTCCAAGAAGCACAGAGTTTATTTCCAATGTCTGTACTCCCCTTTGTATGGCTGTGAATAATTTTGTATATATTTGGTTTTTAAGAAAAAAAGAGACACATGATCCAAATCCTGTAAACTCTTGGGTTCAGACATTAGACTGCTGAAGAATTTGGTTCACATAAGAAACTAGAGAAGAAACGGGCAGCAGCTGAGCCTGCACCAAGACAGAAGAGGATCTTCCTCTGACTCCTGTTAGAAGCTCACTAAAGGAACTACGTCCTATTATTTCTACTTCATACAAGAGATTTGGAAATTGCATTATTCCTCCAGTTCCTTTGCTGTAAACCTGTAGGAAGCACCTCTTTCTCTGAAGGAGGAAAAAGAGTTCAAATACAGGATAATGAAACTGTTGTTCAGTTCTGAGAATGTCTTTTTATATTTAATGAACGATTAATTTAGCAAGGATGTTCCAGTGCCAACTGAGCCTTGGGTTCAAAATATTTTACCCCCTCCTCTATTTCAGCTGATAGTGACCGGAAAGCCAGAGCACAGAGATAACTGGTGTGCTCCTGAGAGTCCCTGGGGGAGCGCTCCAAAGGTGCCTGCAAAACCAGAGCCACTCTCTAACCGGAGATTGGAACTGTGTTCTCCATATCCCCTGCAATATCACCCCAGAGGTATGGTACCAGGCGGTTTGGCCATCATGACAGGTTGAGCGAGGCTGCCTGCAGTCCCCACGTGGACAACTGGTTCGTACACCGTCCTCCCTGTGGGTACCAAGGCCAGTATTTAAGAGCAACCATTACATACGCTGGTACCTCCACAACCCTCATTCCAGATGGCTTCATCTACTGCCAGGTATCAACAAACCATACTAGTTTGAGTAAGCGTCTTCCTTAGCATCAGTTTACATACTGGAGCATATCCTTCTACTATTTACTATATGCTCTCCTGCTTATCTCAGTGTAACGGTGGTGCTGGAGCACAGCTTGTGTACCAGTTGCAAGTTGTGGATCCAACAGCTTGGCCTGTGTTTGCTCTCATCGTTCATGGGACAGTGCCAATTCAAAATCACAAGTCATAAACAGACGTGTTTACTTACGATTGTTAATAGCACTCTAGATAGAAATAAAATACTTTTTCTGAAAGCCCACTTATTTCTCTGCACTTAAATTCTCCACTTTTTTCTGACTTCTTTCCATCTAGACAAGGAAAATGTAAAAAGGTGTCAAAAGTTTTTATATTTATCTGCTTAAAAACAACTTTCACAGGATTTATTTTTAGTTGCAGAGTATTTCTGTGGGTGATAAGTCGGGTAAAAAGCTTGCTTCTATAACATCTAAATGTCTGATGGATTTTGTCAGCTGTTTTAAGACAAATGTGACCCTCCGATAGTCCTCATCAGCAAAATGCTTCCATTTGGATCAAGAATGACCATCATCCGCCAGCGCCGCTCTCTGCGAGCCACGCTCCGGTATTAAAGGCGAGGCTGGATGCAGCTTGACTACTTTTAATGAAAATAAATCCAGTTCTCAGCCTCACAGCTTGTTGCTGGCGCTTTTCTCAATGACACCGGGCGACGCCGAGCTGCCGCCGCTAATGCAGCATTCAGCCCACAAGAAACACCGACGGCCTCTCGCCATGCCCAAGTTTTTCCTTCCCACGCCCGAACTCCCCTTGGCCCCGCGGGTGCCGTGCAAGAGTTGGGTCGGGGGTCGGGCCGGGGGTGGGTCCGCAGCCCAGAGGGCGACCCCGGCAGGGGACACCCGCGTCTCTCCGAGCCCGCACCGCCACTTCTCTCCGCGGCGGCCCCCGCCTGACGGCTCCCCCGTCCCCCCCCGCCCCGGGACCCCCACCCGCGAGTTGGGGGGGGTGGGAGGGGGGAGGGGGGCTCCCCGCCGCTGCCGCTCCGCCCCTGCCCCGCCGCGATCCCGCGCCCCGGCCCGCAGCGGTGGGCGGCGGGGGGCGCCCGCGGGCGGCGGCGGGAGCGCGGGCGCGGGGGTGGCCGAGGAGCGGCGGCGGCGGCGTGAACGCGGCTGCAGAGCCCCAACCAGCCGCGGGAGCGGGATCCGGAGCGCCGCGCCCGCCGCAGCCGCCGGAGCCGGAGCCGGAGGAGGCGGGCGAGGAGCGATCCCGGCCGCCCGGAGCCGCCGGCAGAGGCGGGCGGCCGCGGCAGCCCCGCGGGGAGGCAGCGAGCGGCCCCTGGCCCAAAGCGCGATTTCCTTCCACCGCCCCCCTCGCCGCTACACCCCCCACAGCCCCCCCGCCCGCCCCGCCGCCTCCGCCCGCCCCCAGCGAAGAGAAACAAAACAAAACCCCGGCACCGCCACGCTCTCCCTCCTGCTCCTCTTGGCATTTGGTGGTTGTTTTTTTTTTTTTTTAATTTTTTTCTTTTTTTTTTTTTCTTGGGGATTCTCCTTTCTCCTGCCAGACTGACTTGCACCTTCTTGATAATTTCTCTTCCCCTCGTTTGTTTTTTTTTTTATACTCTTCTCCCTGCTTCCAAACCTTGTGTCTGTGTGTTTCAATACTATCACAACCTCCGCTAAAAATAGATCTTTTTATATACCCTTCCTCCTCTCTGACCCCATCCAACACCCCTTGTTAAGGTGAGTTGTGTCTTTTCATCACTTTTTTCCTTATGTGTTGTTTTTTTGGTTTCGTTTTGTTGTTTTTTTTTTCTCCCCCACCCCCTTCCCTTTAGGGCAGGTTTTAGGGAGGAGGGGATGTGGAGGAGAGAATTTTGTGGGGAATCAGGCATGTTTGCAAAGCCTTATTTTCCCTTGTGCAGCCTCAGCATCATTCCGGACTGCTCCCTTTTATCCCAAGGATGTAGCTAGCTGATGAAAGTGGGGAACTACTCTTCCTTAGCACTGCATGCTTGGGAGGCACAGCAACAGCAGGGAAAAAAAAAAGCTCTTTTTTCCTTCGCCCCCCCCCTTACCTCCCCCTCACCCCCACCCCCCCTTTCCCTCCTCCTTTCTGTGTTTTGTTGGTTTTGGGGGATTTTTTTTTTTGTGGGGTGGTTTTTGTTTAGTTGGGATTTTTTTTTTTTCTTTGGGGTGTGTGTGTGGTTGGTTTCTGTTTTTAAGCGATACACAGGGGATTTGGAAAGAATTGCATGGGATGTCGGGGGGGAGCGAGTGTGCCCGTGCACGTGTGTCGTGTGAGTGTGTGTGTGTGTGTGTGTGTGCGCGTATGTATGTGTGAAGTGCATTTGTATTTGGTGTTTATGGGATGGTGAGTGATAAAGCTTCCCAACAGCCGCTGTACATAGAGGCGAGGAGCACGGCAGAGACTGCTGATGGAGAAATCGGTCAGGGATGCAGGAAAGCTACGGAGCTCTCCACAGAGTTCGGTCCCTTGTGCTCCAGGACATCTTTCCATAGATCATTACTGGCACCTTCAAGGTGATGGCTCTCATTCCTCCCCTGGCTTCTCACTGGAGCAGCGCCGAGAGGGAAAACTTTAGGGCTAACGTGAATTGATAGCGTTTCTGTTCCTCCAGCAGCCCGAGACAGTGTTATTCCAGGGATAAGTGGGGAGAATAGCGTTGTGATCCAGAGCAAATGGATCGTTTGCTGTGACGTATTAGTGTTCAGTGAGAAAAAGAGAGATGAAACATTATTAGTTTGGCCAGCCAGCATTGCAGCCCAGTTTACTTCCCAGTTCCAAAGTTGGTTTAGACTGTTTTGCTTTCTTCAGCTCTTCAGCTAACTGTTCCTGTGGACGACAGAAATGTGTTTCTACAGTAAAACAGTCTGTTATAAATCTGCTGGGGAACGATTTATTATTCAGAGGCAATCAAGTAATTTACCTGTTTCGTGGACTTTTTTCCCCCCAGTCTTTTAGTGTGCTTTGAACTATGTATATTACCTATGAGTGAGAAGTAGGGTAATATAGATTTTAGTTGCATTTTAACAAGGAGTTAAGGCATAACTTGCAGGGTGCCATTTGCAAAGTGTCACCTAATATAAAGCAAAATAACAGCCCCCTAGCTCTTTTTCATGGATTTTTCACATCTCCCTTGTTTGTTTCAAAACAAGCTGGTGATTTTGCTTATGAACTTGGAGGGAAAGCTGGCTTCACAATGATACACAGTTTGAAATATTCAGAGTTCAAAATTATTACAGTTGTCTGACCGTGAAACTTGAATTTTTTTATGAAATCTGGTGGATCCAAAGTACATGAAAGAGCACTCTGTATACGTAGTTTTCTAACAGGTTGAATCATTTTTGCATTTAAAAGTTTACAAGTGCACTAAAAAGGTTGCTATCATCTGTGTTTGGAGGCCTTCATGCTGGGTGGGTACAGGAACGTTAATGTTGCCTGTCTAGTTAACGCAGTTCCAAAATAACCTATCTTTCCACATGCTCTGCAGACGATGTTCAGCAAAGATGAGCAGTCATGGAAGTAGTCTTGTGCTATCAAGAGTCATTCCATCATTTCTTTTTCTTGTTAGCCTGAATTAAAGTATTTTACACAAGTTTGCCTTGGGATTTATTTTATTTATTTTTTTTTTCTGCTGTGGTGAAAGGACGGAGCGTGCCTCGAGTGAGTTGTGCCATTCCTAATGCTCGGTAACAGTGAGGGGAGAAACACCTGATGTGCTTTTTGTACATCATCCCCGAAGGTATGCAGGAGTGAGAAAAAAGAGATGGAAAAGCAGCACAGTGCACTAGCAGTTTAAATAAATAAATAAGGGTGATGCACGTTAGCTTGTCAGCTGCTCTTCTGCTGAACCCTGGCTACTGGCTAAACACATTTTCTTGGTAAGCACTGCGATGTGATACATTTTTTTTTCTGATTCAATGGAGTTTGCTGTTACAATCACATGTGGCACAGGAGAGCTCTTGTTCTGTTGATAAAAATCATGCCTCCTCGTTTTAATCCAGAGGAGGCTGAAATATCCACAACTCCTGCTGAAGTCACTAGGGGTTACTTGTGCTCAGCACTCGTCAGGATTTTTTACCTCAATGTGTCAGCATTTAGGATATTTCCAAAGGATACAATTCCCAACAGATCTGTAATGTCTCATTTTGTTTAGATTTTAGGTTGGGTGCACGTAGTATGTTTACAAGTAAATATTTTCTTTTTTTCTTTTACGACAGCAACGCTAAAATATGTCAGGAAATAGAAAACTTTTAGCATTGTTTTTTCTTGTGGGCTTTTAAAGAAAATTCTCTTGCTATCCTTTAGCTGTCTGTGAAAAAAGGAGTGTTCCCTTCACAAACCTGTGCGCAAAGTTCCTTACGTCAGTTGATTAGCTGTTGACATTGATGAAGTAAAAAAAAAAGATGGGGTTTTTATACAAAAGAAAAAAAAAAAGAGCAAGTCATGTCTTTTGGGTGTTTTGTTAGTTTGTTTGTTTTTTAATCAGAAGAACCGAAAGACCAGAGTGCTTTCAGCTGGATATGAAAATGCTGAAGCAGGGTTAATGTTGAGTTTCTTCTGGTTGTCATTCTCGTTGACGTGAATGACAGCACACCAACGCTTAGGTTATTCTGTAGCGTACTAACCTAGATTAAACATCCCTTTAATTTACGTTTTGAGGCTTGGATAAAATCTCAAACCTTGGATGTATTCACCCCTAAAGCCTTTTTTTTGCTCTTGAAACAAGCCTTAAAAAAAGCTGTGAACTGCTATAAAGAAAGTCATAGAGGGAGAGTTGAGAAGTCACTCTGACTTTGTGGAGCTTATTGCTATAAAAGAAGGTGGGATTTCTCTCTGCTGTTAGCCAACTGAAATGATTTTCTTGTGTTATTGCACTTTCTTATTCTGCAATATCAGTCTAAAAGTACTTAGTCCAAGGAGTTTCTATTCTATGGATGTGGTGCTCCCACAAATGAAGAACGTGTATATTTGGTCTTGTCCTAAACTACAATTACTCATCAGTTTCAGTATCATTTTGTTGCAGGGCAAAATTGCTGTTTCATTTGGAGGTACTTATTGAGGAAACTATATTGATCCTGGATTTTCTTAAATTTTTAAAGAAGGAAATGAAAACTATCAAAGTGTTGCCTGGGATTTTTGGGGATGGAGTGCAGTGGTATTATCTATATCCATGCAGAATGCAATCACAGTATACATTAAAAAGCAGTAGCATAATCCATCTGAAAACAAATTAATCAATTTTTCTTTGTAAATCCCTCTTTACTAGTTTTAAATGGTACTATGTGTGTACTCTAATCAGAGTGTATATCTGTAATTTTAAAATGTTTAGATGAATGAGGTTACTTTATGCAAAGCTGACTTTTTACTTGTATTTTGTCCGCTAGGAAGATACTTTTTGTAATAAAATAGATTTTGTTTTTTCTGCTGTACTTGCGTACACATAGAAGAAAGTTAGTATTTTCCTCCTGGGGACCTCCCAGAAATTCTTTACTGTGAGGGTGGTGAGGCTCTGGAACAGGTTGCCCAGAGAAGCTGTGAATGCCCCATCCCTGGAGGTGTTCAAGGCCAGGCTGGATGGGGCTTTGAGCAGCCTGGTCTAGCGGGAGGTGTCCCTGCCCATGGCAGGGGGGTTGGAACAAGGGGATCTTTGAGGTCCCTTCCAACCTGAACCATTCTGTGATTCTATGTGTAACTCTGAAGAGCCAGGCGCTGAACAGAGCTACAAGCTCTTCCCAGCCTTGGTGAATGATTGGTTGAGCGTCAGGGGTAACAAGTGCTCGGGCACGGCAGGGAAGGGAAGAGCCTGGCTCTTGGGAAAGCAGAGTATCGAACTATCTGGTGCTGGAGTGGCTGTAGGCTTCAGGGCTAAAATAGCACACTGCTTCCTCACCCTTAACAGCACTAAACTCCTCTGTCTTACAGTCTGCATTCAGTGATCTGCTTGGTTTTCCCTTTGTATTAGAGTAGATATGGAAGACATAATTACAGGCTATAATGCTAACACAGCTCTCTGATGGCAACTGTTTGTAGGAGGTCAAATGGAAAATAATGGTGGAGAGGAGTCTCCAGCTACAGAGTTTCTCCTTTGTAGCATGTTTTCATTTACACCAGTTTTCCCTGGATTTGCATCCAGCTATTATACCCTAGTTGCCTGTGTAGGCTGGAGGATGCTTTGCATGGAGAAAGTTTTCATAGGAAGAGGAAAAACAATATTATTGTTAACTTTGGACAACACAATGTCACAGCTCCACCAACTCCAACCAAATGCAAGAATAGCTGTGGCGTTGTAGATAAAACGTTCAGAATTTGCTTGACATGAATATGAGGTTTCACACTTCATGAGAGGAGAGACGTTTTTAAACGTAATTCAAAGGGAATGCTCTTTTCAGGATGAGACTCCGTCTTAGTAATTCCCCATGACCACTTTTGTCCTGCGGGATCTGTTTGGAGCAGCCCAGTTCATTGCTGGTTAAAGTGGGGTGGGGCCAGTTTCTCCCATTCGATCCACTACTGTAAATCCATGCTTGTAACTGGGTACCTATTCCAGCGCTGCAGTGGTATCAGTAACAAAATTTAAGCTTTGTTTATAGGGTAAAATATATAACGCACTATTGATTTCTGCTAACGGGCAATGCTTTTAACAGGGTGTATGACTCCAGTCATTTTGATTACGGATCTGTTTACCTTGCTACATCTGTGACTTTCTCATCTACGCATTAGATATATTTAAATCCTTTAGACACTTAATAGGCTATAAGGAATCAAACTGCTTTTCTTATAAAATGATCGATAAAATCCTAAATTTGTTCTTTCATTTGTTTTTTGGGGGGTGTAGATTGTTCAGGACTACACCTTATTTGGTTAAAATTTGTCGCTTAGTTTGCTTAAAAATAGTTACTAAAATATTTATTATTAATAATTTAAGACAGTCTCTTCTGTATGCATTTAAAAAAATAAAGTTTAGTTTCATAATGAGGTTTTAGTGTAGGCCACTGAGGTGTAATGAGAACTTAGCCCTCTTAATGAGTAGTTGTTATCATGCTTTCATTAATATAAATGACATATGTAGTGACAAAGTGTTTTTCAAAGTTACTGTCACTTTGTATACAACAATATCTTTTAGAATGAGTCATCTGGAGCTCCCATAAAGATTTTTTTTTTTAATCTGCACTGAAAGTAGGAAAATTTTAAGCAAATCGCAGTGGTAGAGTTATGTGAGCTCTGACGGAATAAACCAGCCATGAATGTATGGTTCCCTTATCAGTCATACCATCGCCATCATTTCACCTGGGTGAGTTGAGTATAAAACATCTACAAGCCAGCCTTGGCAGTTTGGGACAATACCTTTAGGTCATGATGGCTGCTTCAGTAATCTGGGTAGAGCTACACCAGTACTCAATGACAACGTGGTGAAAGACAGGGAGCATCAGCAATGTGGTGAAAGACAGACAGCATGAGCTGGGCTTAGAAGACCCTTCAGGAAACCCAAAAAACTCTGTGTTTCTGGAGGAGAAGTCAGCACGTGGCCATGATGTACTGCTAGGCTTCCTTGGACTTAAGGACTGTTTCTATACATGACAAAGTCCCAATAGTTTACCAGCAGTGCAGAATCCTAATTAAATTCATATAGTCCAGCAGAGGCTGCAACAGTAGCAGAAAGGGAGAATTTCGCAAGTGTAATGCTAGTACTTAAATAAGAATGTGAATTGTTCCTTCTCCTGTTTTGGTACCAATGGAGAAGTGTGTTCTGTTTTGTTTGTTTACCGTTTGAAAAGGAGTATACGTTTGGGCTTATAGTAACGAATGGGGAGTGATTTAGACTAGAAAAATATGGAAATTCAAAGTTAAGGCTTATCTTGCACTTAACCATTCCAGAGGCATGGTCTATGCCTTGGGAGTTCTTGTTGCAGCTCTGACAAACATCTCCTAAAGTGGCACTGCGTGTGAGACTTGCGTGATGCTTTTCCTACCCGCAAAATGCAATAGTATAGTTAAGGCTAAATGCAGCAGTTTCTACTCATGTTGAATATTTCCTTGACTTCAGTGGGATTGCTTGCCTAAGCAAGAGGGCCAGAAACAGGCTCATAGAACAGTGACAATAGGGAAGGTGTGAAGTATCATTATTATTATTATTATTACTACCTCATAGAAGGTTATCTTATATCAGATGGCTCATATTCCAGGCAGTCTGCGTCACTAGACCGAAATTCCTTGGCACTTTCACTTGTTTTCTGCAACATGTCACCGCTCAATTCTGTGAAATAAATTGAAAGTCCTTTCTAAAATCTGAGGTCTAAATAAAGAGCATGTTAAATATAGGAATACAATTTAAATTTAAAATTTAAATTACATCAATTGTACGTGATAGTTAAATGGTTTAGCTGTATGTTTCTGGACGTACAACTATGTGCAAGAAATTATTTTTTCTATATTTGGATTTTCACCTAATATAAAAATACTATATGAATTCTAGAAACAGATAAATACTTCATAGGTAATTCTTTACATGTCAGAGATGACATGTGGAAGAAATTCTTCACCGTGAGGGTGGTGAAGCACTGGCACAGGTTGCCCAGGGAAGTTGTGGATGCCCCATCCCTGGAAGTGTCCAAGGCCAGGCTGGATGGGGCTTTGAGCAGCCTGGTCTGGTGAGAGGTGTCCTTGCCCATGGCAGGGGGGTTGAACTTTAAAGGTCCCTTCTAACCCAAACCAGTCTATGATTCTACATTACAGACATCAACTAATTAGCCATCGCAGAACTCCCCCCAGCCTTTGCATTTTGTAGTACATAGAAAAAAATTTAGCAGCAGTAATAGTAAAATGAGAGATCAGGAGAGGATAATTTATTTTCCTTCTCTTTTCTTTTTATAGTTAGCTTTCAGTGGTAGAGACCAGAAAAGAATTGTAGATTTGACTGTTCGTAGACACCGGCTTAGTTTTAAGACTCCTTACACTTCTTGAGTGGGGATCGGTGCTTGTATTAGCATTTGGGATTGGCAGGATTCCCTTGCCTGGCAATGCGGAAAAATCTGGGAAGGGTAGGATTTTGTGATTCTTTCAAGTCTGAAGGTAAAATCTGCAGTGCCATATGGATAATATCAGATCATCCACTCCTCTGAGATCTTTACAGTCTTATTGCAGAGGCAAACTCAGGCTAGGTCTTCAAGGCCAAAATCTTAAAAGCAACTTCTAAATTTGCACTCTCACTCCAATTTTGCTTGTGTGTGGCACCTTTATGTGCAGCCTAGAGATGTAAGCAATGGGAGGCAGAATTGGGGAGAGTAAAGTAGCTGCAATCAAGGAAAAGATTTAGCAAAAGGGGTAACAAAGCACATTTATAAGCAAAAATGCAAAAAGGAGTCCTTAAGAGAGAGGATGGAAGAGGGAAAGGCATTGCACAGAGATGGAATTAATAATATTTAAGAGAATGCAAGAGATAAAAAGCACAATACAAATATCAGAGGTGGAGGCTGTATTGGAAGAAAGACAGCACAGCTAATGGTAGAAGGTGAAAAGACAGGCTGAAACTATACTTTAAATTGTACACTATCAATATAAAGTATAGTTTCAAGATCCGCTTAAGTTGATCTAAATTCCAGCTGCTTTTGCAAAGGGAGACCTGCACACTCCTCCTTCATTCCTTCCTCCGAACGATGTGCTGCAACTGGTAATACAAAAAAGAAAAATTCATCTAGATCAGATCCTTGATCCAGCTGACTAACTGCTCATATTAACATTACAGCTGCCTCAAGGCAGAGGCGGGGGGGCAGACATAGGAAAGGGCAGCATAAAATTGACTTACACTGATGATGGATCTGTGCTCTTGGTCTGAAAGTCCTGGTGAGATTCTGAGTTAGAAATTATTTAGAGGAGAGGCGCTAGGAAGACTTGCAGTGGTAACACAAAGAAAGGAAGAAGCCACCTGGGACAGTATTTATAGCGAGCAGTTTAGACGGCTGCATGCAGAAGAAAAAAGATGCTCAAAACACTTAGGATGCAAAATCAGGCATTTAAAAGTTACAAAAAGCCGGTGTTAATGTTGCCTGCGTGTTTAATTCAGCACCCATAGGCACGCCTGCTGATGCACTCTTTAATTACATGATCAAGTGTGGCTTTATCCCCTGGGGACAGCTTGCAGAGAGGCAGGGTGGCAGAGGCTCCGGGAGTACCATATCCCGTGCGAGTGGGGACCCTGTCCCCCATGGCCCCTGTTGAGCCCAGCAGTGACTGTGACTTGGTGCTTTCGTCACCTCGTTGGACCGTGTATGACAAAGTCCAGTGCTCAGCAGTCCCACCAGTAGCAATACGCCTCCCTCTCGCTGCCTTCCCGTGCATCTCCTTCATGGCCCCCAGCGTATTTCACACTGACTTGTACTGCTTTTTATTAATCTGGTATTTATGGCTCCCAAACAAAACATCTTTCTGCCTCTTTGCCTCATAGCTGCACCTGCAATGTGCTATACATGTGCAGCATGTGTTAAGTTCCCTTTTAGATGGTAGTGTATGCTTCAAGTTTCTCTTGGAATAAGAAGAAACAAGATAGAAAAATAAAAAGAAATTCAGAATAAAATGCCTTCAGAGTAAAGGAGGCACAGATTAGAATATGTTTTGTAATAAATGAAATACAAAACTCTTAGGTCGTATTGGCTATCTTTCTAATGATTTTTTTTTTTTTAATATTAAGTGGGGAAATTAGATCATGCACAAATACACACACGCGCCAAACTGCATTATGGATTACACTCTTTGAAGGAAAGAGTTGAACAAGAACAGTTTACCCAGCCCTGTGAGAAATAAGATGCTGGCAGATGATGTCATGCTTGTCTAGACTAGAATAAAAGATGTATTTTAAAAACTCTTCGCTAACTTGTTTAAATAAAATATTTTAAAATTCTAAGAAATCACAAGTGCTGGCTGATGATCTTAGATTTTACTTTGATCATGTTCTATGGGTTCTGGTGTCTTTTCTTAACATATTTTTAAAATGCTTCTTTTTCTCTCTTTAAGCATACCTGTAGAGAATTGCATGCTCATAAGAAGGTATGACTGATTCTTCTGGGTTACCCAGTTCAGTCCCTTGCTCTTGCAGCCAAGATATCATGTAATTCCTTTCATGTACTGATCAAACTCCTTCTTACAACTATTCAGGGATTTTTTTAGTTCCCATACTACCATTCGGAGGCTGTTTCAGTATTCTGGTTTCTTTTCCCCGTAAATATATTTGTGGCCTGCTTATATTACTTCGTTCTTGGTCGAATCTTGTACTTGAGCTTCGATGGCCTTTTCTGCACAGTGTTTACTGCCCCGAAGTATGGAGCAGTCCTGCTCGCTGTCTTCCTGTGCTAGGCTTAAAAAGAAAAGTTCTTGCCTGACAGAGTTCAGCTCTGGTGAGGACTGCTAAATTTTTGAGGATAGATAATGGTGTAAAGTTAGACACAACAGGGCTCTGCTCGTGCTCCTCGTTCATATCATGACTAAGCTTAAACCAGTCTTTGGTATTGACCTTCAGAGAGGGAGTGATGTGTCAAGTACTTTACCCGCATTTCTCTTTGGAGGTAGGTTTGGTCTTCCAGGGCATAGCGCTCTATGGGATTTTTGCAGACTCATTTTCATTTGGCTTAGTTCTGGTTTCTTACTGTAAATAGTTCAAGTCAGACAGAAGGAACCTTTGTTTATAGTTTGAAAAAAAAATCCTGTTTCTCCTTCGGATTAAATTTCAATTGTTGAGAGTTGATACCGTAACATTTAAACGGATACAATATTCTAAGCATTAGTCTTTCAAATAGAAGGTAGCCATTATGCTCTAAGCAAAATTATTTTCTAATCAGACTATCTAATAGTCCTAATCAAGAATGCATTGGATTTTATGTGGATTTACCACTTGTACTTCATTTGGGAAGCTGGAAATTAGTAAGTTTTGATTCTGGACTAATTTTCTAATTCTAAAGTTACTGGAGAAAGGAACCTGTATATTTTATTTTTGTCCCTTGAAGTATAATGTAAACAGAGGACTGGAAATACAAGTGGCTGGCCATTTTATGTTTCAAGAATTTACTTGAAATGGCTTTATTTTGAAAAGTGAAAGGCATCAACATTGGTGCAGCCTCACCTTGAGTACTGTGAGCAGTTCTGGGCCCCGCAATTTAAGAGGTCCTTGAATGCGCCCAGGGGAGGGCAACAAAGCTGGTGACAGGGCAGGAAGGAATGTCCTGTGAGGAGTGGCTGAGGACTTTGGGCATGTGTAGTCTGGAGGAAAGGAGGCTGAGGGGCGACCTCATTGCTCTCTACAGCTTCCTGAGGAGGGGACGTGGAGAGGGAGGTGCTGAGCTCCCTGGTATCCACTGACAGGACGTGTGGGAATGGTTCAGAGCTGCACCAGGGGAGGTTTAGACTGGACCTTAGGAAGCATTTCTTTACCAAGAGGGTGGTCAAACACTGGAACAGGCTTCCTAGAGAGGTTTTTGATGCCCCAAGCCTGTCAGTGTTTAAGAGGCTTTCGGACAATGCCCTTAACAATATGCTTTATGTTGTTGGTCAGCCCTGAATTGGTCAGGCAGTTGGACTAGATGGTTACTGTAGGTCCTTTCCAGCTGAAGTTTTCTATCTAGTCTAGTCTAGTCTGGTCTAGTCTGGTCTGATCTATTGGTTCATTATATTTTCAGTTTGCTTTTTCTGTTCTTTCTCAAAAACCAAGGAGTAAAGTCATGATATTGAAGCTCTTAAATCGTTTACAACTTTAAAGTCATTGCCCCTGCGTGTGAAATATTTTAACCAACATTTCATAAGGAAGGGTGAATGCTCTATAGTTAGATTGATATGACTGTCACTGTCTTTATCAAGTTCAGGTATATACAAACTATTTTATACATTACTATGTTATACAAGTAGTTTAATATTAACCTAATGTGGAATTACTGCATTTGTTATTTAAAAAAACCCCACCTTCCTATATTACCTGTCATTAATCTTCTGTCAGAAGATTAATAGTGATGGATAAGATGCAGTTCTGTTGTTTATTAGATATTTTAAAATACCACAACAAATAGTATCTAATACGACAATGCCACAATAATACTACAATAAGCAATATCTAAAACAGTAAAATCCCAAAGTGAACAAAGCAGCTGGAACTGCAGCTCTTATCATCTGCCCGACACCAGACACTCCTTTCTGCTTTCTCTTGGGCTTGTTGACATTTACCTCCCCTGCAGAATGACTATGCATGTTATCTGCAAGGTGTTAGTCCATTAGTAATGAGCAACCTTTAATCCTGGTGTAGACATCCTCTTCATGGAAAAGGGTGTGTGTGGCCTTGTTACGATGCATGCGTACCTACATGGGCAAATAACTTCACCCACTGGATTTGTCCCATTTAACCTAGAGGGGCTGCAGTGTCTCATGTGAGTGTTTGTAGGAGTAAGCTCTGAGTCATATTTGTCCTGCAGACCTGGGCGTGGAAGGGATTCAAGATCTGTGTAGGGGAACAGACTGCCAGCGTGTGCGTGCACAAAGGTTGGGGCTGGGGAGAAGCCTGGAGTCCTTTGCACTAACTCTATTTAGAAAACCAGATGTTTGTGCTGACAGAAAAGAATGCAGCAATGCACACAGAAGTGTTGTTTATGTTGCCATTATTAAAAAACAACACTGGATATTTTTTTTATTAAAAAATAAACTATTGATCTGGCAAAAAAAAAAAAAAAATGCCGTGGCAGCGTGTGACCTGTTTTCCTAGGATGCTTTGGCTGCTTTTTGATTTTCAGATTTTTCTTCCATATGCTGTTGCTATGGTAAGAATCAGCACATCAGGGAGAGGAATCATAACAAGTGATATCACAACAAATAACCTGTAAGAGCTTTGCATTTCCTGGGACGGCACAGGTCAGTTTATAGTTTCTACTGAAGCCCTGTCAAAAGAGTTTTCAGGCTGTGGGCGGCATCTCTCTTGTTATTCATGGGCTACTTTTGTAAGGCCAAAACAAATCAAGAAAGTCAACCTTTTTACCAATAAGGTTATATTAACTACAAACAAATTCTCACCTCCTTTAGAAAATTTTAGGTGTTCCATAAATCAGGAGGGAAAATATAAAGAAAAAAAAGCCAGAAGGAAGTCTGATGGGGTAAAGGAGATGAAACTAAGAAAAGCAAAATTATTGGCATGCCTATAGTAGCATGTCAAGTGCCGACGTGGTAAAGACTGATCAAAGTATTTCAGTATGGAAAAACAAGTGGCATCATCGGATGGTTCAGACCTAATTGCTACAACTGCATACAAGAGTACTTGTGTACCACAGCCTGCTAAACAGAGATCCTGCTGAAGAGAGTTTTGAACTTACTGAACGGAAACTACCTACATTTTGAAATGAGCTTATCACATGATATGAAGCTCTACTTAGTACACTTTTAAAGTAATAACTGTAGTTACAGATTGATTATATGCATGTATTCCTATGCATTTCATATGCATGGGAAGAGGTGGAGAGGGGATCAGAGAGTCCAGGTTTGTCTGAGTAGCCAAAGCCACAGGAGATGACAAGCAGCGGCTCTGCTGGAAGATCAGGAGATCAAAGAGAGTCCATATTCAGCGTTAGAAGAGAGAGGGTTTGCCACACATCAAGGCTAACTCCCATTCCTCCAGCAGGATGCTGGGGGAAAGAGTTTGAGAGGACTGCTGGTCCCCTCCCGAGTTATGGACTTGGAATATAGGAGACTGCAGTCTGACCTCTGTCCATTAGGTAGCCAGAACTAGGGAGACTAACCAAGAGAGTTTAGTCCAAATTTAATGTTTCTCACCACAGACCTGAGGGGTTTTTTATACAAATGGTCCCATCAATCCAGATGTTGCTCTAAATTATCACCTAAATGCCATGTAGAAGAGTAGCTCTATAATATTAAACCATTTAAAACGGAAAGTATAAAAAAATGTTTAGTTAGAGGTTTAGTTAATTCTTCAGGATACAGTGACTTCAGTTATTTTTGAAGCAGGCATCTCCTTAGTCAAAGAGTCAGTGGCCTCACGCTGAGCCCAGCATCCCTTAGGAATCATGCAGCGTTTGCATTGCAGTAGTGAGTAGTGTTTCCAGTAAGTGTTTTAGCAACGTGGCAGGCTTGCCTTCAAGTGTCCTGGCTACAGTTTGCTCACAGTAACCTTGCTCAGACCCACCTGTGTGTTTCCAGGGTTAGCTTTCTGCTGGTTAGCCTGCTTAATATTTTGATCCAGCGTACCAGATCTCACTTGCAGGCTGGTTTGCAAACTTCCCGAGCAGAAAAGTTGGGGTGAAGGTGCTTCCTTGGCAGCAGAGAGACTGTATTCCTCCAGAGGCATGTTGCTGAAGGCCAGAAATCCTGTCCATCCTGAGCTTGCATGGTCCTCCCACCTGCTAGCATAAGTGCTTTCACATAGTGTGGAGACAGTGGAGTTCAATAATAATGTGAGTGAGGAAGCGGGGGGATCAGCTGGCTGAAAACTTAGGCCTCCTGGAAAATCCCCCTCTAGCATGTTT
Source organism: Chroicocephalus ridibundus (assembly GCF_963924245.1). Lineage (NCBI taxonomy): Eukaryota > Metazoa > Chordata > Aves > Charadriiformes > Laridae > Chroicocephalus > Chroicocephalus ridibundus. The sequence goes on from NC_086285.1 coordinate 98,865,487, forward strand.
CAGTCTCTAACTTTTGTCAATATTAAAAAAGATGTTATGCCAAGGACCTCCCTGAAAATCCTGCTAACCTTCTGTCTTTGTTGGTATTAGATGTGGGTGTTTTAAATCAGTGTGCAGAATTACAGTTACTTTTACGCTGTCTTTATGAAAGGCTGATGGCAGTCTGCTTCTTGCCTTCTTCTCTTGTCTCTAGTAGCTCTTGTGTCCATTTGCCGATATCACCTACATCTGCCATGGGGCTGAAAAGCTCAAAATAGAATCCAGTGCCTGGAGATTTCTTCCAAATATGTGCATGGACAGGTGAGGAGGACACTGACCCCAGAGCAGAGACTACAGATTGTGATGGGCCTCAGGCAGACCTTTGACATACTCCAGCCATAGGAGTTGGTCAATGGGTGGACCTTCATAGGCATCTAAGACACGTGAAATCAACAGAACTTTGTAGAAAACTAGGCTTCTTTAATGCCCTTTCTGTAATGCTTTTGTTCATAACACTGCCATATGCTAACTATCCACATCTTTCGTGGCTGCTCTTGGCTTTTAGGGGTGCTTGGCATTGTGCAGACCTTTGCTTTCTGCTGCAACTTCTGTTAGAATTGTGTTAGTTTTCACTGTTGTTACAGCTTCTGGTGCATTTTGAATAGTCATATATTTCACTAAGTAGTGTATTTAAGATACTTCTTTGAGAAGGATTGTGAGATTTAAAATGTGGAAGGTCTGAATGAAAAGCAATGTTCTTCTTTGTAGCCCTCTTTTGAGGGTGTCTTCTGACACATGAAACTTTCATTATACTTTAATTATTGATAGGAAGCATTTTCTTACCAGCATAGCACTTACACACAGTGAAATCACTTTTCAGGAGAAATTACTGCAAGCAATTTTTGGATGAGTTTCAGTTTTGCAAATTGCTTAGGTTTTTTTTCCTTTGTTTTTCTTAGTACCCCATAAATTAAAGCACAAATGATAAGCAAGATCATTACGCTGTCATGAATCACTCAAGTTCTAATGGCCTAATGCACTAAGCCTTAATTAGTAATATTGTATTTTTAAAAAGACAATATTGTGAATGAAACCTGAACATGCACTGTTTTATAACGGGGCTTCCCAGAAGATTTTAAATGGATTCCTCTTCTTAGTATGTTTTTAAATAATTGATACAGCCACTTCAAGCCTTTAGTAGACAAACGAATTATTGGCTGCTAGTGACAAAATTTGGTTTGGGCATAATAACTTCACAGAGACATGGCACTGCATACATCTGCTGCTCTAATTAGAAAGTTTGCCTAGGGTGCTTGTATCAGAAAGAGTGGGAAAAAATAGCGCTGCACAATCTGTTGTAACAGAGTGATTCCTGCGAAATGTGATTTAGACAAGATTTCTGGTTAACGCTTTCACTTCTGCTGCAACGCTCCGATGCCATTTCAGCAAATTTTATACAGGCGGCACTGTCTTGGCCTTACCTGAATGGGCCGCCTGCTTGGAAAGGCCACCACTGAATGCTTGATTTAGGGCCTGCAAGTGCACCGCTCCATGGTGCAAAAGATGCTCTGTCCCACAGAAGTCACTAACAGGCCCTTGAGCTGCCCCATCCACAGAGAATAAGCCAGCCATCGCGGTTCCCTGGTGCTGTGTCCCTTCATTCCAGAGAGCCTTTCAGCTTCTGCTTCTTTATGTAGGCAGCGAAAATCAGGAATAAAAGCGTAAAAGGAGTTTTGGCAGTGCAGTGACAGCCACCCATTTTGGGGGGGAAACTTGTTGAGCTGGGGCCAAAAGCAATTGCTGTGGGACGGTGATCAAGAGCACCTCATCTAACTGGGGAGCATCCAGCACTTGAAACCAAGCCCTTCTTACTAGAGCGGTTGTATCTCATTCAGTCAAACAGCATTTGGGTCAAAATAAATAGCTGTGGTTATGGGGAGAATTAATCAGAAGCATACAAGTAAGAACGGCTTTTTCTTGCTTCCTGACTTTAATTTACCAATTCACCGAATATTTCCTGGGAAAGGATCAGTTTCAACAAATACCTGTTTTTAAACACACAGCAGGAGTTTGTTGTCATGGAAGTAAAAATTTATTGCAGCTTTCTGGAGAAACCTGGTGGGCTTGGTGGAGAGTACAGAGAGCCAGGTCCTGTTCTCCTTAGACCTCATTTAAGTTAATAAATAATTCCAGTACAAGGCGCTCTAAGGGTGCTGAAAATAAAGCAAAGTAGAATTTGATTTAAAGAAAAGGAAAGCAATTATCCCAAAAATGTTTATGCCTTGGAGAAAGTGAAAGGTGATCAACCATGTGAAATTCCTTGTTATCAGCCTATCCAAATGTTTCATTTCAGAGAGTAGATAAATGTCTTAAAGGCAAGTGCACGTGTTACGGGAGATGCAACTCTATTTTACACGTCAAATTATGTGTTCATACTATGGCATTGTGCAACAGCAAAGAGGCAAAGCAGCTTTTCAGATACGCTAATGCGATGTTTATAAAAGAAATATCAGATATCAGAAATCAGAGAAATGTAGTAACCTGATGTGAAGGTGTACTTCTGCTTATCTGTTGTTCTTTTGAATTTTCCTTATCGATGTCTTTACAGAGTCAGAAAGGATGAAACAGTATGATGCTGAGGTATCTCATACGTTTATAGAGCATCCTGCCTGACATACAGCTGGATTTGAATTTCTTTCTTTTACAGTTTTAGGCGCTGGCTAATCCAAGTACTTCAGTATTTTGTTAACTATATGGTTAGCGTAATATTAAAGTATTTATCTTTTTTCAGGGCCACAAATGATGATGGTAGAACGGTATCATCTAGAATACATATACATTAATAAATTTGTGGATAAATAGCATAAAGTATTTATCTTGTTTCCATGAAATATCAGAAATTTTTGAAATAATGAAAAGATAGTGGTTTTGTGCCAACATGTGGGGAGGAATTAAAGGAAAGGAGAAGAAGAAACCACAAATTGTTGTCATTTATTTGTTCAGCCAGCAGCAAATGCCTAAAAATCAAAGAAATCTGATGAGAATGATGAGAGACTTTAGATCACCTGGTGTTGAAGTTAAGTTTATTTTCCCTGTAAGGCATGCTTAAAGTGTCCCATTGATGGGTATTTGAAGGTTTTTTAAAGTTTAATTTCCACTGAACTGAAATTTATGGTTCTAGGGAGGATCTCATAAGGGAGGACTATGTAAAATTCCTTTCTTATCCTTCTAAACGATTCTGCTTTTCAGTGGGTCATTAGCTTTTATGCAGTATGCTATGTTCATTTGTGGACTAACTTTTGACATATGTATTATTCACGTTGTGACTGATGTTCAAGTTTCATCAATGATTTCACTGTCCAAAAGAACATTAGAAAGAATTAAGAACATCGCTTTGAGTGCACTGGTACTCCACATGCTTAGTCATGTTGAGCATACACCAAGACTTTTTGGCATATCCTTTCGAAGTCACTCTTGATACACAAGTGAAATTGAATTAATGATAGAATGATATTCTGTCTTCAACAAAGATGTGTTCCATTCTTGTTTGTCCTGCTTGCCTCATCAGCACAAAAGACCATATATATAGGCAATTTCTTTTCTGCCCTTTTCAAGTCTCCAGACAATGGTACAAGACCAAAAGGATGACAGGAGCCAGTTTTTATGCTCAAGTTCTTTCCCTCATTTCAGAAATTATCACTCTTCCAAAAAGAACTGAAAATCAGAAGCTCATGGTCAAAAAGTTCAAATGTGGCTAAAACCTGAAATGCAGCAAATTGGAGATGTTTCCATGGTACTTTGTTTCCGTGGCCTGAAGTTCAGTGGACTTACGTTTTTCTATGAACTTGACTTCCTGACCAACCAGTGTCCCCTGGTATAAGGAGCAGCCGTGTCCCTTTTTTAGTGGACTGTGGGAATCCGGTTGCCAACAGCATCATGGAAGATCTAATCAAGCCAGAGAAAGGAATGGGAGTATATACCTTTCAAACCACGTGCAGGAAACACTGTGACTTCCAAGTGCAAGTGTTCCGGCTTTGACTAACATTAGAATTAGAAAGATTTTCTGTCAGATTTTTTCATGGGAAGCAAGTTTTTCTGCAGCATTGGGGTGAAAAAGGCAGGTGGAGATGGGCAGGGAGTATTGTCACCAAAGTATTTTTCTGTTGAAATGAATTTCTGATACAAATTGTTCAATCTGGCCCTTGTGCTGTAGCACCACATGAGCCGGATGAGAAGGATGAACAGCCAAGACCCCAGCTAGACATCTTTTGGGGCACTTGTTATCAGACACCAAAGGCTCCTTGGATCTTACCTGTAGTTGCATCAGAGAGCTGAATGAAGTACAATACTTGAGAGCAATAAGGAAAAAAAAATGACTAAATATTTTGAGTGCAATAGAACTATATGCCTGTAGGTAGCAGGGGTTCACAGAATGCTATCCCTCATTAAGTTGTTTGTATTTATACAGGTGGCTATATGAAAAAAAGAATACAGGAGCTTGAATTTATTTGTTGTTCTTACCAGAAAAGAAGACAGCACTTGTTAAAAAAATCAGTTAATTATTTTTCATGTCACATGACCTAAATGTTGGCTGAAGAAAAATTAAAAAGTGCTGGCAGGTGACTGAAAAGTTCCTACAGTAGCTGGTTTATAGGCACACTTTCTCATGTAGTACCGGTTTTGAAGGTACCAATTTTTTATAATTGTTTGACTGTACAAGACGTACAGTTCTCTGTTAAAGCTCTGTCACTGTGTCACAGTGCAACTTACTGCAGGCTAAAGAGTTGGACTACAAACTGGAATAAGCACTAAGAAAATGGTGAAGATCTCATTCTTAATAAAGTAGCTTTCAAACAGAAATGGTAGAAGGAAATGCAGAAAAAGAGGGATCACAAAAAATCTAGTTGCATATCATTATTTCCACCTGCTGATGCAAATTATAGCTACGCTAGGGTTGGGAGAGCAGATAGTAACACACCCTGTTGTGTAATAAGCAACGTTATTGCAATGTCCCTCCTCTTCTGGTATAAGAATACAGTTGGTTATAGGAGAGTGTAGAAGTCACCTGAATATATTTTCATTAGCATTTCTTTCAAGGAGGGCTGCCATCATGCCTGGGCTCCTAGAGATTCCCTCTAACACTTGAAGCATATTTTCTGCTGGTTGGGGAGTAGGTTGGGTAGACAAATTCATGTGAATTGGGGACTTAACGAATAAGAGTGTCTCATATAGATGCTTAAAGAAAATTCCTCCTCCTGAGCTCGCTCTTGTGAGATTTATTATGAGGAAGAATAATCCAGGCCAGTATTTGGTAATTGCTCAGTTACAACTGAGATTTATTCAGTCTGCTGTCTGCCTGGATATTCACAGTTTTCACAAAACTCAAGCTTGAGAAACGCACATACGTGTAGAGGCGCTGTGTGCTTTATTTATTTCTCTGCAATGATATTGCATGGAAATACACTTGTATATTCTGTGTAGAGAATCAGGTTTCAATTTCCTTATTCAAACCCCAATGTAGTTATATTCTTCTGTGTTTTTGATTTTCTTTGTAGAACTTCTCCCAGGCAGCTTTACTGGGGTTTTATTGTGAGTCATGGTAGTCTGCTAGTCTCGTCTGTTTCTGCCTAATCTCATCTGTAAGCTTTAGAGTAATATTTGGTTTCCTTTTCACTGAAATTTTAACCAGTGGGATAAAATATAAAGCATTACTAAGATACCGCCATTCAGCATGATTTAGTTTAGCTGGTATACTTGCTTTGGAGTCCACCCTAGTAGCTAACATGCACAAGCACGGAGGTCTCTGACTGCGTGGGTAAGCTCAGTGTTGAAATCCCTCTTATTTGTTTCACCATTTTGAACACTTTAACATATTCCACCGCAAGGTCTCTCACTGCACAGAAATATTTTAAACGGCTCTGTTAGAGCAAGCTCAAAAGATGATCTCTCTGACATGCATTCTTCAAAGGAAGACTACATTTCTCCGCAACAAAAAAATGTGTCTTACCTCTCCCCTTTCCTGCTGTGAGCTGTGCCAGAGCTGTCATTTTTTCAGTAGGGATTGTTTATAAAAAGGACCTATATTCTGCTGTTCAGCACACTAGAAACCCTTTAGTTTTCAGTTTCAGTGTATAAATATTGATTTTGTACCTCACTGGTTTTGTTAGTTACTAACTCAAAGGTGATAGCATTTTTGTTGAATAAATGTCTTTACGGAAATAAAATGCTATACCTTCCTAAAAGCTATGTGCTTGTTTCATAAAGCATCCATTTAATCCCAGCAGCTAATTGCAGTCTGACTGGGGGTACTCTGGCTTGAATGTGATGTGTTTTGTTACTTAAAAAAGCCATGCTCAAAAATGACCACAGATGACGATTTATGATCAAGCTATGCAAAATTTACATGCAGATTCAAGTTAAAGTCATCAAAGCACTTGATTCTGTTGTTAGGTATGCATACCTATTCGTGATGCACCTCTTACAGCAGTTTACTCAATTCTTTTAATGTAACTTTAGATTAAATATAAGTATTATTGCTCATTAGAAAGCACTGGATTTTGCACGGCCCAGTTGGCTTCAGATTTCTGTTTTCAGTATGTCAAGAAATTAGGAATAGAGGAAGAGTTAGAACCGGGAAGGGTCCCATGCTTTGATCCAGTGAAAGTGCTTTTCATAAAAAGGCCTTAAAGCTAATTATCCATGGAAAAACTGCGCTTTGAACCTCGGCCTCAAGCTGTGAGATTTGATTCCTGGAAGCCACGTTTGTGTGGCTCGGTGACCAACCCTCGCTCCTGTTCCTGTGAACCTGACTTCAGAAGTCCAGCCAGTTGGAAAACACTTCTGTAACCAGAATGAGAACAGCCTCATGCTTGCAGAGGTTACAGATAGAGAGGATACTTGGCAATGTGAAAAATCAGCCTCACTGGTGTATATTTCAACACTTCTCTGAAAGCTCAGTTTTGCGGGTTGCTGAGCATTGCTCAGCCACCATCAATTCCTCCTGAAACCAGTGGACCAAACCCTCAGCTTCATAAATCAGGGAAATTGCTACTGTCCCAAATATATGCTTGATTACTACAGAAAAAAGTCACCTCAAAGCTGGAGATGGTCTGCATTTTCAGATCTGCATATTTTAAGTCTGCAGTTCTACCCAACTTTTTTTGGTACTAGGAAAAGTTTCTGATCAAACTGGGGGTGGGTGGGTAGGTGGCTCATAGATTAGGAAAATCCTTTCAATTACATTCAGAGCAAAGTTCTTAAGTGCCATATAACCAGGTACAATATAAGTACAGTATGAGTATGATATAACCAGGTAGCAACATTTCTCTGCCTTGGACTTGATGAATTGCAGACTTGGTGGTGTTCCCCAGAAAACACAAGAAACAGATCATCTTCATTGCACTGAGTTTTCCTAAGAGGTTGGTAAAGAAACTCAGGGAGAGTGAATGCGGCAATTCACATAAGCCAATAATACCTCCTGCTTTTGTCACAAATACTACAAGTTTGACAAATGCAGAAAAGGGCAAGGGCTAAATGAGAAATGAAAGGGAAACAAGAATTCTTGTGTCTGTACAGTATTCCAGAGAGTTTAATGAAATGCTCCACAGCAAGTAAGGTTTTTTACTGTGTGAGCCCTGGAAGCTCATCCATAGGGTTCCCTAGTAACTCCCACAGCCTACATGGAGAATGCCGGCTCAAGGCTTACTGTCAGAAAGCTTTTCGTGCATTAGTGAATCCCAGTATTTCAGACTTGCAAGAAGGGACTCAAGACACCCTGCTCAGAGCCACTACTTTCTCAATATTGTTCCTTTCATATTTATTTTTGAAGTTATGCAGCAGGGCATCTGCTCCTAACTATCTCCTTCCTCTGTCAGGCTTTCATGCCTTCCTGTTTCGTTGTCACCTTGAAGAAGGCATTCCATAGTCTCCTGCAGTGACTCAACAGCAGGCTTCTTTTGGGGCAGCAATCCCACTCTAGTCGTGCAAGCATGTCTTCTCGCGTGCAGTGGTGGTGATTTTTTCAGCCTTTTAGTCCATAGCTAGGAGCAAATGTTCTTGCTATGCTATTTATTTAGTCAGAATTTGGGTCTTACATCTTTCCCTTTGGATTGTACCTGGACGTAAAGAAGGTTCGACTTTTCACAGCTCTTTTATAGTTTAATGTACTGCAGTTTCTTTGGTCACTGAAAGCATCAGCTTTACTATAGGGAAAGACACCTTGCTAGCCATCTCAAAGAAAATTAAGATTTTGCCTCTCCATAACTGTCCTCCTAATCCTTTAAGCCTTTTCCAGCCCAAATTCCTGTCAAATTCATCGGAATGGAAGAAACCTAGGTTAATACCTTAAAACAATTACCAATCTGGTCTCTGCTTGAATAATGGAATAGTTGTATAAATATTGGAGTTAGGAGTCTACGTTTCTGTTTGCATTATTTCTGGAAATAAATCCTTCGAGAAGCCAAGGGGTTCGTATGTGAGAAGTGCTGTTAGCTTACGTAATCTTGTTGTGATGCTTGTTTTCATTGCAAATACTTGTGTGGACATAGACAAAAAAATAATTGCAGCTAAAGATTCCATCCACTATTCATTTTTAAACTTTTTAATTGTCCTTTATTTGTGGTGCAGTAGCTAGCAAAGAAGCTGCGTCGGTGTATATTATTTGAGATGACTTTATATTTTTGAAGGTAAGGGCTGTGTAAAAATGTTTTGAATAATGACCTTTGGGGTACAGCAGTACTACACAAATCTTACTGTCAATAGAGCTAGTAGGAAGAAAAACAATTGAGAGAGCACATTAGCACTCCAAAGCACATACTGTTAGTTCCACAAGAAAACACTTACTGAGCTGACAAACACTGGGCAAGGTTTGCCTTGCTGCAGTGTGAGTGCAGCTTCTCCTTCCCATTGTAAAACAATGTTTGCAATTAAAAGTCTAACCAAAATATAGATACATAAAGCAGATTTACTGGTAACTACTGGTTCAAACCTCAGCATCTGCGCACCCCCAGTCTCCTTCTCTCCAGAGTCTTTGCTTTGTACTGCTCAGCATCCATTTCCTGCTATGTATTGGAGCTCAGCATCTGAGGGAATTAGGGGGAGAAAACACTTAGAAAAAGAGAGCGCTTTGCTCCCTTTTTTAAAAAGAAAACTAAGAGTCTTAAAGAAATGTAAGAAACCCAAACAAGCTAAACTTACGACCTTAACCGTGAATAGTTTTAGACGTGGGCCATTGATAAGGCTATAGTCTTTCATACCTTTGCTCTTGCTCTGTGCCCCTCCCAAGTAAAAGCAGAGTTCCTAGCAGTGTTTTCACAAAGGGAATGCCATGAGCAGTCAAGAAGCCAGTTCTCTAAGAGACTGATGTCCAACCATCAATATTCTTGACTAATTTTGAACCTCCTGCTACAAAATAAACTGCATGTTTTGATTAACATGATGCCTACAGAAATCAGTGTAGGAACCTGTGTTGAACATAACCCATGTGATGAATACAAATCTTTGCCCATTTAGAGCGACCTAAAAAGATGCATACAGGACCCATGCTCTCAAAGGCACCAAACGCCCACAAAGTTTTCCGTGAGCCTTCACATAAATACCTTTGAGGATCTCAGTCTTGTCCTGCTGATAACTCAACCTAAACTGATGTACCTAAGCTTTGAAACAACCATTGCACTTAAATACTATTTTATGAACAACCATCTATCACAATAAGGCTTGTTTTAGCATCAATGAGATATGCAACTTATGTTGGGAAGCTTCTTCATCCAGCCATTATAAATATTATGCAGTTCTCTTCTTTAAGCTCTTGAGCAGCTGCCTTAAGCACATCTGTTAGTCAATGCAGAGAGCTGGGAACTTCCAGAGGGCCATTCAGTTATTAAATGGATTGAGTTACCTTCAGTTTTAAGAGGATGATAGCCCCCTGGTAAATGAAGTGTTTAAATTTGTCCTGCAAAGACTTAAGTAACATTTCTGTGGGAACATAAATACTAATTGTTACATGTATCACAGTAGTTTTCAGATATGATCTTACAGACCCCCAGGCCTCTTTGGACTACTCCTGAGGGATCTGTGAAAGGTAATTAACACTGCCTTCCCACTGGTAGAAAATTTTGTTATCTAGGGATCCGTGCATTCAGCAGAAAATTATTTGGGAATATAAACAGAAAAACATTGAAAAACACAGGGAGCTGCTGCTTCAGAGCCAAATGATATTAGCAGTTGAAGAAACATGCTAAATTATCATGCAAATGAAGATACTCCTTAGATATCTCAAAATGATAAGGTGTTCTGTCCACGCGTCTGGGGATGATAATGACATTACAGCACTTCCTCCTGGGAGCTTTATTTCCTATGAGACTACATTGTCACAGGGATAACTGAAGCTGCGTTTCTCCTAAAACCAATTGTCCTGAAAGAGATCTGTGTTTCTGAGTCAGTTCTTCCAGTCATATATTTATGAGAGAGAAATGGGACGCCTGAAGTGAGGTGCTGCAGTTCTCCATACGACTTGTCTGTAGCTTCTGATTGTTGCGTAGGTAAAAAGAGTTTGATTCTTTGAGCTCATTCTGTTCACACTGATGGCAATGAATACTAGTAGAAAGCCATGTAAAGAGACATAAGCAGCTCAACTCAGAAGACCACAGCCAGTGAAAGCAACAGGAACATTTCACCAGAATGTGCAGGAAGTTTTGTTTTGAGGGCACACTGTCAGAGAGAGGACCACTGATTCACCTTTATTTACTGCCCAGCAGCATTTGGAGAGTATTTCCCTTTCTCCTACTTGCATTCATTCAGATTTGTCCATAATTACCCTGCCTGAGGTCCTGATAACTAACCAAGAGGGACAATATTTGTTAGCAACTATATAGATACATGTGCAGGTAGAGTGATGCAGGCAGTCGATTTTATTTATTGACTACGTGAATCGGAAGAATAAGAAAAAATCACACAAAAGGATTTTGTTCAGAAAATTAAAATCTACAAAGCAAAATAAAACACCCACCCCAATATTTAGTTTAACCTGAAGTGAAAATTGTGCTTATGCAGCATTTTGGGTTTTAAACTTTTCAGTAGAAATACAGCTAGTTTTACAAATAAAATGATAGAAATACATCTAGTTTTACTCAGAAACAAACATTAGAATGGTTAATTTACAACTGAATAATTTTTTTTTCATACACAGACCAAAAAAGCCAGGCCTTTGTACTGAATTCAGGCTGGATTTTGCCGGGGCAGGCCTGTGGGCATTTTTTTAATGGGTGCTCAGCAGGGTATCATGCCCAGACCCAGCATCTCCAGTGTCTTGAGTATGCCAAGTGCTAAGTTTGAAAAGGTCTGTGATTTTTCTTTCTTTTCTCTTTTTTTTTTTTTTAGTTCAGGAGCATGAGAACATTTCTGATGTGATTGCAGTTGTCTTAAGAGATCAAGCGTCTAGTAACTGGAAAATGAGGAATGTTTGATATTGTAGTTTGAGTCAGGCTTTGTGTATGCTTTGTAAGTAGCTATTTAGTTATACAGAAATAAATGGAGACCTTCAAATTCTTATCTTTTCTTAGTAGCACATGGATATGCTGTTCAAATAATGCAAAAAGACCAGACTGCCTTGGCTGTGAAATGCTCTTGGGGGTATGGTAATCTGATAATAACCAAACACCATGGAGTAGTCTTATCATTTTTTATAAAACAGTATTAATTATGGGAGCAAAAGTATTCAGAGGAAGATGAGATTGGTTGTTTGGAATGGCTCCTCTTCAGGTTGTTAATCTCTTCCTTAAAATGTTGATCAGCTACTCTGACTTTCTCAGTAAAATCACTTCTGGTAGTAAACCCGCACTATGTGTGAGCAGTGTGACTAAATGGAGGTAAGGAGACTGATGCAAAACTATGATTTTTTCTTAAAACAGGGAGTGACAGAGAGATTTGTTGTTTTGGTCGTGACTTTTTCCTCCTTTCCTTTTGCCATATGAGTAGTCAGTAGGCTTGAATTTTGAGTCATTAATCTCTTGAGGTATGTGCATGTACGTGTGTGTGTTTCAGGGTTTCAGTGCATATGGCCCCTTTTTCAAAGGAGCTCGAGACATAAAACCTCTTCATTTGTCACGAACTAAGGTCAGGCCTCACTCTGGTGAGCTTTTATAAAAAGCTGTGCATAAATAAAAGTAAGCAGTCAAACTGGGGTCTCACCTGGTATGAAAACATGCTCCATAGATTGATTCTGCAGAAATAGACCCAGAAAAACCTTTGGGAGGCAGATACTTCCTTCTACAGTGGCACCTTAGCAACCCATTAGATTTTCATGGAAGTGGCTTCTGTAAGCTATTAAATCAGTGAACTGTTCTTGGCCAATTTCCCTTCTCAGTTCTCAGAGAGCTCTCTTTAAGCATCAATATGTAATGCCAGAGTAAAAACAGAATTTTCAACAGTAAAGTCAGAGTTCATGTGGCTCACCTCTTCCTTATCCCTATGTCTACAGATAATAAGGTATGACCTCTTTGCAGTCATTTGTTGTTCCCCCAGAAAGTTTCTGAAATCTCCCTACTTGTGAGATGATTCTCCAGTTCTTTATCCTAAACCTACAAAAACATATGAATAGCCAAAGTGCCATCAGGAAAAAAAAATAGAGTTGATCTCTCTGCTGTGTTGGTCCCTACATAGGCAAGGAATTCCACGTTCAGGTTCAAGAAGATTGGCAAGATTACAAGAATGCCGCCAGAGTGTGCAGGGATGAAACGAGGAAAGCCAAAGCCTCCTTGGAATTAAATTTGGCAAGGGATGTCAAGCTCAACAGGAAGAGCTTCTTCAAGTATACTGGAGGCAAAAGGAAGACCAGAGAAGTTGTGGGCCCACTGCTGAATGAGACAGGAGCCATGGTGATGGAAGATGCGGGGAAGGCGGAGTTACTGAATGCCTTCTTTCCTTCAGTCTTTACTGCTCGGCCCAGCCCTCAGGAGTCCCAGACTTTGAAGAAAGTAACAGGGAAAGAGGAAGACTTCCCGTTGGTTGAGGAGGATCAGGTGAGGGATCAATTAGGTCAATTAGATATTCACAAGTCCATGGACCCTGATGGGATGCACCCGAGAGTGCTGAGGGGGCTGGCGGAAGTCATTGCTGGACTGCTCTCCATCATCTTTGAAAGGTCCTGGAGAACAGGCGAGGTGCCTGAGGACTGGAGGAAAGCCAATGTCACTCCAGTCTTCAAAAAGGGCAAGAAGTAGGACCCGAGGAACTACAGGCTGGTCTGCCTCACCTCCATCCCTGGAAAGATGGTGGAACAGCTCATTCTGGGTATCATCTCAAGGCATGTGGAGGAAAAGAAAGCTATCAGAAGTACTCAACATGGATTCACCGAGGGGAAGTCTGACTAATCTGATAGCCTTCTATGATGGCATGACTGGACGGATAGATGAGGGGAGGGTGGTGGATGTTGTCTACCTTGACTTCAACAAGGCGTTTGACACGGTATCCCACAGCATCCTCACAGGGAAGCTTAGGAAGTGTGGGTTAGATGAACGGACAGTAAGGTGGATAGATAACTGGCTGAAAAACAGAGCTCAGAGGGCAGTGATTAGGGACACAGAGTCTAGCTGGAGGTCAGTGACGAGTGCTGTTCCCCAGGGGTCAGTACTGGGTCCAGTCCTCTTCAATATATTCATGAATGACCTGGATGAGGGGATAGAGTGCACCCTCAGCAAGTTTGCTGATGACACAAAGCTGGGGGATGTGGCTGACACACCAGAAGGCTGTGCTGCCATACAGAGAGACTTGGACAGGTTGGAGAGTTGGGCAGAGAGGAACCTTATGAAATTCAATAAGGGCAAGTGTAGGGTGCTGCACCTGGGGAGGAATAACCCCGTGCACCAGTACAGGTTGGGGGGTGACCTGCTGGAGAGCAGCTCTGTGGAAAGAGACCTGGGAGTCCTGGTGGACAACAGGATGACCATGAGGCAGCAATGTGCCCTCGTGGCCAAGAAGGCCAATGGCATCCTGGGGTGCATCAAGAGGAGCGTGGCCAGCAGGTGGAGGGAGGTCATCCTCCCCCTCTACTCTGCCCTGGTGAGGACGCACCTGGAGTACTGTGTCCAGTTCTGGGCTCCCCGGTTCAAGAAGCACAGGGAACTGCTGGAGAGGGTGCAGCAAAGGGCTACCAAGATGATTAGGGGATTGGAACACCTCTCTTATGAAGAAAGACTGAGGGATTTGGTTCTCTTCAGTCTGGAAAAAAGATGGCTGAGGGGGGATCTTATCAACGCTTATAAATACTTAAAGGGTGGGTGTCAGGAGGATGGGGCCAGGCTCTTTTCAGTGGTGCCCGGCAACAGGACAAGAGGTAACGGGCACAAACTTGAGCATAGGAAGTTCCACCTAAACATGAGGAGGAACTTCTTTACTTTGAGGGTGGCAGAGCGCTGGCACAGGCTGCCCAAAGGTGGTGGAGTCTCCAACTCTGGAGATCTTTAAAACCCACCTGGACACGTTCCTGTGCAACCTGCTGTATGTGACCCTGCTCTGGCAGGGGGGTTGGACTAGATGATCTCCAGAGGTCCCTTCCAACCCAGCAATTTTGTGGTTCTGTGATTCTGTGATTAAATCAGGGCTGCCAGTCTTCAGCATTTATGGCAGCAATTGCAAGCTTTCAGGTGACAACAGGAGCATGCTAGCATTTTGAATGATGAACCCACCATAGACTACCTATTCTTGTGCAAATCCTACTCTGGTTTGGGATCTAGTGTGTCTCCTCTGAAACTTGTGTGTATTTGTATACAGGTATTAAGAAAGTCAATGGACATCTTAAATGACAAGCTTTTTCTCTCCCCTTCCAATTTGGTTTCACTTAAATGGAAGGCACACTGTAGACCAAACAGCTAATATGCGTATTTTGATCAAGTGAGGCACTTCAGTAAACAGTACCAGGATCCACTGAATGAAGGTCATCGACAATGCTAATTAACACTAACCATTCTGAGTACTGAATCTGTAGTGAAGTTCTTTATGAATCTGTTGCATTACATGTTTCATCATTAGAACTCTTTAGGAGTGAATTATGATAGTGTCAGTGCTGCTGCTGCTTTAGCGGATGGAGGGTGCATCAGGGATGTCTCATAAATAACTAGAAATGGTTTCACGATTCAGACCCTGAATTCTGGCAGATGTGATTACTGGTTTGAGGTCTACTCTTGTCACAGGTTGTTTTTTGTATGAGCATCATGTCTTAGTTTTCTATCAATAAAACAGTAATCAACCTTTTTTTCACCAAAAGGGTTGTCAAGCACTGGAGAACAGCCTGCCCAGGGAAGTGGTTGAGTCACCATCCCTGGATGAGTACAAAAGATGTGTAGATGTGGCACTTGGGGACATGGTTTAGTGGCATAGTTCTCAGTGCTAGGTTTACGGTTGGACTCGATGATCTTAAAGGTCTTTTCCAACCTATATGATTCTATGATTTATTTTGAGGGGGAGTGGCTTGGCTTATGTGATTATTAGTATATGAGAACTTAGATAAATAGTAAGTTTAATAAACCAATGTAACTAAACTGAATGGGGAAATTAATGAAGAACGGCAGGATTTCAGTCCTTAGTTCTACATTTACATTGTAGAGCTTTATCTCCAAACGCATTCAGCACAATTTTTTAAAATAGTAAATTATCTTCAGAAAATTATTACTCAATCATCATTATTCAATCAAATTCATGTTGGTTGAATGCTTTCACACTTTATTTTCATTTTAGGTCATGAGAACCATGAAATTATTCTACCTGTTAAAATAAGCATATGGGAATGAAAATAACACCTAGGCTCACACATACTTATTTATCTTATTACCTATAAATGCTTTCTTTTGTTCCTCCAGAGAATTTTGAAAGAAAGAAGAGTTAAGGTAAATTCAAGAATAGTGAATATTTTTGCACCATGAGATAGCGTGTATGCACAACTTTAAAGTTTTGAAACTTTTGGAGGGAAGGGTTAAAACTTTTGTCTTGAAGTCTTCAAAGGACACTATGGATCATAAAGCAGAACACAGCTGAGCAAACATCTGTTTAGGTGTGTTTTGAGGTGACATATAGAAGATATAGATTTTTTTTAATGCTTTGTTTGTTTGGGTTGTTTGGGGCTTTTTTTTGTTTTACATCAGAACATTAATCTGTCGCATCTTCAACCCTGTGTAATTAAGATAGCTCGTGTTTGTGATGCACTGAAGCTGCATGTCCAGTACTGAACTGTCAGTCAAGCTGATAAGTTTGTGTCCTGTTGACTCTTTCTATCGGAACAAAACTGTTGATGGGAATCATAATTTTTTTCTTTTTGCTAAAAACATTTCAAAATGATTCATTGGCTTGAATAACATTTTTTCTGTTCATATCCTCCTAAGTTTTAACATCTTGAGAATACTCTAATTTGAATGAATGTAAATTTAAGTTGTTATTTCCCTTCCCAAACTACCCCTTCTGCAATTTTGCATCATAGGCTTTCTCTTCCATCTTCCATCTTCCATCCTACTTTTACTGCTCTTACTTTCTTAGTAATAGTGACTTTCTCCTTGTATACCTGAGTAGTTATGATTCTGTCGTGAATTTATGTCCACCCTCTGTTCAAAGGAGAAATATTTGTTCTTTATATTCTTACACCATTCCAAATCTTTAGGCAGTGTAGTGGTTACAGAGTATATTAGGACACCACTTTGACTAGGAATAATTCATACTGGCATGCTTTCTTGCAGTGTACGTTTGGCTCCATAGCACAATTCAGTGATAGTGATGCTGAGGCTGTAGATTTCACTGGCAGTTCAAGAAAAGCTGTTAGATACGGCTTTTAGGGTTCTTATTCTCATTCAGTTTTATTTAACTTCTGGACAGGTATCTCATCTGAGGTCTCACAAGCTGTCTCCCTGCTGTATTAGTCTTGTGCTACCAGATACCTTTTCAGTGACTCCAAAGAAGTTTTGTAGTATACAGCAGAGTAACGTAGCAAGAGATCAGGTCCAACTAAGTATGATATTTGAGATAAAGCGTAAAGACCTAAAGTGTCTTTATTTCAAAAGTATTTTTTTAAAATTATTTTTATCTGTTAGAATGCATTTATTGTTTTATTTGGTGTAGTGACACTATCAGTTACCGAGGGTGGGTTTCTTGGTTAAGAATCAGCCTTTGCTGCCATGCAGAGTTATGATCCATCTGAGTAGTATGAAGTGATACTTTAGGTTGAGTGATTCATCCTGGAAAACAATACTTTAGGTGAACCAGAGGCTAGAAGAGTGTAGTGATAAATGAGCTGATTCACTAACCTCGTTCATGCGGCTAGCTAATAATATGTCTGTGTTAGTCTGCATTGACTCTCCTGGCGAATGCAGCCGGATAGGCTTACTTCTTCCATTTATTTTTGGTTTGATTTTCTTCTTCCTTTCTTCATCTTCTTGGGAGAAATACTGGAAATTATATACTGGAGCTAAGACTTCTAAGAGGAAGTTGGTATCCTGTTTGTCAGGAACACAAAAGTTAACTATTAAATAGTTGTTTGAGCTTCTGAACCAAGCTTTGTCAAACTCATTTTTCCTGCCCACTGTGCTCAAGTTATTACTAATGTCTTGTGCTTTAAATGACATAGAAAGCATGGTCTTTTCTTGAAGGAACCCTCTATGACATGTATTGTTGGATAGAGTTGTTGACTGATTAGGAGCTTCAATTATTTCCTTTCTCTGAAACCTTAGCAATACACTGAAATGAACAAATGAATGTTACCCACAGCCCCCTTTTAATCCTTCATCGCCTTTCTCTTTGCTTGCTGATGCTTTCTACTCTTATTTGGAGCACTTCTTCATCTGCCATTCTGGGGAACTCTTAACTCATAAGTGACGCTTTTGAAACTCAGGAGCACCACAGTGCAATATAGTTAATAACAACACCTTCCTATCATGAATTTATTCCCCAGAATGGCATGATTTTTTCATGATTTATTACTTTTATTGTAACCACTAGCAACTTAACTTGCTAGATATATAGCATAACATGAAATCCATCTGCCTTTTGGTTTGTCCAGAAATTAACATTGCCAGCTGGATTGATTAGGAGCATGATATAGTCCTTGAGGTCACATGTGAGATCCACACGTGAATCTGTCTTTGGAGATTTGAAGAGTATCTTGGGAGAGGGAAGGGAATGACCTTGAATTGTTCTTTTCTCTTCCTCTAAATGTTCAGTGTATTTACCTAAAGCATATTTTGGTTTTCTATGTATTTCCTATAGCTAGTACATGGAATTACAGGTTGGGTACAATTT
Organism: Chroicocephalus ridibundus; assembly: GCF_963924245.1. Classification (NCBI taxonomy): domain Eukaryota; kingdom Metazoa; phylum Chordata; class Aves; order Charadriiformes; family Laridae; genus Chroicocephalus; species Chroicocephalus ridibundus. The sequence goes on from NC_086285.1 coordinate 98,883,739, forward strand.
ATACTATGGCCAGAACATTAGACTAGTCATGTTTTCATATGGTTGGACTAAGGCTGACCCATGTATCAGTGCATTTGGGTAACAGGGGCAAGAAGCAAGTTTTGATTTTGCAGTACTTGCTGTCTCACAAGAAACAGAAAGGCACAGTCATCATCGCCCTGATGAAGGCAGTACATCTCACCACACATTTCCAATAGCTCCTTTCTCCTGCAGTTTCCCATGGAGCAGAAGCCTAGGCACTGGCTCCTCTTGCCTTGGTGGGCTCTCCCTCCTGCCTCTCCAGCTGCCTGCCTTTGGCCACAACAGGGCACTAACCCCAACCTGGCTCCTAAGCCAATAAGCCATGTAGCTGATTAACTCCTGTTCTGTTCCATGTGCCACTTGCTGGCAACCTGGCTGCCCAAAGACACGTCTGGAGGATGTATGATTTACAGGTATTGGACAGAGCATGAAACTCTCTTCCATTCCCATAACGGCTTTTTGATTTTCTTTTTGAAGACAATGCTGCTGGTATTTTCCATCAAAAAGCTTATGAATAAACATTTTTCCTCCCGCTTTGGCTTGATTTGGAAATAGAATTCTCAACAAAATCTGAACACCAGCACAAATCAATGTTCTTTTAGTCCTCTTTTGCTTTCCTTCTTTTTTTTTTAATAATGTATCTGCCTTCCCCCACAAATTCCAAATCCAAAAGTCAGGAAAATGTTTTCAGTTTCCTTTTTGCCACCATCATTTATATGGTTACGTGTTACAAAATGTGATATGATGGAATGTGTGGACTTCTCTTTGCCTACCTAATTTTGAATAGGAAACAGTTCTGTGGGAGAGCCTGTATAACAGTTGGCATGTGCAGTCATTCTTTCTCGTTAAAATACTTCAGAAAATAACTACATGTTGACAGTAAAGTAATGGAACAGGAAGTGGCTAAATATTTTCTATATATAGGCCCTGATGTTTGAAGTCATCCTCATTTTTACTAGCAGAAAAAGGAACATCTTCACAGCACCACAATGATAATTTCACTTCTCGCTGCGACAAAGAGGAAAGGAAAAATTTTAGGGAGGTGTGATAAACAGGAAATTTCACTGCAGAATTAGGCACCAAGAATAGTAAGGTACTATTTTGAAGAAAAATGTTGCAAATGCTGTGATAACTGGCACTGTCTCTGAGTTAGTATTCATGAAGTTTATAATTAATTAGGATATGTTGTTACTGTTGCAGCTGAATTTTAACTCTACAGCATTTTAGCATGCTCTTTTTTCTTTGACCTAAATCCGTCTAATTTTTTGTCTTCGTTAAAAGCACAGAACAAAAACACTATTGTGTCTTAGGCTGTGCTCAAGCAGATCAAGGAAGTTTGCATTGCTAAGCAAAGCCATATACATTTTAGTCATCCCAGAAATGTTTGAACTCTACTCAATTAAGTGAGATGAGTGTCCACGTGATGGAAATGTTAACTGGTTTTGCTTAAACCTGTTTGTAAAACAGACAGTCCAATGGGGGAACAAAAGAGGGGAAAAAAATCTGAAAATGTAATCAGGCATAATAACACTTAAGCTTAGAGAGGAGAAAAGCATTTCATTTGTAGATGTAAATGAAATGTCATTACAATTCAGTGTCTTCAGGACAGTTCTTCATTTACGTTGGTTAACATTAGCATTTCTTAAGGATGATTTAATATATATTTGAAAGCTTTTCTTTTTAACTGGGAGATTATTCAGAAGAGCATGGCTGCAGTTTTGCAGATATCATACAATCAGCACTTTCCAGTCCTGTGATTAAGATTTCTATTCTAACCAGAAGAAAATGGAATATGTTTTAAAATGCAGTGAAAAATAACAGAATACTCTATGTGCAAACACATTCAAGACAATTGCTCATGATGTTATTAGGTTCTGTTTTGTTATTTGAAAGTTTGTTCTATTTCCTCTCTGTAAAAGATATGCTTTTGATTAAAAACATGCTGGCTGGTTGTTGGGTTTTTTTCCCCCTAAAAGCAGAGATCTTTGATCTATTGATAGGACAGGATTACCAGCTGCCTTACAAGCTTTTACCCAGGCATGCCTTGCTGATGCCTCATGGCCCTACCTGATAGAAGCTGCAGCCCAGTGGGTATGTCACCGTCTGCTCACAAGCTGTAAGCCTAAAGGCCATGTAACACCAAACCAGGAGGACACACCTGCCTGCTAGGAAATGGGGTGGCCACCAATTCTTAATATGGCTAGTAAGCTGGAATTCTAGGAGAAAGGCTGATGCGAAGATTTGAGTGTTTCTCAGCAGCAATGTGAGCAAAACAGGAGGAACAGAATTAAATAAAGACATTTTGAAGACTTCAGAAGGCTTCAGATCCTGCAAACTACAGTGCCCACTGCCACGTTTGTTAGCTGCTGCTAACTTGCAAGCAACTTGCTGCTAACTTGCAAGCTAACTTGCTAACTGCAAGCAGCTGCTGCTGCTTGAAGATCCTTCAGTCTCCTAACACATGCACAGACCTCTGCTTCACATCTTCTTTTGCAAGATGCAACCATTAGGTCCTGTAAATACAAAAAGTTATCAGTAATGCGTTTTAAACTTTTCTAATAAGCTCCATTTTTTTTTCCTATCTTCAAAACTCCTTTATACACCTTTTCATAAGTGTTTTTCTACACTGGATCTACGATTCACTGTCAAATATATGTCCACCAACTACCTATAGTGTTTTTCTAAGAGTAACTGTAGCCACCAAACAGCTGGCTTCTGGGCTTCGTTTGCTTGCTACGCTCCTACAGGCAAACCTATGGGCAAATAAAACAGCTCCGAAATGCGATGAACATCTGAATGGGGAATTCAGCATAACAATTGCACATGCACGATCTTGCTGCGAAGAGAAGACACATGACAAGTTAGAAGTCCTGCTCATGATGTCTTTCCTTCTGCCGTCTGGATCAGTTTCTGTGGATTGAGATATGGAGGTAGAGACTTCCTTTTATTTCCAGGAGAAGTATTATCCAGGCAGATTTAAGGAAGATTAACTCCAGAGTGAACTTTTTGGTATCCTGGGTGTATGCACAAAGCGCTGGTGTAGCCATACCAGAGAGAATTCCGTGAGGTGGATTATTTCTGAAGGTAGGCAAAAAGAAAGGAAGGTCTGCTCACCCTATTTCAAGATTGTTTTATCACATCTTTATTCCACAGTGAGGAATGTGTTTATACTCATACAGTTTTAAACTTGTGACCTAGATAAAAAGAGGTACATATCATCTTGCAATACCTAAGCCACCCAGTCTCCTTTTCATAGCTTTTGTTATTTTCTCAGACATTTTCCACCTCCTCCATGACATCTCCTGGTTTTAGACATTTTAGAGGCAAGTTGTTTTTAAGCACGGCTGGGTTTCAGGTGTGCTGATGATCAAGTAGCCTAATTTTAAATGTTGGCAGTGCTGTTTCAAATGTGATTGTATATTTGTTATGAATGTATGTTATTATGCTTTCTATATTTTGTCCTTTTTTATACTCTGAATTGTTTGAAGATTTTGTTATCTGACAGATTTAATTTTTTTTAATTTATTTTTTTTTAATTGCTAGTCCCTGGAGCTTTTCTAGAGCTAGCTAAGCACAGCCATAGCTGACATCATCTCATGTTAGTGATAGTCCTTGCTTTGAGTGGGAGGTTAGACTAGTTGACCTCCAGAGATTTTTTCCAACCATCATTTCCATGATTGATCGTGTATTAGTCATTCATTTTCACTGTAACAAAGGCGTCTTTAACTTTATCTTCTTCCTATGACTTCTTAACAAGCTTGTGATGGTGGGGGAAGTAATTTTCTGCTACTCAAGAGCAGGTGAGACACAAACTCCTGTTAGTGGCAGGGAATGCCACGTTCAGATGGCATGTGGTGTTGGTAAAAATCTGAGTGCTTCTGTAGTTGGAGCCTGATCTTTCCCTTAGGGAAGAATCCTTGCACACTCACAGTGATGGGGGGAGACCTGAGTAATTGTGCCTTCAGGTCAATGTCAGTGGTTGTCTGAAAAGCATCACGTTTTGTGCACAGATCTGTGAGGGTAGAGTTTGATCAGACGGATAAATAGCAGAGAGGAAGAACAGAAATTACCTAACTGGAGAGCAGGGGGTAGCAGGGCACAGTACACATTGGACTTAATTCAGCGGGGTTTCTCCTGTATTATGCCGGCTGCAATGTTGACAAAGCACTGGAGTCATTTGAAACCAGTAGGTGTGACCTGGACCCTTGATATTTGTTTGCGAAGAAGTTTGCAGAACTGTGAATGTGCCACCTGTATTGCTGTATTTACTGGGACAAGGTATGGTATCACACTGAAACCGCCTCTGGCGGACCCTGTACCCGTGCACTTTCACACAGCAAGAGATAAACAGTCTGGTGGTGGGTGATGGAAAAATGGGAATCAGTTGGGGAATGATGAAGGCTGTTTAATGAGCTGAGGATAAAAAAAATGAATAAAATTTAAATGCGTATCTTGGCTAAGTGAGAGACAGATGGAAGAAATCTACAAATTTTGGGAGTGTGAAAGCTCTCCTGGAAGATGCAGCTCTGTTGAAATCAAAATACTTCTCAAAAGCAGGTCAACTGCAGCAGACTTTTGTTTCAAAAAATTAAAAAAGGCTGTCAGACATAGCATATTTTAATGTTTTGGAATACATCTTTTTTAATTCTTAATTTTGAAGTGCTTCTTTTGGTGCCCTTTTTTTATCTATTTTGATTTCTTTAGGAATAAGTGCAAACAATAAACAAATAAACAGAAGAGCCATGGAATTTTCCTTCCAAGATTGTTTGAAGTGTTTCAGTTTTGCTGTAATTTGGAGCAAAGCCAGAGTATAAAATCCTTGGAAATTGCTATCATCCGTTCAGTTTTCCCAGGGGGCCTGAGAACGTCTCGTCTTCAGAATTGCACTTCAGCTAGTATCTCTTGAGATGCAGAGGCAACACTAATTGCCAGTAGCCGTACTACAGCTCATTTGCTTTGCACTCCAGATTGCCAGGGACTGAATGTGCAAGTGGTTTCAACATCCCGTTACGCCTGATGTCCAGCTGTAGCGGCACTGCTTCCCCTGTCACATTGCACTGAGAAGTAGCAGCCGTGGTTTTTTTTTCCCCGCCAGCTGGACCTAATCTCTTTCAGGATCCAAACAATTGTAAGGGAAGAATTTTGTACTGACACTTTCTGGGGACTTCATAAGAGATTTAGTAGAGCTTTTCTTTCTCTGCTTTCCTTTTTCTGCTACATCTATTGGCAGGTGACTGGGATAAGTGGTGACTGGTGTGTTGTGCAAGAAGCAGCTCAGTTCTGCTATTGGCTATTCACTATTTGTTTTATGCCATTGAGAGGTTCTTCCTATGTTCGTACATGGAGGTTTCTGTGATACAGTCTGGTGTTTGAGCGCTTAAAGTGTCATTTAGTGCTGAGGAAGTTATTGTTCTTGTAGGAATTCGCAGAAAAAGTGTCCTGGAAAAAATGCTTGCTGTCACTGTATACTCAACACAGTCTTTATGATAAATCTTCTGCATTACAGTAAGTTGGTGGTTTTTTTTTTAACAGACAGATTTCATTGTCTTTCATTGTCTTGTGTGTAGGATATTTAAAGAAACATATAATTAGGACCTCATCTAGAAGTCAAACAATTGAATGAGCTATTGAATTGAGCATCAAAACTAGAGAAAAGAGACTTGTAATTTTCATCCTGGTTCTGGTCTTGCAAAGCGACCTTTGGTTCGTGTGGTACGAGAAATTTAGCATCATCCATTCCGCAACTTTCTGTCCACTTAGCTGCAGTGCTGTCATTACTGTGAAATCCGTGTTCAGGGACTTACTTCCTTTCAGGCATGCACATCACTGCCACCGTGGATAATTGGTTATGTATGGGTAGCATGGGAAGAGGACTTTGCTTAAGTGCTTACAAAGACACTGCTTCGCAGAACTGCAGTAAATAGCTACTTTAGCAGTGCTTTTTAAAACTAGTGTATGAGTTTGTCTTTTTTAGACATAGTGACCTTTAAACTAGCAAATACAAATTGCTGTATGGTTTACAGGTACCACGTGGCATTCTGAAGTGCTACTCAAGAGCATTATGTGCATTCAAGATCAGAGGCCAGTTTACTTTGTGGAACGGAGGAACTATGTGATTTACCTAGCTATCTTTTCAGCAGATTCCTTATTAGAAAGGAAAGTAAATTAGTCCCCGTTAAACCTTTAGTTCTTGTGTTTCATTCTCTGTAAAACCAACTTTGCTCTGCACGATAGGTAATGCCAGCCCAGTCTGCATGACAGCTAGGGGAGGATGCTCAGAAGGTGTCTGGATTTTTTGTACTGTGTGAAATGGAGACTGATGAGTCTTACAACAGAAATGCCTTTTTAAGATACTATCTACAAAAAACTCGTACGGTTGGGCTTTGTACCACTTTAACTGGGATTTACCGTGTTTCAAAAAAATGTTTTTTTTCATAAACCATGAAGAGAATATTGTATTGCATTAGTGGGGTTAAATGTTTGGAAATGATAAAGTGATTTTAAAGTTCAAATAAATTACTTGGGATTAGGGAAGGAAAAGAAAGATTTAGCATTTCTATACCTATACAGAGAATGTGCTTAAGGGCTATTGTGTCTTTAACAGATAATTAGCATACATGGCAATTTGCAAAAGTTACAGTCCGCATTACAGTCAAAGTCACAATTAGAACTAGAACTGTAAATAGCACAAAAACTGGAGTTGCCTTCAAAGGGAGACATTAAGAAGTTGATAAATTATTTTTTTTCCTGCTTTTTTTTAATGAAAAGGACCCAGATTCAGCTGGATATGAAATAAAAAGCATTATGTACAGAAAACGTCTAATAGCTTTACATAATATCTCCTAAGTGGATTGCTTAGGTGCATCATATAAGCTAAATTTCGTCAATCTTTAGCTCTTTGTGCATGACGAAGAGATTTTCTAATAATAGATGAGAGGGTGGAGCCGGAAATCTATGCCAATCTAATGAGAAAACAGGTTATGAACTCAGCTTCATTTAGGACTGAGACCAATGTAATACCAAGATGAGGGCCATTAAAGTTTATTAAATTTGTCTAACAATATCAGCCAGAATTAGTGAAAAAATTACATGGATTATTTATGAAATATGTACAATCTGGAGCTAGTTTGCTTTCAGATCTCTCCTGTGAAAAGTAGTCCTTTATGATGATTTCATAAGGTTGTCATTAAATGGCTAGACCAAATGTATTTTAAAGTGCTTAAGGAGATATTTCATACAGCAGGAGGAAGCAACATGTGTTCCTGTTGCGATGCTTTTGCATTCATGAGAGAAAAATGTTCTTTTTTAAATACGTAAATACTGAATTTGTAAAATATATGTAGAAATGTTTAATAAGATCCTAGGAGCTCCAGTTCAAGGCTCAGCTTGTAGAAATGTCTATGTGAGGTGCAAACGAGCCCCTCTGAAAGAGAGAAGCCAGACAATTGCAGTTCATCAAGCATGGTCATGAAGGGGGCTTTTCAAAGGGATGGAGTGACATGCCTCAGCCACCTTCTGACCAGTAGGTTGTGTAACAGACAGTTTAGCTGTCAGGAACGTTGCCGTCTGTGGTGGGGAGGACTGTTTCTTGGAAATGTGATGCTGGGAAGTCCCACTGCTAGCTGACTTTGTCCTGGCTGACCGTAGAACTGGGAACTGGCTGTGCTGGTCCCTCAGGGAAGCAAGGTCCAGAGCCGCTGGGTAATACGCTAAAGTAGTAGCCATTGGTCATCTTCTATTAATTGGTCCTGATCTAAAAGCCCAAGTTACTCAGAGTAACGTGCTTCTTGAATGATCATAGCCTTTTCTCAAGACATATTTTGGTAACTCCATCAAACATAAGCCTCAGGTAGGCAGAGACCATGTCTTCTTTTCAGCAAATGAGTTGCAAATGAGACACTCCTGATTGCTCAGGATGGCTGGCCTTCAGAGCAAAGTGCCATGCTTACTCAGGTGTAGTCTTGCCAGAAACAACCACCCAGAAACATACACTGGAAGCTACAATGTGAAGGTAGAGATACTTAATACTTAATTTAGATCTTCTCAAACATTTAAAAAAATAAATTAGTTCATGGCATTTAGACCATGTAGGGGACATGGAAAAAGATGTATTCTCTTGGTGATTGAGGATTTTAATTTTTGTACCTATATCTTCTGTATCTTTTGCTGATCTTTTCCATGAGTCAATTGCTGCCTCACACAAGCCTTTGTGGAGGAAGCTGAAGCTGTGCAGCAGTCCTGAAGCCCCTGGATAAGCAGAGGGAGCATGCTGAGAGGTTATAATAATAGAGATACCGACTGCTCTGTTAAAAACCTTGGCTTGCCCCCGAGTCTGTCAAAGATTTCTGCAGTTATCTTGCCTCTTTTCAGTACCTCCAGACAAGCCGGAGCCATTGCGCTCAGTAAGCAGTATTCCTCCTCAAAGCCTTACTAGTCTTTCATTGCCATTTTTGTGCTAGAGAAGCCCTAAAAGGAGTGTTCAGAATGTATTGATTATCTTTTCCCTCCTTTTCTTCAAAACATCCAGAAAGATTTTATTTGCATTTCAATATTTTTATTTAGTTAATCATAAGGACAGAAACCCACATTTCTGTCAGGGGCATTTCCACCTCAGGGACCCGTCTTGGAGAGTAAGAGAGTATGAAAATAGATTTACTGGAATCTGTGCAAGTTACACAAGCATCTGATTCCAGGGAATATATCCCATAATGTCATGTTTGTGTGAAAGATACAGATATACTTCAGGGCTCATGTAGGGTGAAGACACAGCCATGGGGTGGGAGGTTAGATAGCTTGTGCTACTTAAAAAATTTAAATATCACAATAATAATAATAATAATAATAATAATAATAATAATAATAATAATATACCTTACTGATTTTTTACTAAGTTTGAATGCAATATTTTTTAGCTTATGTTCAGTGGTGTCCATGAATCAATGCTAATCAGTTGATGGGTTGACACGGCTACAGTTTTCCAAATTAGAAAAAAAGAATCGTTGAAGAGTCAGCATTCTTTATGGAAAGAGTAACCTATTTTTCAAATTCAATTAATAAAGACGATACTGATTTAATTAAAGGAGGAAGTTGCCATCCCTTGGATAGGATGGAATTCAGTTCCTATTTCACTTGTTTCCTGGTGATTATGGAGCAAAGAAAACCGTAAACACATTGAGTTGTAGTTTTGCCAGAAGTGCATAAAGCAGGAGTACCTCAGATCACTTTTGTTGATAGCTGGATGAGACTCTTGTGTTTTCTAATTTACAGACTCTTTAGCTGTCAAACTACTCGTTCAGGAAAAAAAATTTCTTAAAGGATTAATTAATTTGTGGATGAGAGCATAACTGATATAACTTGTTCCTAAAACAACTGGACACATAAAACCAGTGGGGAGTTGAAACAATTGCTTTTAGCAATAAACTCTTTCAAAAGAAACAAAGCATAACCAAGTTACAATTGTATTAACAAAATATCGTAAAATTAAGATTAAATTAATTCAAAATTTGTGAAGAAAAGGCACTCCCTGATGCACCAAAACCACTCATAAAAATTAATAAAAATTATATGAGATCCGTGAGCTTGCTTTAGTTTTATGAAGAGGCAACCATTCTTCACAGGATAAGAATTCTTGTATTTTTGTGTTAGAAGTGTCAGTTTTGTAATTCATACATAAATAAAAGAAGTGGATGAGCATGCCACCAAGTAGAGAATGTTGCATACAGATTCTGTTAAAATAGAGTGGTTTACTCTTGTCTACAGCTATTACTCAGTTTATTACAGTTGGACTTGATGATCTTAAACCTCTTTTCCAACCTAAACAATTCTGTGATTCTATTATTATTATGTTTACTTATTTCAGCTTGCATCATTCACATTATCTACAAATTAGTTGTATGTAAGGAGCATTGGTGACTTTTTCCATAGCCTGCATGAAGAAAAATACAGAATTACCAGATAATACGAGAATACAGTAATCCTGACCTACCATTATTGTGGGTGTGGCAGGGTGTTGTTTTCTTTAATGAAGGTCACCTAGGTTTGTTGTCCTAAAAACATCTATTACAGCTCATGGAGGATTTGTGGGGTTTTTGACAGGAACTATTCAGTTGTTCTGTATTAACGTAGAGGGTACCTTCTGTATTTTCAGGACTGCTTTAGGCTTTAAAATCGGTTTGTCAGAAATGCTGTAGGAGCCATGATAAGATGTTTTTCCGTACATAACTTTCATTTTTCACACCTTACCGTCTTATAAACAACAGAAGAAAAAAAAAATCACTCTAAAACAAAGCAAATTGCCATGCGGCAAGATATATCCTTATCGGTTTAAAAAATGAAGGATATGACTTTTCTTACAAAGCAAGGCACAGCATCACTCCTACCTTAATTTTTATCATTCTTTCTGCACGTTTCTGTTGCTGTGGCAGTAAATCTTTGCCCTTGTGATCTGTCATGCTAGAGGTTATCTCCTCTAGGTTCTGGGATTTTGAAGCTTGTTGTTGTCTTCATTCATGATTCAGAGGACAGTGGGGCTTGCGGCAGTGAACAGAGCTCTTTCATAACCGGCCATCTGTGATGAGTCGCTGAGGAGGGCCATACGCACAATCCACCATCATCATGGGTGGATGAATAGGAGTAATGGTGAATAGGGGTTACACAATCAAATTTTTTTCAGTCCTGTATAGTAGGTGTTTTGTTACTGAAGAGTCCTCAGAGGAAGACATTTCACTGGCTGACATACCCTGTCCTTTGTTTCCAGCCAGCTTCGCAACTGTTTCCAAGTGGGAGAATTCCCGTAGAGCATAGTCCCTTTGCTCCGCTGTTCCTTTGAAAACAGCAACCTTAGGTCAGTAGTGCCTAAACAAACATACGTTTGTTTACAAGAAGCAGTTCTAAATGGGATGATTCCCCAACCCCCCAGCTGTAGAAGCGATGACGTTTATGATTTTCATTTCCTGACTCAGCAGCTGAGTAACATAAATAGCATTTGCCCTTTGTTACTTAAAGAGCTTTTTGGAAATGTGAAATTGCCTTCTTCCTTTTTAGACTGACTCCTGAATCCTTCCCTTTTTGAAAAAGATGTCACTCTTGTTGAAGTAATTTTTTGGAGAAAAAAACCCAGTTATTTTGCATTCAAAACACAGTCACCGTGTTCAGCTTGCTGACGTGAAAAAGATGTTTTGATGACTCTGGTTCTAGTCAATGGTAGAATACATAATAAACATAGCTCCAGAGGCAGATCTGGTGTTCCCTGCAGGGTATTCTCCTCAGGTTGGATCGTTATAGCAGTTCTGCCCCTACGGTGAAAATCTCGATCCTGTCTAAAAGTTTTGCAACTACTAATCATACTGGGACGATGCAGTAAGAACTACTCTCAGTTAAACACTGCTGTCCTGCCACTGACGCTTATAATACACATTTTTCTCCCCAGGAGTATAATTGGACTATAGGCTTTTGTAGAAAACTACAAAGTGGTCCAAACTTCCTCTCCATGATTTTCTACTAAGATTTTCGTTTCACACAACAGAAAGAATATGGAACGAACATAATAAGGCTACACGGTGCTACCTTGCCCACAGAGAACAGCTGACTGTTGCCACCCAGACAGAGTTTTACTTTAATTGCACGCCTTTTAACATTAGTGATGCTAAGCCTTGGCATAACAGAGCCTCTCCAAAATCTGTGAGATCTTTTGTGTACGGTTCTGAATACTGAAATAGACTGCTGCAGTAGTAGTGTTGTTTTATATAAATTTTAAAACTACATATGTTGCTAAATATAAACTATTCATGGGTTTATCAGCATAGCCCTGTAAGAATGTGACAATACTTCTGATGTCTCTGAACACAGCATTTTTTTATTTGATGTTTCTTTTCAGTTGACAGATATATCAACTCAAAAGTAGCCAGACGGTTCCCAGTTGAATATGAATTTGAGAAGGCTGATGCACGTTGCTTAGTCTAAAAGTCTAAAATAAGTTACTCTAAAGCTATTTGCTCTGAAGTTGCCAGACTTTACAGGATATACATAAATAACTGTGCAAAACTTGAATCCACTCTCCAAGTTAAGCCATATGCCAATTTCAAGATCTCCAGCACAAGAGCATTAAACATATGGACCATTCACTAATATTTTGGTGGAGCACATGTTAGATAGGAGGCTGCAGCTCATGCCTCCTGGGGGCTGAGTCAACGGAGTGACTTTTGTTCACCTCCATAGGCTTTTTGCTCAGGCACCATCTGTCTGGATTTTTTCCCATCTTGGTGGTAGACATCTGATTATTTGAGAACAGGATCAGGCGTGATATAATATTGTAGTGTATCTAAAGGGCCATTAAAATATGCAGAGTAGAAGTGATTGTTTGGATACCAGTCTGAATAAAACAAAGAACCAAAAATGTTGCATTAAATTCCCAGTAATAAAGGAGAAATTATATCAGTAAGCTGATTTCTTAGAGAAAAGCATTTCGTAAACAGATAAGTCCTTCAGAAGAACGTAGGACTTGCCTATAACAAAAAAATGCTGGAAAACTCAAGGAATCTAAGGAAGGGGGAATAAGAGAAAAGAAAACCCGTTTCCTTCCCTTGTTCCATTTATTTTGACCAGAGAGACACTATGAATCATACGTCTCTTGACACTTTCAGGAATGATCTTACTGCCCAAATGGCTTACAGAGAGCTTCACTAGTAAAGAAAATGATCAATAGGATGAGATCTTAAAAAGGGAATTTTTCCCCTACTTACTCCAGGCAGCACTGTCAACTCTCTATTGAATTTATGATCTACAGGAAATTAAACACTGACAGCATCACCAGCAAAGATAAGCGTATATTGCTTAGGGTTAATAACTTGCTAGATTTTCTAAATCAAGCTATGTATACATTAGTACCTCAGATTTTTATCAAGTGACTGTTGGCAAGTAACCATGGATAATGATAGCAAATGAAAATTCCTTTTATAAATGGCAGAGTCGTGCTGTTACGTTTTAAGCTCTGGATTTCCAAATGTCCGCCTACTGCCCTGGCAGAGATCATTTACATGTGTGCAGTATTTTGTTTGAATAACATAATTGTTACATCACCCGCTTTTGCACGCACTTACAGAGTCCTAGAAAAGGAATTAGAAATGCTGAAGCAGTTTGCAGTCCAGCAGATTTGGAACCATGTGCCCATGGTAGACTCCAAATTCATAATTAAGCATCTAAATTAATGGCTCTATTTACATAGATGCTGTGCTCCCAGGAGTTCCTGTATTTGCTTGAGATATACTGATCTTAAAATTAGGCATCAGCTCATGGTTTCTGCAGCTCTAATCAGATGTTTTTCTTAACTTTCCAGCTTCCCCAGAGCTGCAGGCTCCTTCGAGCTTGAGGCATAAACAGATTGATTGAGCCTGGGACTTTTTAGTTTGCTTCGGTTTTAAATCATGTAGTAGGGGCAGGCTGGTGGCAGGTCGGTATTCTTTTCCTTTCAGTGCTATCAAAGACCAGTTGCCTTTCAGGAGTTGCCTTGTTGACATACTGGAGAGAGGCTCCTTGATCACCAGGGCGTGATGTCCTTTGTGAAAGCTACCCAAAACACTGGCGATGATCAGGGGGAACTGGTTGATAAGGAAAGCGCTGTTGTGATACATACACAGACAGAAGAGCATTGCTACTGTCGACATTTAGGTTATCTCTGCAGCTACTGGAAAAAAAAGAGGAAGAGAAGCTCCACGCAAAATGTTCTGAATCTTCTGGAGGAGCCTATGTATTTCCACTGCCCACAGGGGGAACCTCATTTATCAATCTAAACTAGATATCTGAAGTTCATGCAGCAATTCTCCAGTACGGCTGAGTTGGAGTTACTGTAGATATTGTTAGCTACCTATGTGATCTATCCATTTTTCACTAAAACTGAAGGAGAGAGTGGCAAATCAGGTTTGTTTGGTTTTTTTTTAATGAGGAAACAGAGAGGCAAAGAAAAAGCAGTTTTGCCAAAACTGCAGGAAGACTCTGCGGAGCAAAGAACATCTCCTTCGGGATACATAATGATGCTACATAAATCTCCTTTTCTTTTCTTCCTTTGAGGGCCTCTATTGAGGCCCTGGTCAAACACAACCTTGCCTTGCTCTTGTGAACTGAAAAGATTAAAGCCTAGGTCGGTTTGGTATGCTTGGTTGATATTGATTTGTTTTTTTTTTTTCTAAACTGTATTACTTGAAGCTTATGAGGGTGACACAATAGAAAGAGGAATAAAATCCAGGTCAAGTACATAACATTACAGGGCACTGGCACCGGATTATCAGGGGAAAAAAAAACAACCATAAACACAGTGTGTGAGTAAATTTTCCTTAGAAACTGTGCAAGAAAATAAGAATTTTTGTAATCAACTTTTTTTCCCTCTTGCTGCTTCATATCAGAGGCATTTTGTGGGTTTATCTGTGTTTTGCAAACAAAATTACAAGCATCCAAATAAGGTGGCAGACCAAGTATAGTCAATACAGAGTAGAAAATGAGAACAAATAGACCCTCCTTTGTATGTCTCTCCCCCTCCCACAACTGCAGTCCTCTCAAATTCCTGTCAGTCAAAGACACAGACAACAAAATAACTCAGAGATAGGATTAAATAGAAGACACATTCTTCATTCCTGCCTTGAAGGGTGCTGAAGGCTTGTTATGAAAGACGAATGCCACAACTGTAACACAAGCATAAGCACCCTTGTAGTAACAGCTCTTCCTGCCCAAGAGTTAACCAGGTCCAAACTATTTTGGTTTATCAGCGAGATGAAAAGCCAAAGAAACTCACTTTGCCAAAAAGAAGAGTAGTAGCAGTCTAACCGTGTTGTGTCTCTGTTAGTGAGCCTTTACAATTTCCCCTGTAAACTCAAAGATGGCGTAATTCCAAGAGTGCAATTTGTCAGCATCATTGATAAGTGCACTTTGTCACAAACAGAAAAAAGGCAAATAATATTATATGTGAAAATTCATTACATTTCAAAAGTGTGTCACTGTCACGTGGGTCTTTAAGTGAAGAACAGACAATGGATGAAAATACATGAAACAGTTGTAATGTGGCAGATTCAACGCAGGTAAAAAGCCGATACTTTATCACAGTCACAGGTTTTGGTGGCAGCTTGGACCTCGGCAGTCTTCACAGAAGACTTGAGCATTTATGGTAATATGGCCATCAGAGTAACTATAGTACTAACAAGAAAAATATTGATAGAAATGCAAGTTCTCTTATTTCAGTCTTTGACTGTGTTCCCTTTGGGTTTTGCATAGGTTAACTAAGTATATTTCTATTGAGAGGCAATTCAGGCAGTTTCTTTCTTAATAAAACAAAAGTACAAGGTTTTTGGGTAAAAAATTAGTTGTCAATCTAGAATCTGTTTAGCAAATCAAAGACTGATGTACGACTCTGATGCCTAAAAGCAAGGGGACTCAATTTCTAGTCTCACAGAAAAATCCCGAGAGCATAGAGGGGAGAAGAGGGTTCTTTCAGTTGTGGAAAAGATGCTGTCTTTTCTGCTCTGGCCCTGTGGAGTCAGGGCTCCCTTTGCTTCTGAGCAGTAGCTGTGGTAACCCCTTCCTGGTTTTCATGCTGCAATCTTCAAGGAGAGGCTTTCTGTTTAGAACACATACGTGGTTGAAGACAACTAATTTTTATATTTCTGGTCTCTGATACATAGTACAGGTCTATAGTACAGGCTAATCACTTGAAAACTATGCATGTTAAGTTTTGGATGACCAGGTTATGAAACACACTAGTGATGGGGAAAATGGATATAACGTGCTTGAATGCATAAAAAAAAATATAATTCAGAAAATATTCAGACGAAGAAGGTTTTCCAGATATTCAGGGTCAGATTTGCAGATAGAATGGTGATCACTACATTTACATGGTTTAGATCTATGGAAGATCAACCTCGAAGAAATTTTTTGTAGAGAAACTTCATGTAGCAACCAGTCAGACTGTAAAGATGTGCTAAGTACCTAAAGAAGATGGTAGACCCATAATTGGAATCCAAAAGTACACCAGTCACAGAATTTAGTCCAAGTTCAGTTAACTAAGTACTGCTAAAAATTCTAGCAAGCATCTACGTGCTTCTTTTGGCAGAAATAAATACCTTTTGAAATTATGCTAGAAACTACTAAGGAATGTTTTAAACGTCTATCCTACTGTATATTTATTAGTGACCTTAGGAAAAAAAAAAAAAGAGTGAGAGAGAGAGAAAATGTCCCGATACTCTAAATTTGCAGAGATTAACAACAAAGAGAAAGATTACAATATAGGAGGAAAATGGGATCACCTAAAGGGGTGAAGTAATGTCAGTGAAATGGAATTTAACAGTGAGAATTGCAAGGTTATGCATTTAGGGCGTCATAAAAAGATCTGAATTTGTCTGGAAGAGATATTCAGCTAAGTGGCAGGAAAAAAAAAAGCTATTTTCTACAGAGAGATTTAAAGAGCCTGGCTTCTTAGTCTAGAAAAACAAAGGCTGAGAGCAGACATTATTATTCTCTGTTATAACATCAAGAAGGTAAACATTTGAGGTGAATGAACTAGGGGACTGCATTGGCACAAAGAAAAAGTGAGAATGAACAGGAAACAAATTTAAAGATTATTAGCTATCAGAGGAATGGATTTCTGCAAAAGTCCTCCAATATGAGCAGAAAAAACTCCAGCTAGTTTTAACGTGAAGGTTGTGGTGTTTGTAAAAGGCTTGATCTGGTGTTACTGAGTGGAACTGATGTCCCAGGAGAGGAGAAGTAGGAGGTCTTTAGAGTTTTTAATTCTTGAGGTCTTTTTAATACTTTGTGTACTATAACATGTGCTTTAAAGTATGTTAATAAAATCAGTTCTTAGCAAAATTTGGCTTAAACACTAACCCATCTTAATTTTCAAAAAATAGACTTTTTCTATTTGTGGTGGGGGTTGTTGTTGTTGTTTTTATTATTAATCATAATCATCTTCTTGAAGACAACATGGATAATCATAATGTGTGACAAATTTCAACTTGAAGTGGCTAAAATTAAATTTTACTACGTTTTATCACATTTGCAATTATTAAAGAGGAGTGAGTATTTCTGAATTTGGTGAATGTCTGTATAAGTAGTCATCACTAGAATCTCTATTTATAGAATTGATTTTGGACTACTGACTCAAGGTTTATGCTTGCCTGTTGCATGATCACCATCTACAGAGTTCCCAGGAAAGTTATGAATGTAATTTGGGCTTCCCTAGTGTGTTCTACTGGCATGTCTCATCCATGGTCTGTAAGTATTTTAGTCGCTGATTAATCTGGTCATTGCTCAATTGTTTCTACTGAAGAAACAATTTAGTGTTGGGCATGCTTGAAGTACCACTGGTAGGAGCCCTGTTAGGTGCAACATAAAGAATTTAGTCTGTTCATCAGCTAAACGGTGTTGTGAGATCCCGCAGATCGTTTTATCTGGTTATTGCT
Source organism: Chroicocephalus ridibundus (assembly GCF_963924245.1). Classification (NCBI taxonomy): domain Eukaryota; kingdom Metazoa; phylum Chordata; class Aves; order Charadriiformes; family Laridae; genus Chroicocephalus; species Chroicocephalus ridibundus. The sequence goes on from NC_086285.1 coordinate 98,901,201, forward strand.
GTGTTGGGGTTTGGATCTGCCTTGGTCATTTGTCTTTGTTTATTGGCTACAGTTTCTAAATTATTCTCCTCCCATTTTTTCTCTTTTTTTACCCATATTTATCCTTTCTCTTCCATCTTCCTGGATGCCTTGTTATTTATTCCCTTTCATTTATACGTTGGAAGTAAGTAAATACTTGCTCAGGAGCTATCTTAACCTAATGACACTCCATGCTGTATACGTGGTTTTTCACTACCTTCTGAGAAGTAAAAAGACTTCGTTGATATGAGTCAGCTTTCAAGTACTGTTGGTAGAGCAAAAAAAGACTTTATATAGTCCAAGAAGATTATTGCAATTTCACTTAAAGCTTCCTCAGAAGCAGAGTGAAATATGCTATAGTTCCAGTAGGTTGGCGGCTAGCAAATGTGACGCCCATCCACAAAAAGGGCCAGAAGGAGGATCCGGAGAACTACAGGCCTGTCAGTCTGACCTCGGTGCCTGGGAAGGTTATGGAATCCTGAGTGCCGTTATGCGGCACGTGAAGGACAACCAGGCGATCAGGCCCAGTCAGCATGGGTTCATGAAAGGCAGGTCCTGCTTGACTGATGTGATCTCCTTCTATGACAGTCTCCTTGCTTGGTGGATGAGGGAAAGGCTATGGATGTTGTTTACCTGGACTTTAGTAAAGCTCTTGACATGGTTTCCCACAGAATTTTCCCGGAGAAACTGGCTGCCCGTGGCTTGGATGGGAGCACTCTTCACTGGGTAAAAATCTGGCTGGAGGGCTGGGCCCAGAGATTGGTGGGAAATGGATTTAAATCCAGCTGGTGGCCAGTCACAAGTGGTGTTCCCCAGGGCTTGGTACTGGGGCCAGTTCTCTTTAATATCTTTATCAATGGTCTGGACGAGGGCATTGAGTGCACCCTCAGTAAGTTTGCAGACAACACCAAGTTAAGTGGAGGTGTCGGCCTGCTTGAGGGTAGAAAAGCTTTGCAGAAGGATTTGGACAGGGTGGATCGATGGGCCAAGGCCAGAGGTATGAGGTTCAACAAGGCCAAGTGGTGGGTCCTGCACTTGGGTCACAACGACCCCATGCAGCGCTACAGGCTTGGGGAAGAGTGGCTGGAAAGCTGCCTGGCAGAAAAGGACCTGGGGGTGTTGGTTGACACCCCGCTGAATATGAGCCAGCAGTGTGCCCAGGTGGCCAAGAAGGCCAACAGCATCCTGGCATGTATCAGGAAGAGGGTGGTGAGTAGGATGAGGGAAGTGATTGTCCCTTTGTGCTCGGCACTGGTGAGGCCCTGCCTCGAGTACTGTGTCCAGTGTTGGGCCCCTCACTAGAAGAAAGACATTGAGATTCTGGAGCCAGTCCAGAGAAGGGCAACGAAGCTGGTGAGGAGTTTAGAACACAAGTCTTATGTGGAGTGGCTGAGGGAACTGAGGTTGTTTAGCCTGGAGAAAAGGAGGCTGAGGGGAGACTTTATCCTGCTCTCTACAACTCCCTGAAAGGAGGCTGTAGAGAGCTGGGGGTCAGTGTCTTCTGCCAAGTAACAAGTGATAGGACAAGAGGCAATGGCCTCAAGTTGGACTAGGGGAGATTTAGATTGGATATTAGGAAAAATTTCTGCACTGAAAGGGTTATTAAGCATTGGAACAGGCTGCTCAGGGAAGTGGTGGAATTGCAATCTCTGGAGGTATTTAAAAGACCGATAGATGTGGTGCTTAGCGACATGGTTTAGTGATGGTTTTTGTCAGTGGTCCCTTCCAACCCGGGCAATTCTATGATTCTGTGTTATCTTTTAGATACTGTGGCCCCTAGCTGAACAAGAATTTCAGGAGGACTCAAATTCTGAAACTGTGTTCTATTAAAAACTCTAGTAATTAGGGTTAATCTCATTCTCTTGGGAGTTACAACCCCTGCAAGTGTGACCAAACTGTGACAGAGAGGAAATGATTATTTTACCAAAAAAAAGGGATGATGACAATGCAAAATAGAATTCACGCATTGGATACATAGGGGAAAACGCTGTCATGATAATAGAGCCACAATCCAAAATCACCTACATGAGTAACGAGTAATAATACTTTGCAGTACTAAAAATCATGCTATTGCTAGTTGGTAAAAAGATGCATCTAAAGAAAAAAGGCATTGCTCTATGTATGAGTATGAATACTTGCCATTCTTGTTTTTCTTGACCCCTCATTGTACAAGTCCCGGATGAAAAACGGAGTAAGGTTGCTTTGCGTCAGTAACATTTGAGTTAGCATCTATTAAGAGAATTCAGGACATTAAGACTTCAAAGCTATTGTTCTGAAATTTCTGCAAATTCAAACACTCATCACTACACTAACATCGGGGGTATGATTTAAAATGGATTTAATGTTGTGGTTTGGGGGTTTTGTTGTTTTTATTTTTTTTAAACATGGAACAGAGAGACCTATCTACACTCCAGCCAGTTCTTCACTCACATGCCTCCGTAATAGTCTGGAGTATATTTGCTTTCTGGAATAAGCTGAAAAAAAGCCTTGTCATAAACAATATGTTTCATTATGTGTTTAAGAAAGAAAAAATCTTGTACTCTCAAGAAAAGCTGTAAGATGGGTAGATAAAACGAAAAGCAAGTAAAAAAGTTACCAGAGATAGCCTAAACCTCAGATATATGTTCTACTGGATTGATGCTGATTTAGGAAGCATTCTTATTTTGTTATGTTTAGAAGAGATCTGCAGAATTCCTGAGAGGCAGCAGCCTGATTTTGAATTAGGTACATCCAGTAAGATAACATCCTAACGTATCATGAACAATAATAGCTAATATTACTCTTTGTGACATGTAGTGGAACAGATTCTCTTACTTGCTGAATCATTAGATTATTTTGTAAAAGAAACACTGAGAATAATGACATAAATTAAATTCTGTATCCTGAAGTAAAAAAGCATCTTTTCTAACAGTGTAAGGGCTGAATATTGAACGCTATCTTTGTTGTATACACTGAAGAGCGTAAGATAAGAGGAGATGAGGTAATACAACAGGATCAAGAGAAGGTACCTTTGGAGGTCTCGTTCATGGCCATCGACTAGAATGCTATGATAAGAGAGATTTTCTTTTGAGTTCTGTTTCCAACCAGAAGATTTCAAAGGCAAAACATCACCTCAGCTCAGTCAGAAATTGCTTTGGTTTTGTTCTTTTTTTTAACCCACCATTGGCATAATGGGAAGAAGAAAATAATTTCATTTTGATTCAAAACATTTTGTTTAATTAAGCTGAATCAAACTGTGTTTTTAAATACATTTGCCCCATGCCATACAGCTTCTTTTGTCATTTTGCAGGACTTAAACACCAGTGTTGTCAACAGGAAGGTGGGAGAACAAACAGAATGCAGCACCTTTACAGAAGCTGCAGACAGGAAAATGGTAACATTGATATTACACAATGGCAACGTTCAAAAAAAATCAGAACGTAACAGACAAAATAAGTCATGATTTTTCCTCTGATGCCCACTGTAACTTCAGCTTTCTTTAGAAAAAGCACATTTCTAGACATTCTTGTTGCAGAAAAAAGCTTGGAAACCTAATTCCACATATATTTTTTAAAATGACCACAAAAAATATATATTAGATATTTTTTATGTTATTTTAGGAAGTAAAAAATGTCTTTTGCAGCTTGAAACATTATCTTCTTTTCTTTGGCTTTTTGCTACTTTGGAAGTGTTATGTAGTGTCAAGGTGAATAATGTGTGAATCACAGTATTATCACTGCTGTATCTAGAGAGACAAAGGTCCATGGAATTCCTGTCTTATTTTGTGGTTTACTTGTGCTGTGTAGTTATAGCAGTAGTCTGGGGTGGCATATAGTCCAGGAAAATAACCAGAGGTCTTTTCAGAAGCTGGATTCATAGTAAGAAATTACTTATTTTTTTTTAGTCACTGTTTTCCATAGCGACTCTGTTGAAATAAAGCAGAGCCACTGATGGAAGTGTGGAAGGTTATGTCTCGCTCCCTTCCCCTCTCTTTGGCAGAGGGAGAAATTAGGACAGGGTATTGTACACTGCTTAAATTACACCGCCTTGTGCTTCTGGGTTAGTGTGTAGAGCGGAAACTTAACCCAATGGCCAGCACAGTCCTTTGGAGAAGAGTCTCAGTCTCCATTAACCTTGGATGACAGCTACAAGAGAATAGCTACCTTAAGCTTGGGTTGGATACCATTCCCTCCCTCCCTCCCTCCCTCCCTCCCTCCCTCCCTCCCTCCCTCCCTCCCTCCCTCCGTCCCTCCCTCCCTCCCTCCCTCCCTCCCTCCCTCCCTCCCTCCCTCCCTTCCTTCCTTCCTTCCTTCCTTCCTTCCTTCCTTCCTTCCTTCCTTCCTTCCTTCCTTCCTTCCTTCCTTCCTTCCTTCCTCCCTCCCTCCCTCCCTCCCTCCCTCCCTCCCTCCCTCCTTCCTTCCTTCCTTCCTTCCTTCCTTCCTTCCTTCCTTCCTTCCTTCCTTCCTTCCTTCCTTCCTTCCTTCCTTCCTTCCTTCCTTCCTCCCTCCCTCCCTCCCTCCCTCCCTCCCTCCCTCCCTCCCTCCCTCCTTCCTTCCTTCCTTCCTCCCTCCCTTCCTCCCTCCCTCCCTCCCTCCCTCCCTCCCTCCCTCCCTTTCTTCCTTCCTCTTCCTTCCTTCCTTCCTTCCTTCCTTCCTTCCTTCCTTCCTTCCTTCCTTCCTTCCTTCCTTCCTTCCTTCCTTCCTTCCTTCCTTCCTTCCTTCCTTCCTTCCTTCCTTCCTTCCTTCCTTCCTTCCTTCCTTCCTTCCTTCCTTCCTTCCTTCCTTCCTTCCTTCCCTCCCCTCATTCCTTGCACACCTTGGAATTTGCTGGTGATCCAGGTGATGAATTACAGACTTATGTAAGTAAGAGACTATATTTTTTCACTCTAGCCACTTCATCTGTTCATCTATTACCAGTTCTTCTTCCTCAGCACTAATTTAAGTATTCAGGACTTTGGAGTCACTTCAGACCACCAATTTTATCTTCAAAATAGCAAGCAATCCAACACAGTGCAGTTTCTTTTTTATTTAAACTACAGCCACTCTATTCAACAGCTTCCACCGCTTGCAAGGAATCTTCTGTCCTGAAGCGGGGATGATTGGTCTGGCAGCGCACACCGCACAGCTGGAAGGGCACTGCACCGCTGCCCAGAAACTGCTCGCTTCCCGAGCCAGTCAGCATCTTCCCCTTCTCCTTTGGCAATCCACCACAGTGATTTTAAACTGCACTGCCTTTCCAGAAACACCCTGTTAGAGGATTTGCCACTAAGATGGGAAAATCATTGTATTAAATACCTTTGCCATGTTGTGCCGCTGGTTTTTAAGCAGACCTCTCCATTGATCTCACCGGGGAGTCTGCTTTAAACCAATGGCATAATTTGGCTCTTTAGCAGTGAGGTTTGTTCAAAAAAAGAGTAATCTCTGTTACAGTCACAGGAGTGCTTCTACGCTGAAGGAATCAACGTGCTTTCTATTTTAAACCTGACTTTGAATTGCCATCCTGCCCATCTCAAAATAAAAGTTTCAACAACTCCGTATTTCTTATTGCATGCCTAACACATTTGAGTGTAACTGGGACAAGACAGCATTGAAATGCAAAAACTAGGGAAAAGGAGATGATATTTTCTTTCTCAGAGCAACTGCAGCGTTCATGCTGAGAAACAGCTCTGTGCCCCACCGTTGATCTCGGGAGATGGTACTGCAGCCCCATGTCATGAAGTCCTGCATATGTCAGATAATTTGTGATTTAGCTCAGTCTTTAGACCACTGTAAATACATGCCTTCACAAAAATAATTCATTCAGGAGATGGTCTTCGTTGTTCATTCTCTTTCACCACCCTGGCACTGCCATCTGTCTGGATATACACCAGATACCTCAGAGGCACAGAAAACAAAAGCTTTGCTATGGGCATTTGTTCCCAGGCCAAACAAGAGGAATTAAGTGTTTTAAAGGGGGTAATCATAAAGGGATCACCTAGTTTTACATAGATGATGGCATGAAGTACTTCCAGCAGGACGTGTAAGATCCAGTGCGGTTCCTGAGAGAAGGATACAGCATACGGCAGCATGTTGGTGGAGCAGCAAGCAGTCTGTTTGCAGCGTTATCTCAGCCCCAGCTCCTTATCAGGGTATCTTTTAGAGATGTGTGGATCCTGCAGAGAAAGGCATCGTTAGTAGCTGTAATTGCTTCCTGTGCTGGAGTAGAACATTTAAAGAAATACTGTATACAAAATATATCAGGGCTGCATCTGATGAAGACTGATGACAATCAGTGACACCATTTTCCATGGCCAGAATGTGATTTTATGCTTAGCTTATGGAAAAATCAGTAACATTTTAAAACGCATCATCTCATGTATTAAGGAGTACGTATTAAAGGAACTATTAGACAAGACCGAAAGGCTGAACAGACTATTCAGGTTTTTAATCTGTAATTTTACTGGGAAGTCTTGCCCCACCCACTTTTTTTTTTTTTTTTTAATTATGACTTCCCCTTGCAGTGGACTTGAAGGTTTGTTTAAATAGTGTTTATTAATATGAGAGGTATTGAAATTTTCTGTTCAGCTGACTTCCTACTACCATTTTTTTTTCAGAATTACAAGTTTCTTGGCTAGGTTAGCAAACACTTTAAAATAATCAATTTGCTCAGTTGAGATGTGGTTTGAAACTGAGCGGTATCCAAGTTGTCTGTTGGATAAACTTTGTCATTCTGCTGTACACAGTTTTTCAGATTCTAGTATTCACTCACAGGTATAATTTAAGATATCCACCCAAACACAGTGATAATTATAATAACCAAGTACTTCCATAGGAGGTTCAGAGATAATTTTCCTCTTTTTTGTCAGTCAGAAAAATGCTATACATGTGTTACAGAATAAAACAGTGCAACATCTAACAAGCCTTATTTGAAGATTTTCAAAAGCTGTCTGGATTAGTCCTTGGCAACCTGTAGGTGGCCGTGCTTGAGCAGGTGGTTGGACCAGATGACCTCAAAAGGTGCCTTCCCACCTCAACCATTCTGTGAGTCTGTGGTTCTGTGATGGTATAATATCATTCCCTTTATCCATTAGTGAGTGCTTCACCACTCTAAATTTAAAACACACTGACCTGCTAAAGTATTTATTGCATACTGTTGAAACATAAGGGTGGTTTGTTTGGGGTTTTTTAATTATTAAAATGACTGCATTCTCTTATTTTAAATAGAGAGCATAGATGTCTTCTCTTTATAAGCACCTGATGCTGAGCCCAATCACACCAACATAGCTCAGGAATACCTCACTAGTTTCTAACTTTACAGTAGCATAAAAGCTGAAGGGTGATGGAAAATCTTGCCTGCTGTGCATATATTTCCCTGTGTCATAATTTTTAATAAAATGCTGTTTATTGCTGAGTAAATCATACAAGTCCCTACCATGGGGGGCGGGGTTTCCAGATTTTCTGGGCTGCCTTCAGTGGTAAGAAGGTTGGTGTCCCTTGTCCCCTCGACTTCATTTGGGAGCCCTTCCTGTATAAAAGAAGCAGATTACGCCTATAATCTAGGGTGGGGTTTAATGATTTTAAATAGTTGTTTACTCACAGGGGCAATAAATTGGTTTCTGTTGGGCAGCTTTACCTGTAAGAAAGAGCTTGATCTCTGTACAGACCTGAGTACACATCTGTGCTATAGATTTTAGTGTTGTGAGGAGATACTAGAGTGAATTTTAAATAGCTAGCTTGAACAGTCAATGCAGCCTATAGCTAGCTTGAATAGTCAATGCAGTCTCATCACAAAAGCACAGAGCTGAGTTCAGGGTCACAACATCATTTTTCAGCATGTGTGCAATTTGTGTTGCTTAGTACAAATTCTTCTGATACTCAAAAAGCTTATTTAAAGCCAAAGTGTAGCTGCACCAGATCTTGTTATAGAAGTCAGTGTGACAACTGCTGACACCATTTCCCAAAGGGGAGCAGCTGACAGCCATCTGAGGAACCTCTCCAGATACAGTGATCTGGGGAGAGAGAGTGTCCTCTCCTGCAGTTCTCTGTACCCGTAGGGTGGCTGAGTAGGCTACTCGTAAATCTAGCCCAAGTGGTGATGTTTTTAGTGTGATGGATCAAACTTTTACTTCTTTAACAGACCACGGAACTGTATCTAGGAAAAAAAAAAAAGACATTTTAAGGTCTGTTAGGAAAATTAAAGAAAAGAAATATTTATGTTCTGGTCTTCTGAGTCAGAGTTGCATTTTGGCAGGAGGTCTCAGAATATGGTGGGTATGATGGCAGTATAGTAAGTGTGATTTTCAGCTGAGGAAAATTTAACACTGCCTCTATGGCTGAGAATAAGATGGAAGTGTCGGTTTTCACTTACCTTTTTATCAGAAAAGCAAAGCAAGGACACATTTCTCGAAGTGTGCCAAACTGGGCACTCATTAGAGGGCAAAAAGAGAAAGATTCATCAGTAAAAAATACTGGGCAGAACAGGACAGGAGAACAGAGTGGTGAGCGTATTTATAGAAGCCATAGATTATCATCCCTGGTACATCTCAGAGTCCAGCCGTGTCACTGGAGGTAGCCATGCGCTTCTGTACCCAGGCTTGTGGTACAGCTCCAGGTCAGGAAGACAACATTGTGCATAACCTGCTGCTTTTTCTGCAGAAACCTTCCCAAAATAAGAGCTTTCCTAAATCTCCAAAGCATTTGGAGACAGCAGCTTTGTATCTGTTAGCCATCAATCACTACCAATATCCAATGTCGAGACAAGTCCCCGATACTTCTGACATTTATGTGACCCATCACATTTGTTCTGTGATTTTCTCTAGTCATTGCTTGAAGTTTTGGATTCTTTATGCTTACTTTATAACTAGTGTTTGCATTTTACCATGTCAGTCATTACAAACCTCTAAGGCAAAGGCAAATTTCAGTCCAGCAAACTTGCCATCCCCTTAATACATGAAGTTTCATGTTGCTTCTTCAGTATGGGCAGATGTGAAACAAAGTCCGGGCACCAAATATTTTTAAATTCTGGAATAAATGAGATCCAGATATTTCATTTGGGGCTTGTTTTTCCCACTTTCACTTTGTGGTTCTCTTATGTGAGCAACAAGGGCTTTTTCAGATATCTGTGGGGTCTAGCAGGACAAGCGGACTCCTGTTTCTAGGGGAACAGAAGAAGCATGGGGCTGTGTGCCACCATTTTGTTTCTTATGGTGCTCCCTTGCCCAGGATGAAGACTCCTCTTTGTCAGTTCCCATCTCAAGCCTTTAAGGGAAGTGACTATCAATTTTTTTGGCAGCTGCATTAAAAAAGAAGACCTTACTGTCTATCTGTCAGTTAAGTGGGAGCAACAGAGAGCTCAGCAAAACAACTTGGCTAAAAAGAGAGTTCTTCATAATTTGAGGTAGCAGTGCTCCTCTTTGTCCCAGCAGAAGTGTCTCCTGTTCCTGTCCCCTCTGTTTCAATATTACATTTAATGCAACGCTACAGGGAAAGACATGCCCTTGTTCCTTTTAATGCCATTAAGTCTAAAGCCACTACCTTTAGAAATAGTGCAAGGTTATCTGTGGGTTTGCAGGTTGTTGTTGTGGAACTGTAGAGTCATAAATGCTGTACATCCAAACTTTCCTAAGGTAGTGCAGTAGGATTTCAGTTGATTCAAGGTCCTAATTGTTCGTGCGTGACGCTCAAATATGTTACTGGGCTGTGGAAGTAAAACATCAAGCACTCCCAGTCTTGAGTGCTGTTGTGAGTGTGTGTTGCTTGAGTAGCTCTTGTGCTTACTGGGAACACACTGCAAATGCACTTTGCATTCCTTTCATTTTGAAATCACTTTAGAAACGATCCTGTAAATTCCACGCAGTGCAACTCCATTCTGGCAGATCACAATTTGTGAGAAAATGGGAAAATTAACTTTTTTCACCAAGAAGGAGAAGAGGAGGAGCCTGAACTGTCTCAGTACCACCAATAATTCCACATTTACTAAACTTTTCTGCTTAGTAGTAGTCACGTTCATCCAGGCAGAGGCATTTTCTTGATTAACGTTATCTGTATTGGAAAGCATTGGAGCATCAAGCCTGAATGAGCATTTAGGTGACCACAAAAGTGCCATGGGGAGAGTTCTGTTAATGCTTCTTTTCACTTGGCAGCAGCCTCCTTAGACATGAGGTTATCCCAAGCATTTGTTGTTGAAAGGAGGAATGGAAAGGAGAGATCAGCTGTTGGACCAAGGGCCCTGACCATTGCCTTTTAGACAATGTAAGAACTCAGCTGGATTTTGTACGCTAGGCACTAATAGAAGCCCTTCCCTTCGTGGATGTTTTGGGTTTTTGGGGTAGTCACTTTTTCTGGGAGCGCATTATGGAGGGTTATGTAATATATTGTAAATATGCCAGATGTCAATAATGAGGCCAGTGCTACTTCCATCAAAACCAATGGCAAATTGCTCTACTTCATCAGAAGATGGATTGTGGTTTAAAATTGTTTGAGAGGAGATGACTGTTCCTTTTTATGATTTTTCTTTTCTTATTACTCCCTCTTTTCCCTTTTCAGTGCCATTACCATATGGATTTAATCCTGTTCCACATCCATTAGCCACTAGTGCTGCATTAATGTGAGCTGGCTATATAAGATCCTCCCTGGTGGATGGTCCTAGCTCCCATGGCATGTATAACAAAAGCAACTTGGTTCTCCATGGCTTCTCTCATTCACTCCTAATGTATTTACCCACCCTGCCCACTTTTTCTAATCAGTTTTATTGCTGGCTATATCAATGCTACCCCTGAATAATGGCCGGAGTTGGAGGTATAAAGTATTGAAAATTGACTCTGAAAAGACCAGAAGCTGGAAACAGATGGAAAAACCTCACTGAGGGTGGTGTGTCCGTCTTAAGAACTGTAATCTAGCACTATTCAAAGAATTTAAATTATTTGATTACCAAAAAGAAGAAATGGTACTCATAACTATGTTTAAATGATCGTAAGAATCTTTTTTCCCTCCCCCAAGTACTGTAATTCATTATATCTGTTTTGATTACTTTTGCAACCTGCTCTTTTAATTTGGCAGTTTTGCTATACTTTATGAATATAGCAGTAATACTTTAGCTTGAACACTTTTTTTTTATTTATTTGATGAAAACGAATTATTTGTTTTTCATTTTATATTGTTCTATGGAATGCAATATAATATCTCCTCAGTATTCATATTGAAATTGTCAGATGTGTATGTGCACTGTCAAAATCATTGTGGAATGTTAAATAAATTGTGACATCTGTGAGCAGCCTAGAATGACCAAGGAGGATGACTACAACTTTGTGGAATAAATGCAATGGCATGGCAAATAGACAAGAAAACATGTGAAATAATTTTCAAACATGCCTATTTTTTCCCCCGTTCTGCGCCATACACTCTTACCCTCCAAAACTGTAGAATCGTAGAATCATAGAATGGTTTGGGTTGGAGGGGACCTTAAAGATCATCTAGTTCCAACCCCCCGTATGTGTGAATTTGGAAAATACAGAGCTGATAGTTTCTACCCAGGAAGGAGCTATTCCTTTCAAAACTTTTACATTTACAGAAGAAGGACAAAAATTTAAGAAGAATGTGTTTAAGTAAAGATGCACACCTATCTCAGGTTCTCCATAGCCAGAGGTGGACGTGCGTAACCGGTTTGCATGTTCGCTTCAGAGGAGCCTGTACCAGCCCCCTCTGCCGAAGACCCATGGGGTCAGAGAGTGACGGTGGGGGATGGAGACCCAATCTGGTCCTGTGTCTGGTTGGTCTCAGGCAGGTCCTTTGCAGGCTCTCAGCCACCCGTCTGCCTGTTGGGTTTGCATTGCTGCCCAGTGCTGGCTACCGCAACAGGAGCTCGCTGCAGAGCAGTGCCAGGCTCTTAGCAGAAGGTCATCTCTCCCAGGGGCCCTGAGGCAAAAGCGCAGCTGATCCCATCCTCCAACAGGTCCCCAGTTGTGGAGTTTACTGTTATACTTTAACGGGAATTAATGCGGATGGGACAAGACTCAACATGCATATGTAGGGTACATGTCTGTCAAGAAAATAAACAGGGAATTCTGCAACTTGTGTTCAACAGAAAGCTTTAATTCAGCACATGTTGTGGTCCAAATTCAATGAGGAAACTTTTTTATACAGTTTATCCTTTTAGTAGCGTTATTCTTATAAAGGAACCCAGAGGAAAGCTAAAATGAAAGCAATTCTAATAGGTGTTTTGTATAAAGATGTTTACTACTAAACTAAACAAATCTGATGTATAATATAGCAGTTACTGTATTAAAGTTGCTTAATCTATGAACCACATTCTGTTTTATTTTTAAGCCGGACAGGATCCTTCTGTTACTGAAATATTTAGTGGAATCGGTAACCCATTACTTTTCCATGTTGTAAAATTTAACACGTTCCTACAGTAGGGGATAATACTGATTATTCATATATACATTTGTTTAATCTTCCCTAATTTGTATGTAGTGCATCTGTTACTGCATCAGGGACATGGTTCTCTGTTGTTAATTTTCCTAAAATAAATGTTGAAATACTGTCACAAGGAATGATATGGGTAAATTCCATTTCATTCGTGCAAGTGAAATGATCATTGTATCTCAGAAAATCTCCAACTCATATTCTTCCATGGAAACAAAATCTTACCAAGGCGTAGAGAGTTCCACTAGGATTTTTAATACGAAATAAAGTTAATGTCTCTTTTTCTGGGGGGGTCAGGGTGGGGATACTCCTAACTGTAGTATGCTCTAATTGCAAACCAAAGACAGGCAAAAGTGTCTGACACTGAAAAGATAAAAATAAAACAAATTACTTGCAGTCTGAAGCCATGATCTTATATGCAGAGGTATTTTTATTTTTTTTTTAAATATGCAGAGTGACTGATTGGAGGCTAATAGTAATAATTACTAAAATCAAATTCCATTGTATTCTAACCATTGCAATCATTACACTCCTACAGGAGAAATCCCAGCCACTGAAATCAAGGGAAAAAAACCCACACTAAATGCCTTGAATGGGGCAAAATTATTCCCTGGGAGTATTTTGATCTCTAACACCGTTTTGTTCTGTGATGCGGGATCTGGATCAAGTTATTACCTATAATGTCTAGATAATGCTACGAAAACCTGGAGATTTCTTACAGCATGAGGTGTTCTTAGTAATTAATAATGTGTCCTTGAGCACTTCTGCATGGTAGAAAGTTGATATTTTCAGGCAGGTATTGATCAGACAGAATTTGGGTTATGCTTGTAGGAAGCAGTGGAAGAATAGTCTCTACCAGGCAAAGCCTCATGCAGCAGCCTGTTTGGTAAGATTACACTAGGCTTATTTTTTTATTTTATTTCATGAAAAATAACTCCTGCTGTCACAAGGTCAGTTCCTTTGCAGTGCCATCTGCAATATATTCAGCGTTCCTTGCAGTCACCGAAAGGTCTTTCTCTGCCCATTGCACCGGGGAAAAAAAAAAAGAAAAGCTTTTCAGAGTTGAAGCTTAAGCATGGCTTGCTCTGTTCGAAATATTTACATTTGATTCACTCAGCTCACGAATTACAGTTCTTGTTCTATCTTTTGCCTCTAAGACTTTTCAGCTGCGTAACAGAACTCCATCATTGTGGATAGGGAACTGAAGATAGATGACATATAGGAAAAAAATATAATTTTATATATGCCAGAAGGCAACAGAAGATTTGACTTGGAGATGTTCTCAATCAGATCCGAAGAGCAAAGTAAACCTTGGAGGATCAGCAGTATAAAGAAGTAATGAATAGCAAATTACGCATAGTTGTCATAAAGCAATGTTTAAGCTCTTCTACTGTCTGAAATAGGATCGTGTGGCTGAGTAAATGAAAATGCAGAATAATAGCATTAATTTATATACCATTTTGTAAATTTCTGGCACACACGTTGCTTTATATTCCTCAGTCTGTACTTACAAGTTTGCTCAAATTCAGCCACCTTACAGATGGGCAGTAGGTAACAGTTTCATAGCATACTGCAAAACAGTGGGAAGGAGGGGGAATTTTGCCAAAGATATTGACATAAACCTCTGAAGAAAAATGCTGCAGAGCAAGCAAGAAACGCAGTTTTAAATACATATGGATGCATTCACACATGGGCAGGCTATATGTAATCTTTTTCATCTGTAGTAAGCTGGTAGGATGAAAAGCTATGATTTTACTGATTCTAGGCATCTCAGACCCGATGCATGCAACCCTTACATCTTCCTTTGTGGTGAAGCAGAGGCTTTGGAGATAACTGCTTTTAGGGCAAGGAGATTTTTAAAGGTTATGAATATGTAGCCTAGAAGGCTTAAGTTAATAGATGAAACTATTATAGCTGGATATGGAAGAATAACCTACAGCCAGAAATAGTGCTCACAGCCTGGCATTTCAAACATATCACACTGCCCGTCATTTTTTCAACATGTGGGGCTATAGCCAAGTGTCAAGTTTAATTGCAGTCACTGTGTATTATCGGTATGGGATTAGATGATGAATTTTGCCCTCGTGGTTGTGAGCAGTTAATAAACTGGTAAACTGGATTTGCAGTGCATTCTTATGTACTTGGTTTAAACTTGCAGATCTTTAAAATTCTTCACTTTTTCAATTAGAAATAATGATGATGGCTTTTGTTCACTTCTCTTTCCCTTTTACTGTGTCTCTTCCTTTTATCAGAGAAGAGCGAGATAATAAAAGAAAGCAAACAAGAAGAAACATCCACTGACTTTTTATATTTTCAGTCATTCAGCTGAAATATAATAATCCAAGGATATTGTCCAGGCCTTTTAAAATAAATCCCTTTTATTGAATAAGGAATTTCAAATTATTTTTTTCCCAAGCCCTGCCCATTGGTCTTCAGTGACTCTCTGTGAAGCTGGCTTCAGCCCTGCAGTGACTCCTGTAATTCCTTTCCCATAGGAGATCATCAAAGACTGAAACATCGAGATGAGAATTGCTGATCGTGTTTTGCTTCCATATGATTTGGGTGGGATGACAGTACATGCATTACAGAGTTTGGAGGCTGCCTTAATACGTAGCATGGCATTTTGCCACGGACATGGCCATAGACCAAATCTGCTAAATATTTGTACTGGCTTGTGGTGGTGGCAGTGGGTGGTGGTATCATTTTGATCAAGCAAAGGCTGAATATCTAATTCGTTTTGTCTGGTTTGCTTGATTCGCAGTTGAATCAATAATGACTCAGTAGCTTCAGTGTAACAATGATTATTGAGAATTACTTCAGTGTGCACTTTTGCCTACAAATACGTATCCGGAGTTTAATAATCAAGCTTTATATGGATAATCTATGAAACTGAGAAGCTGATTACATTTCTCAGGTCCGTGCCAAAGCCTGCACCAGCTTCCTGAGGGCTGGGAACTGTCGTCACGTTGTACATAATGATGATTTTAAGGAATTGCCACTAACTCTTCCAGAAGGCATTTTTTTAGATCAATTGCCACTTTAAATATGGCATAGATATACTTAAAAGACTTCACTGGAAAGCATCACAGCCACATGTGGAAAAACTGACACACTTTTTCAACATTATCAGAACAAATAAAGCCACAGGCACGTGTTTTCCTTGGCATGACGTGAAGCATAATAAGGGAAACATTGCATTCACCTTAGAGAGTGGTAGATAAGTGGAAGAACTTAATATGGTCAAGAACATCTGGACTTTTTGAGGGTGGCTGAGGAGTACTGGTTATTGCTTGGGGATAACCTAGCAACATCGCAAAATTCTGTTATGTAGAGCAAAGGAAAGGTGTACCGTTTTGACACATGATCAGTTTATGTGGTCACATATGTACACCAACATGTTTGCTGGTACTACTTTCTGGGATAAGCAGATAAGCAGTGATAGAGAGCAAGGCTTCAAATGTGTTTTTCAAATGGATTGATGGACATCTTAACAACTTCAACAAGCACTTTTCCCTGTTTTCGAGTATTAGTTCATATAACATTAGAAATGAGTTATGAACAGGATAAATTGGGTCAGTTACTTATATTTCCGCTTTAAATATCACAACTTTTAAAAGACCCTGCTGTAATTATTTTATTTCACAGAATATTCAGGTATTGACAATTACAATTTAGAGTCTAATTCTTCTGTAGCTATGTTACCCTAAGGACCAGAGGTCAGATGAAATCCAGGGTCTTCTGTACATATTGCTGGAAATCCATTTCCAGGATAACAGAAAAAATGCATTTACTGTCTCTGTAAATGCTCACAATACAAGGTAACCATCAGTGATTTTTAGCCATTTGAACTTTTGCTTCTGTTTGTTCTCTTGCAATGAATAAGAAAGATTAGAAAGGTTCTTAGAAATGTTGAAATTTTCCTCACTATTTAAAAATAAGAAATGTCAGAAACACCTGTTATAATTTTTATTTTTGGAATGCTTACTGGAAATCTTAAAAATGTATATTGCAAGTTCTCACACTTTAAGATGAGAGACAAAAGTGTTAACAAAAAATCTCTTCTCCAAAATGTCAATCATTGGAGTTGCAGATTTTTTTAAAGAAACAAAGAATTTGTGTGTCTAACAACAACAAAAAAACTTTTTTATTTCCTGGTTTTCATACTGTCCTTTTTTTCATGGAGTGCCTTGTCATTGTAGTTTACTAAGGTTAACAAACTTTGAATTTTAAGTGGAAAAAAGTAGGAAAGTAGAGCTCAGTTTTCCTCAAAAAAAAAGGCTTTTTTTTCATCATTCTTGATTTTTTCTTGAGGCATAGGAACAGAGGAAAATACCAGCCTAGTTCTGTGTTCTTTGCTAGTCCCCTTTACGGGCAGTTCTTTACTTATTAGAGGGCATCCAGAATGACTTTGACCCCAATTTAAAACATTTGGCAGAAAACTCGCCTGCCCTTTTCTATATCCAGCCTTGGTTGTAGTTTGGTTCCTTAAACTGTGATGGATTAGGATTTGTCGTTTGCTTTTTGCCTCCCAGGTTGTGGACAATGCATATTGGTAATGTACTGTGCTGCGCTGATGTCAGATACAAGACAAGAAAAAGTCATGATTTGTTCAAAACAAATCACCACAGCTAATAATTGATGTGGAATGAAATCTACACTTTTCCGTGAGTCTTTCTGCCACTGAAGTGAACAAACCAGAGCTTTTAGTTCTGTGGAATATCTGCTGGTCTGGACCCTTTTTGGTGATTACTCACGTACTCTCCCAGAAACTTTCACTTTAGAGCAATTTAATGGATAAATGAGTTGAAGTTAATACTGTAGATAATATGTAGACTACTATTACCTTACATATTTTAAGGTGTTAAAGTCTGAAAGAGAAAGGTTAGAAACCAATTTTGTGTTATAGCAAGCCAGAGCATTTGTTATAAATGATAATTCAGATCTTTTACTTACAGATACGAGGCATGTAGTGCATAGACTATTTGACCTGGTTTTGATAAAATGGGGAAATGATAAAGCTGGAAAGAATAGCTTCACAGTGTTCATTGCCTCAGGATTGATTTAGATTTATGCAGCATGGCAACTATTTTATAAGATTAGCTTATTTTTCTTAGTATCAGAATTGGCTTTTTACCTAGTCACAGTTACAGTTTCATCTCAGTAAATAAAACCAGCTGCAACAACATGTTCTTCTGTCCTTTCTCTGATTATCCTGCAACCCCAGTTGTATTGGATACCAACCAGTTTTGCCCATTTACTCTGATCTTGCAGTAGTTTATTCAGATTGTGTGTGTCACGCTCATCATTTTCCTGTATTGTTCACGTTTCTACAGCTCATTCCTTGTGTTTCGCTGTTAAATAGCATGATTCATCTGTAGCTGTCACACCAGTTTACTAAGAACGTTACTAAGAATGACATTTTATCTTTAGAGAAAATAATGCTTAGAGAAGTTGTGTGATGTGAAGTTCAAAGGCAGCAAGAGATTTCAGGTCTTTTAATTTGCATACACTGCCTACCCAGTCATGCTATTTAGATGTTATATGGCATCCTTAAAATAACAGTGAAAATCTAGGAAAGAAAATCATCTGACCCAGAACCATGTGGATGCGTGTGTGTGTGGATGTGCTATGCTATAGATTTCAGTAATTAGGAAAAGTGATGCACTCTCCCTTAACCTTCAATAGTTTGCAAACGGTTCGATGGAGGTACAGAATCAGGGTGGAAAGATGGGGTTAAATTAGTTTGGGATGAATGTGGTGTCAGCATCTGTAGAATTTTTTATTAAAATTGCGGACGGATGACACTACCTGTTACACAGCCAGGAGCAGAGTGTTCTTTTTCTCACAAGAGAGTGGTAGTGTACTTCAGGTAGAAGTGACCACAGCCCCTGTGGTATCACATTGCGTGATGATTTGAGGTATGAGCAGGAATTGTCTTCAGATCACCAGTCGCTATTCTTTTCTGGCTGATATTGGAACTGGCAGCATTTGTACACCACCTAAAAAGCAATTAATTACTGGCTGAGTCTGAGTATTCTTAATTATGTTATATCAGAAGAAAGACTATCTGAGTCAGAATATGCTTATGGATGCTTTCTATACCTTTAGAAGAAGACATAATCTGCTCTTGCTTAAATCAGCTGTGTCTTGTCGGTACACATCAGTTCAGCATCTACCAGTACCTCCAAAATAAATCCTTACAGAAGCTGAAGTAATCTATAGCTGGACTGTGCAAAAGAACTTTGGAACTAAGTTGGAGTTCATGTTTTTGTGCTTGTAATACTGGAATGATTTCTTTTGTGTGCTAAATTTATTTACACCTCCAATCTAAAGTACAGTTTTGCCCTTCTGGGCCTTTTGAGAGGACTGCTCACTAAAAATTATGAGGTAGCTAGAAATGGGATTTATGGTCCACATTCACTCTGTTGGCTAATACATTTTTTTCAGGTCTATTCAGTTTACGCTAGTCTCCTGTAATGTGCTGTTTTATTCCCTGGCAGACAGACATAGAGAAATACTATAATTTTAAGAGACTGTTTGAGGTATCCTACCTTTTTTGAGTTGTTGTTTTTGTTTAGATTATGTATGAAATGAGTAATATTCACTATAATACACTGCATAAGGTCTTAATTCTGCATGCTCTACTCAGTTAAAATTTCCCATAGAGGACATTTTTGACTCGTCAAGACTTGCAAGAGTAAGTCCCGCGGATCTTAAGAAATAAGAATATACTGCAACTGAGAACAGCCAGAACTTCACAAAATCATTAGTCGACACTTTGCAGAATGCAGAAAAATGTTTCTGTTTGACTCAAAGCCTAATTATTGTATTGCAAAATTTTGAGACACTAATAAGGACGTATTGAGCTTTTAGAAGCCTATTGCCAGTAGGCAATTTATTATTCAATAAATCCTCCACCCATGATCGGATAGTTAATGGGAAGTGCTCCAGACTTGAAGTAACAGCATGTTCTTTCTCTATTAGCACAATGTTTGCATTAAGAAGATCAATCAAAATATTTATTAGCACAATATCTACAGAAGAATATTCCGATTGAGTCTGATTTGCTGGAAAATTACGTATTTTACATCAGGCTTCAAAATATCCCCCCTGGGCTTTGACCATGGGCTAGTATTTCTCCTAGTTTTATCATCAGGCCAAGAATGTTCTTGTTTGTCTTTTCTGCATCTATTGTTAATGTATACTGAACTTCTTCCTCAACGATAAAAATCTGAAGTTTGTGCTTTATGTATTCCTTCTAGACATAAGCTGCTTTGCACAGTATCTCTCTATAGCTTCTTTAAGCTTCTTCTCTGCCAACTACCTTCGCTGTGGGGATGACTCTCACATGGTATTTCAGCAAGTGTATTGCCAAGACAGAGCTGGAGTCTGGGGCTGCTCTAAAGACATCCGTGTGACTCCTTTGTGGAGACAAATGCACAAGGGTATCGTGATGTTGTTGAAATCAGGGCGTTGTTCCCAGAGAATTACCATTCAGTTTCTATAGATGGATGAGTAGATAGATTGTTTTGGGTTTGTTTTTTTTTTCTCACTAAGCTTGAGCTCACCGTTTCATTAACAGAAGTACCACACCGCTCTGATTAATTAAATGTTAAATCTTGTATTTCATTAGTCCTTGCTTGCATTGGCAACCTTAGCCCACATAAAATTGGGAGCACAAATGAAAAGACCTATTTGTTGTCCAGTTCTTTTGTTAGACAGGGTTACTTTTTGCATGAATATGCTTACTGAGTTGTGTCTCATCTCGCAGCCAGTAGCCCAGAAACTGACAAACTGGAGTCTAAAATTGCATTCAACTGTTAATAGATAGTTTATATTTATATCTTAGCCTACAGCTAATATTGCTTCTGTGTGAAAAGTGTTGGAACTGCACTTGCCACTAAATTGCTGTGGATGTTCCTCATGTTTTGTAAAGAAGAATATGTATGCCTGTGCTGCCTTTGGAAAGCTGCCCTGAGTCAGCACACAGTATTGCCAAATTATTTGTTGATCTGGATAAAAAGTGACCTTTTAGACAAGGTCCTAGATATTTCCTATGGAATATTCCCTCCAGAATGTGCAGGACCCAGACCATGGACTGGCTTGGGCAGTCAACGTCTACAGCATTTCTTTAGGTATGCTGCAGTCTGCCTGGGGGTGGATTTTGGAGAACAACTAACCTCCTTGCTACTTCTGAGACATAATGGCAGACTGTAACTGCTGAGCGGGACTATAATTTCACTGCTGTGGAAATATGGTGAGTTCTGGTGACTGTGGACAGATACCGATAAGAAGCTTTGTATGTGAAAGTTTTGTAGACACAAGAGAGATGTGCTCCCAGGTTGCCAAACACAAAGAGCAATGCATGTGATTTACTTACCCACTAATGATAATTTTAGAGGCTTACATGTTTCTAACATTTTGAGCTCTCCCCTACTTGTAAATATTGTCTCTTAAGAGACCTCTTCATTTTAAATGAATTCTCAGGAATAAGACAGGGTAAAAGAGAAGTGCAATACTGACAATTTAGTCCACAGCTTCATCATGAATAAACAAAAAAACCTTAAATGTTTGGGACCTGCTGTATTGCCAGATCTATAGGAAATGTGGGAGCTAGTTTTATAAGGCTTCCCAAGACACCTGAGCACACATCATCTTGAAAATTTAGAGAGATAATATATCTTGTATAGGATATCACTTGGTATCCATATATCCTACCTGGCACTTGCTTTTAGGATGCCATTTATTTGTTAGGCAGCACCGAAGGATGTAAGGGTTCAAGTACGCCTCGGAAGAAGAGTTATTCATGTCTGTATAATAACAATTATTTATTTCATTAGAGTGCACCAAGTATCCCCCTGTCTATCATTTCATTTGCCAGAGTTTTTAAAGTGACATTAATGCCAGTGCTGGTAACGATGTGTCCAGATTACCTTGGAGATAGGGATGAGAACATAAAAAATAATTAAAAAAAAAAAAGCAAAGATGAAAGTAGGCGGGAGGAAGTAAATCTTTATTCTCATTGTGTTGCAACTCACTGAGTCACTGGGCTTGAAATGAGATCCCTGGATTTGCACTTCTCTCTTATGTCTTGCTCAGATGAAACGTGAAAGCTTCCCCATCTTGAGTTAATTAAAGAGCTTCCATTAATGCAGATTTGTTTGAAATTAAGCTTCTATGCTGCATGCACAGGGAAGAAAAAGTTGGCAGATTTCAGTGGCACAAAACTGTGCATACATCTATGTACATCTTTAGGGTCCTAAATCACCTTCAGAGTCCAGCTGTCACGTACACGTGAAAATCATCATCACTGAGATACAATTCTCTCATGGAGTGCTCATTGCAGTGAGGTCTTGGCCTGCACATCCGTAAAAACTGCCTCTTTTTGGACATGACAATTAATGCCAACTGCAGAAGAGATAGCAATTTTCATTAGTTTGCTACTAGCTTAATTTTTCCCTTGTGCAAGAACTTCTAAAACCACCTTGGTACTCTCTAAGACTGTATGGGTGGTTTTCCTGCCAGCCATTTCTCACTCCTAACTTAATCGTTTCATACTCTGTATTGGACCACCAGAACAGGATTTTCCTGCTGCCCCACAGTGCGTATTCCTGTGAGGATATTGATTCACTCCAGCTCCATGAGTTAAGTGCGGTGACCTTACCAGATATCCAGTGTCTTCAGTCACTCAGGGATTCATTTTACAAGCCATCTACCACGATGAGGTTACCTCTTATGTTATCAGAGGATAAGGTGAGATCTGTAATACTGGTAAGAGGACTCTCAGACCTCTGTTTGGAAGCCATACCCTTTTCCATTCTCAGACTTAAATGGAGGGACAGAGAGTTAGTGTTGTCAGCTAAGAGGAGGATACAACTGCCATACATCTTTTAACGATTGCACTGCTTTTTCTTCTGCCCTCCACTGTGTTGATTTCTAGGGTACCTGTCCTGAATATATTGTGAGCATTATTTATGTTCGCTGGGGGATGTAAATAGCCAGCATACAGCTAATTGTGATGACCCAGATTGTTTTTCTGTGCAGGTAAGCTTCCCATTCAGGATTATCTGAATGTAAATATGATGTGTCCTTTGATCATAATAATGAAGACTTTGAAACTTCATTTATCTATCGAGTGTTAACGGAAGCCCTACACCAGCTAGGCACTGTGGGCCTCTAGTTCTTAGAAACTTGATAGAGAATTTTCATCATTTACATTTTAAAGTACTCTTTCTCTCTCAGAGATTATGCTGCATCAAAAGACTTGCAATTAAGACGTCATTTGAGTAAAGTAATGCTGCACAAAATCTTTTGATTTTAAATCAAATTAGAAAAGGAAGCCATATTTTTTCTCTAAAGAAAAGTGAAAGGTAGCAATTTGTAGATAGCCTTGCAGGTATCAAACAGATGGTCATGTTGGCAAAATGCTGGGTAGAGCATGCCTTTCTTATTGAACGTAGATCATAGGCTTGTGAAAATGTTGTAGTGATGGTGAATGGTCTGATAGCTGAAAATGTTAACCTTTCCGCTACTGTTTCTGGGCTGGATATACACCATCCATGCTTCTTATTAGCATTGCCTACTGTGGCATGTGCCACCTCATCACTAGATGAGGATTAGGTTTTCATTTCTTCAGTATAGCACCTGATCAATGTCACGGCTGCCCTCAGCCCTTGAAAATGTATTCTGCACCTAAGGAAAAATAATACTTTTGAGCTGAAATGTGAACAAGTGAGCCTTGTTCTCACCTCAGACCAGGTTTCAGTGGGTGTACAGTGGCTGTAACAGAAGCAGAGTGAGGCCCTTTGTTTGACTGCTTAAATGAAAGGGTCATCAGAAGGATGAACCTGCTTTGGACTCCAGGGGCACGAAATGCAAGGTGCTGAGCTCTTGTGAAAAGTGACCCTGTAGGATCTGACGCACTCCAACCAGTTCTTAATACAGAATTATCCAGGCTGCAGAAAGGGGATTACACCCAGCACTAATTCGTTCCCTTGCTAGCCTTCTTGGTAGGACCTGTGAGCATCCTGTGTGCTACAGGGTCTGAATTCTCCGTTGTGCTCAGAGATGGGAGCCTGATTCCTCTTTGCTTTGGTGTTACCTGATTCTCTGTCATCTGCCCCAACTGTTTACATCTGTGCTAGCAAATGGCTATAAAAATTGTAATCAGAAAGAATTTATCATTATTTTGCATAGATAAATGGTACATTGTTTGGTAAATGATGCCAAAAGGCATATTTGAAACAGATCCAGTTCTTGCTGGATTTGGACTTGTCACAGGGGTAGGGCAATCTGTTCCTGTCATTGCCCTTGATGTGTCCAGCATGGCTAAAAGGAGGATGTTGCACCAAACTTTCATACAAAACTCAGTGAGTTTCATTCACTGGGGCTTTCATACCGGCTTAGTTCCTGATCATTACATTCATAAGCAATAAAAATAAGAAAAGTAAATTAATGGATTAGAGCAAGTGAGTGGAATATAATACTTGAAAGACTGAATTATTTAATAGAAAGTAGAAGATGAACTATGAAGGTTTTATTTTCCTTTTTGAATCAAACTTCAAAATATTCTCTGAGCCACTAAATTAGACAAGCAGATTTATGCTTTGTTTCTTGAGTTTTTATGAGTGGCAAAGCTACATGGGGCATTGAACCACTTTGGAGACAGACAGAAAAAAAAAAGTACTGAATGAAAAATGTCTTTATTCCTGCTGACTTGCAGAAAAATCAGCAAAAAAAATATTCTTAGAATGTAATGAAGAAAGGTTGTAGTGCTATTTAACCAATAGGACATGTATCCCAAAGAAGGTAAACATTTTAACAAAACGTACAAGCTTTTTGTTACCATCCTTTGACTAATTTTTTTCTTTTCAATATCCTCAGTTGTTCCATGAATTCTCAATAGTGCAACAACTACTGTACCTTTCAATTAAAACAGATGGCCATACTACTGTAGGTTTCTCTGCAGTATAGCTTAAAGATGCTATTTTTGCACAGCATTTGTTTCATGTTGCAAAAAAAAAGCAAATGTCTTTCTAATGTGATGTCCTCACTTGGGTCATTTAGACTAATCAAATCATATTAAAAAAACAAATGTCTTCATTTTTTTAGTCCTTTTGACTTTCCCTATAAAACAGTTAGCCATCACACGATGCTCAAACATTGCATTGAAAATTTTATCTTGGAAAAATCGCTGTGGTGTTTTGAGCAATGTCTTTATTTTCCTCAGTGGGCTGGTCTTTCATTCTGTCTAACAATAAAATAGCACATCTATATGCACACAGCCTGCCTTGCCTTTATAGTATTTTGTATTGTTGTTGTTGTTTTGGTGTGGTGTTTTTTTTTACTGAATGTGAATAGTCTTTAGCATCACATAGATAAGAAACAAATCAGGTCCAAATATCCCTTTAAAAATATAAACAAAATGATTGGATGACTCAAGAAAAGAGCTTGAGACTGAAGCTAAGATCATAAGACTAGTGAGTGTTGGTGTTGTCAGTGAGTTAGTGTGTTTGGCAGAGATTGGGAGAAATTTCAGTAAGTGTGAATTTGATGTGTCCTGTCAGCATAGTTCATCCTGTACTTCTTTTTTGCTTTCTGAGAAGTCCTAATTTCATGCTGATCTGTGCCAGCAGCAAACTGTAGGGTGCTCAAGCAAACACAGCTCCTCAAGAAGTTGGTAGAGAGCAAAGCACCACCCATTTGTCAGTACTTGCTTAAGCCTTTACCAACAGATCATAGCTTCCTCAAAACAGTGGGCTTTTCCTCTTTTTTGGAGGATGCCATCACAAACTGCTAGATACGATTGGCCCAGCTGTAGGTTTTTATGCTTAAAGTGGCAAATCTAATAAGATGAAAAGTGGATCAAACTGTGCTGAGTCTTGCTCCCATGGTGTAAAAGGTTATAGCATCCTGTGGTCTCTGCCATCCATCCTCCCATGGACAATGTCCCTGGAGCAGAAATAACAGAAGGGAGCATGTATCAGCATCTCAGCCACTGCAAATCACAGTCCAACGTATCTGCTTTAACTGCCGTTGCATTAATATACCAGGCTGTCAGCTGGAGCCTCTAAAGACCGGGCAGCTTTGCTACAGGAAGATTAACGTCCAGGAGAAGAGGGAAAAGAGAGGGTTCGAGCAGTTGACGGTTGCATCTTAAATCTCTGTTGTTCATCTCTTCCAGAGACATTGGTAAAAGGCCAAGACTAGAATAAGCATAGTGCTGAAATTTAGTTGCACAAGTGATGTCCTGTTTCCTTTTCTTTTTTCCTTTTCTTCCCCCCGCCGCCATTTGTAGCTTTTTGTTGTTTCTGCACAGGAAAGGCTGTGACTTCTGCTTGTTTGGCGAGCAAATTTAATCCCACAAAAATCTTTTGTATATTCTTCATAAATAGCAAGAAGACTACCATCTTCTTTAAGGCTGCAGAATACACTCGCCAGGAATAAGTGAAAAGATCATAATATCTATCCAGAACAATAATCCCCAAAAGTTTGAAAAGTGTTTAATAAAGCAAATTTAACAGACCTTTTATAATAGAAAATTTGTGTGTCCATCATGCTTTAAGACAGGGAAATTTAAAGGATAAAGCTGAATAAGGTGACAATTGACATTTCTTTTCTCCCACTATCTGCCAGTCCAAGCATTATATCCAGCATATATGTACTACTGAGCAGCTTATGTTTTTTACAACATGTCAGATGTTAACGATACAATATGACTTTACTTAAATATTTCCTTAAATTTCCATCTTACCTGTATGGTATTACTCAATAAATGTATGAGGATTTGAAGATCAGTTCTGGAAGTCTTATATTACCCTTCAGATTTACCAAATAATAGCCTGCTTGAGCAAAATGATAATGCAATGACAAAATCACCAAAGATGGCGTGGGTTTTTTCATTTTGCAAATACCAGCATGCTGATCTTTGTTCATGGATATTGACATCCTGACAAAGTTTGTGAAAATGGTGCTTCTGAAACACTGCCAAGCTTTGTGACTGCAAAGCTTCAGGAACGTATTTTCTGCCTTCAGTGAACTCAGAAACCTCAATGGAAAAATCAGTGGATCAGTGTGGATCCCTCACATGTAATCATGGAAAGATTCCTCCATAGGAATAGGTTCAGATGGGACTTTGCAAGAAGCCTAAAGGAATTAAGTGCCTTGTTTGTATATCTGTGTAAAACTGCATTGTCAAACAGTACTTTCATCCCACAGCTGTTAGAGAAGATAGCAAAGCTCCTCTTTAATGCATAGATGCCCTGTAACTTAAATTGCAGTTTGGGGGAACACATATGTCAGTCAGGCACGGCTGATCAGATTACTGAGCACGTTGGCTCCATGCGCATATTGCCTTTTTTAAAGTTGTTATTAGCCAAACAAAAACTACAGCCTCTCCTTTTTTATCTCATTTGCAGAGTGAGAGTGAAAGGTGAAGGCTGTAAGAGAGAACTTCACTTGGAGCTCAGCAGCCCTTGGATTTGGCACAGGATGCTTTTTCACTCTGCTAATATTTTTTAATAGAATACAAGTCAGTAATACCTTGCGTGCGCTGGATTAGTAAGGCAGCCCTGCACAGCCCTGCCAAAACAATCTCTTCTATGCAATTCTCTTGTTTCAGTCCCTTCTCTGTTTGCTCTGATGTTGCCAAGACAGAAACGCTGACAACGATGGGAAGTAGGAAAGGGGAGGTGGAAAAGGAGATAGGGGATTAGAAAAAACCCAACAAACAATGATCCTGAGAAGCTGATATAGTACAGAGAGATAGTTAGTCCTGAAATTACTTAAGCCACCTTGTCAAGCTCCATTTAAAATGTCCTGTCCCCATTTAGATGAGTGGGGAATGGTGTTTTGCTGGTGTTCCACCTCTTTGCTGTCCTGTTCCTCTGTTCTCCTCCTCCCCATACTCATTTCATTACTGACTGATTGTCTAAGGGTCTTGCAAGCTAGTAGGTGTGGATGAGACTAACGCTGACAAGTGCATGTAACTGGCCTTTTTATTTTTGCTGCTGAGGGCATGTGGATTAGCTGTCACTCTTTCTGGTATTTATACCACTGGCACTGATGAAGATAGTAGGCTTACTTGAAAGCTTTTCCATTTAGGGAAGACGACTTTTTTTTTTTTTCTTTTTTTTTAACACATTGCTGGTTTCTACTAATAAAATAAGAAGCAAACAAGAGCCTCAGTAATTACAGTACAAACGAAAACCCAAAGATAATTTATATTACTGTGTCCTCCCACTTTCTTGCTGCTAGATGGGCAAATTATTCGACTCCTGTGGTAATCCATATGAGCCAGAAGGGATTTTCCGCTAGGCTCAACCGCGCGTATTTTTTTGTGCTTTTGGACAGCTCCGGGAAGGAGGCGGGATGCCGGGGCTCCTATGAACTAGCCAAATTGCCTTTATTCGCATAGGCAACTTCTCAAGTGAAATGGGTCTTGTTGCACAACTACAGCTCAACAAACTGCAGCACAACTATCTGCTCAATCTATGACTTATAGAATCCAGTCCATTCTGCAAATATTTAGGAGGACTACCTGACCGCAGTATGTTAATTTGGGGTTTATCTCACCCAGTTTACAGTGTCTAGCCTACGCTATTTAAGTTCTCTCCAAATTAATATTTTTTGCTTTCCATTTTTTGCAGCCACACAGTGCAGTATGACATAATATGTGTATGTTTACAAGTAGGTGGTTATCTCAGCTTGTATCTATATTTAGGCATTCATAGATTATTGGTAAATAATAGATATTAGAATAAATTTTTCCATATTTAATTATTGATCATGTTTAATGTGCAGCTAACAAGATTTATTTTTGAAGGGGCTATTATAGCTTGGGATTTTTCCATGCATCAGCAAAGTGAAGTCAGTTAAGTCTCTCCACTGAAATGAGGTATGAGGATATATCAAATTGTTTAATGGCTTGTCTAATTTTAAGTGCAAAAGCAGTCTTGTGTTTTGCTTATGTCATTAAAAAAAAGGGAGTACTGAAGGACTTACCTGGCTTATGGCAGTGAACATACATACTTTTATTTCACAGAATCACAGAATCATAGAGGTTGGAAGGAACCGCTTGGGATCTTCCAGTTCACCCCTCCTGCTCAAGCAGGCTCATCTAGAGCAGGTTACCCAGGACCCTGTCCATTTGGGTTTTGAATATTCCCACAGATCAAGACCCTACAACCTCTCTAGACAATCGGTTCCAGTGATTTTAGCAATTCTCATTGCTATCACTTGTTAAGTAATGTAGTCCAATATATGGTAAGAGTGAAGATAAGATATAAGGGTCTTTTTTCAAACTTAAGAAATAGTATCTTCAAATGCATGCAAGATCACTTGATGGAAACTAGACATAAAAAACTGCACATCTGAACGTCACCTTGCTCTCAACAAAAGGGATTATAAACTGTAATAGAAGTACATATTGTTGTTTTCTTTTGCATTGTCAACATGTCCTGTGGTTTTGGAGCTGGGGTTTTGCTCCTGGCTGGTAGACATAGTAGCTCTAGGCATTTCTTTGAAAATAAAATGTGGGATTTAGAATGGGAGAGGGTGTTTTTGAACTGTGTGAAGGTTTGGTTTTTTCCTCTAGTATTTAAATTGTCTTTTCACATATCATATTTCTTTCCCTATGTGAATGAACAATTTACACCAATGTCCTTATTGATGTGTGCTATATCATTCAAGTACCAAATTAAAAAAAAAAGTAATTTAATTTTAAATAATTTAACTGATAATTTTAGGTTATTCTTTGTGTTTGTGTGTGAGCATATCAAGGTGGAAACTGATAACAAAAATAAACATGGAATTTTGCAGGGTACCAGGTGTCTTGTGAGAAATATGCTAAAACCAAAGAATGAAGTATTTTGGGGGGCAGTAAGAATTATAAGTAGAAATGATAAAATCTGTGCTAAAATAAAATATTTAATGTGTGCACTATGTCTATAAAACTGGATTGCAACAGTCAACTAGGTTACGCAACAAAAAGAAAGAGCCAACAGAAAATGTGAAGAGCTGCTAAAATAAACAAACCAGGAAAAGTTCCTTTTCTCTAGAATGGACAAAGGTGAGCAAGCCTAGGTTTCAAAAGCAGGCATTTTATTTTGTTCAGACTAGTTCTTTGAGGATTACACAGCTGATCCAAGAAGATGTGGACAGCTGGAGGGTAACCTTGGAGGGGATTCATGGCTGTACGCCAGCCATTAGGCAATCTCAGATCCAAGGGCACTAGTGCACCTATGCACTAGTCTGCGTGTGGGTGTACAAACTGATACTTTTCCATGAAAGCAGGAATAAACAGCCCCTGCATGCAGCTTAACCGTACTAGTTGAAGGCTTGATCTAAGGCTTTGGGCCAAATGAAGTGTTAGAGAGAAACTACCCAGACTGTGGCTTGTGCTTGGTATCAGAAATGCCAGCTGGAGGCCATAGAAGAAGCTGCTCTGGGAATCTGTGAGTGTGACCCTGAATAAAAGGAAGAGGGAGGACTTCTTGAGAACAGGGCTTGTTGTAATAGAAAACCTGATGAGAAGAAAACCCTGCTTGTTTTTATTCTTTTCTTTCTGCTGCATTCAGGGAAACAGGGCTTGTTGCCTTTTAATTTTTTTTTCTCTTTGTGTGTGTGTGTAAGCAGCATTACACTTAACCAAAATGCTTATAATCTGTTTCGTACTTTAGTGGAAACAAATCTGTTTCTCTACTTTAGTAGAAACATTATAAAGGCCCCAGTTTTGGAAAATGTTCAAGCCAAGAAACCAGTAATGGCAATAACAATAATTCTGTTGCCACTACACATCTGTGAAAATCTCTTCTATGGTCAGATCTAAATAGCCTACATTGAATGACATCAGAGTTTTATTGAAGAAAATGAAACCAGTCCTTTCTTCCAAGAGTAAGTCTCTGAAGTGCAGAATAGGAGGGTCTATACAATAGCTAAACCCCAGGGGCCACATTTGGAAATTTTTTTTTACTCTGGCTGAAAAATGTTATCTTATAAATAATCTCATTGAATTTAGATGAGAAGTATGCTGCTTAATGGGTGTAAATCAGCTGACCTCTGGTCCAAAGCAGAAAACATGAGGAGCCAATACTTATTTGTTTATAACTCTAAGTGCCTTAAAGATATTCTTTAATCTTGCTGAGTAATCAGAGTATAGATCTGTGCCATTCATTGTTCTCCACTTTGAAAGGAATACACAGATAATATGAGAGCACATCAGAGGAAAATATCCGGAGCTCTGCGGCTGTTAAATAGCAGCTCGTACCTCTGCAGATTGGTGTTGCTCAGGAAGGTATGCTTTGTCCACCCTGTAGACCTCGATATGGAACAGTGTGATAAGGTAAAATGGCAAAAGACCACTCTTAAATCCTGCCAGGGTAGCCATTGGTAACTAGCCTGTTTGGGCTTTGTGACTGCGGATTTTTTTTTGGTTCAGAAACAGGTGTTGATCCAATGGGGCTGGGATTAAGACAGCCCGAAAAGACGGTGTGCATTTGTATTGAGTAGAACTGGTGCCTTGAAAGGCATGTATAGAAAATGAATAGTTTGAGGACAGTGCTTGTGAGCTAGGAGGACTTTTGTCATGTTCCTCTGGGGTAGCTGAAGACTCAAATTCAGTAGTTTCATTCCTGTCAGACCATTGTAACTGGGAGACAAATCAATTCCTCTTTGTTTAAGAGCAGTTCTGTGAATGCTTGATCAATGTTCACTTCCCCTTTTGCCTCTTCACACAGCTAAGTGATTTGTACCCTTGTTGTGGTATATAACATTTGTTATTCACAGACCTCATTGTGCAGTGTTTATCACCTGGAAAGTCCAGGACTTAGAAGAACACTTTATTTGATCTACATGGGACTGTCAACCAGAGGATGTATTTTTCTTCAGAGCGAGATCTAAAGTCTCATTTTATAAACAACCATGTTGAATTACACAGAGAAGAGACGGCCAATTTACTACTAACAAGTTAATCACAGTTGAAGGTTTTTTTTTCCTGGAATGCAAATGAGATGGAAAGGACCGTTCCCTCTATTATGGCTGACAGTACTTTAAACCTGTCACCCCTTCTTGGATCTTTTAGGTAGCCTTCATCCCTCAAAAATGATATGCCACTGTCTGTAATAACTTTGGGTGGGAAGTAATAGGAACATCAAAATAATTGTTTAAAATCACAGGAGTTGTGAAAGCCGCTCTCTAGCTACTGAAGTGCTGAGTGGCACAGAACAAAGAGGATTCACTCCAACTTCACCATTCAAAAGTACGGAGCAATTCAAGCTTTCCAAAGCCCACAGGGTTTAGCAAGGAAAAGGTCTTGCAAGTCGAGTGTGTGTCAGCTGACAAATTCCTGCCCAGTTGACACAGAGGCAAGAGTTTCTCCTATTGTCTTGCCTTTGATGCTTTGTACACTGTGATAACACTTCTCCCCCTTTTTCCCAGAAGTATCTGATATGTTACGGAGACTTTAGCCTCATAAAGACATAATAGTACTCTTGAGGTGGCTACCAGTACAGCAAACCTGTCATAGGGCTACATTTATTACCTGAATATACTTTGCCTTGTGAAAAGGTGACCAGTTCTTTTTTTCCTTTGAGATTTCTTGGTTAGGTAAGAGCCACTAATTCAGTCATGTCCTCCTTCAGCAAGTGAATTCAGTGAAAATACTCAGTTCCTTTTAGTGACGGCCATTATTTTTTCCACCATGTGTCAAAGAAAAGTATTCTTGAGCTCCTGCACCTTGTTGGATCTCCTTGAAAAAAAGACACTCTTAGAAGTTAAAGGGCTTCTCTCTATATATCCATCTGGAATATATATTGTTTATGGTGTTTGTAATTGTATTTACTTGACTGAAAGTATGCTGCAGATAAATATATCTGCAAATTTTCTTCTACTTATTATACATTCTTCTAGTACATAATGCACCATCTGTATTTAAGATTAACTCCAGAGACCAGAGGAGTACCTTCTAGTCACCACTTTCCCATCTTCCCTTTTTTTTTTTTTTGGCTTTGTCTTCTTTGAAATTCATTTATTAACTTTTGGAGCTGTTTCCTCAGAATAGGTGAGGTGCCCTGCAAGCAGTTCCAAACAAGGTAAGCCATAGCAAAAGTCTTGATCCAGTTCATCTTCTTTCCAAGTAAACTTTGCTGTGATAGGATGCTCTAGTTCAGAGAATCTGTCTTTTATATTACCTTTGCTTCTTAAATAAATTACTCTTTTGGGGGAAGGTGTGTGGGGGGTGTCATACAATGAAAACTGCCTTTGAAATTCTCAAGATTTTGAGGGGTAGAGTTACCCATGCTCAGTTATACCATCCACCTAGATGGTAATTTAGGGATGGGAAATGATCTCTTTCTAAAAGTAAGCCAGCACC
The DNA here is from genome assembly GCF_963924245.1 of Chroicocephalus ridibundus. Lineage (NCBI taxonomy): Eukaryota > Metazoa > Chordata > Aves > Charadriiformes > Laridae > Chroicocephalus > Chroicocephalus ridibundus. The sequence goes on from NC_086285.1 coordinate 98,933,970, forward strand.
AAGGATATGGATTTAGGTATGAATTCAGATTCATATAAAAAGCTTAATCTGGAATACAGAGGTCACACTCTCCAATGGACATGGCTCTTCACAGTGTCTTTTCAACCAAAGTCTTCTCTGATTTAGCTACTGTATCAGACTAAGAAATTCTGGTGGCAGGAGCAATTCTGTGTTGAAATCCTTCACAGCAGAGGACTTCACCTATGTGACTTGGCTATTGATGCTCTCAATATGATAGCTTGATACATGGCATTTCTGATAAATCATTATTTTCTAAGGTTATATTTCTGTCCAAAGTCAGTATCACTTCTTGAAGGGAGTTTAGTTATGCACCAGAAGATAAACACTGAAAATCTTTGAAAGGCAAATTCTTTGCTAAACCATTCTGGTTTATGCAGTGCCTTTCCATAGCTCTTTACATGCCACTCAAAACCTTCCTTTTGAAGTAGCCCAGCTGCAGTCTGTTCTCTAGCTAGTGTAACTACAGGCATTTTCACTTACGGTTTTCAGGAGGTGTTGTCATAGGCAATTTTATTTTCTACAAGACTGTAAGGCCAGACATTATTCTCACTGTTTGGATTTTAAAATATTTCCCACAGAAAATTATTTACTGATAAAGTCCAGAGAATTATTTTCTTTCTCCCAAGCAGAATTTTTTTGTTTGAGTAAGCAGTGAGTCTTATGGACTTTCAGTTATTTTTTGCAATATCATGGGAGATTTCAAAGACAGAAAGATGAATTAGGCCCCTGATTTTCACTGAGTTAGTTTTCAGTGAATAGGCTCCCGAGTCTCCTCTAGGTCTTTGAAAATCTTCCACATGATTCTTTTCATTCTTTGTGCATCCATTTCCCTGGCACTGCTGCTTTTCAAACCTCTATAGAAACACTCATGTGAACCTGGAGGAAATACGTGCTCTATAGTCAAATCCTAATTGCCCTACTGGGCCCATCTCATTAAATGTAATGTCTTATTATCCGTCTATATCTTAGCCTTCAAACATAAAATGTGACCTTGGGCTGTGAACCCACTACAGCTTGCACAAGAGATCTTCAAGGGGAAACTAAGGTATCTAAAAAAGGTTTTTAATGATTGAGTAGGTGACCCTGATCTGAGCGAGCCACAGGATCAGAGCATCTGACATATACTATCTCACCATTTTGTGAAACAAATAGCTGCATTTTATAACAGTTCTTACCATTAAAAGCTTGATGTCATTTTTCCCAAGAATCAGTGAACAAAGAACTTCAGCTTTCTCTTTGCACATCAAAGCACTTGGACTCATGCGTAATTAACCCAATTGCCATTCCGTCCCTTCAGGATAAGTAAAGCCAGTGACTGGATCCCATAATTGCTATGGTCTCAGCAATCATAAACCAGCAAAAATTATGAAGGATTTACTGGTGGAAGAAAGTCCAGGGTAAATAGCCTCAGGGTAAATAGCCTCAAAAGCCTTTGTGGACAGTAGCAGAAAACATTTTTCCTTGGATCTGGCCATATAAAATCCTCACTACATGTAGTTGTACATATACCACACTCTCCTTAAATGGTGTTCTAATCAGTCTCTATTTGGCTTCTGAAGACTCAAAATATGTAAAATTATAACTTCGGAAAAATTCTGACTGTTTTTATCAAACACCTACTAATAAAAAGTAAATCCCTCTCCAAGTGACATATTAAAGATGGTATGGTCCCTTTACATGACTGATGACTAATATAGCTAGAAAAATGTCACCGTTGTGACTAAGATTTCAATTCAAGAGCATATTTTTAAACATTTGAAATACCACACTATTTAAAAACTCATATGTTGATAATCTGGTAATCTAGGCTAAGAAAGAGTACAAGTATTAAGAAAATTATTTATTTTTATATATACACATATGTGCACACACATACATACAGACACATAAACACAACAGCTGTCAAAATGAAAACAAAATGAAGCAGTCAAATATAAAACTGACAAGTGGACACAGGGAGTTAGTGAAAAAAATCACAAATGTGATTCAAGATACGATATTAAAAACTGAAGCCTTTTCTTTTCCTCTTCAATCAATTAGTCAAAACATACTGTTAAACAACAAACACACCACTCATTAAAAGTAATGCTCCAGGAAGGAAATATTTCTCTTGCCCTTCAAAGGATAAAGGGATGGTAGATGAAGTTTTACGGTAAATGATTCATTAATTCCTCCTGTGGTAGTTGCAAAGCCAGAGATTCATAATTATACAGAAGAGAACCATGTGAAGCTGGGCTAGATTAACTGGATTTGGCCATGCATTTCCCATGGACTACTTCTTCCCCTATGGCAGCTATCTTGGGCACTTGCAGAAATCCCCAACACTTTATTACATACTGTTATCCTCATGGATGACACAGTACAATTGCTTTTTTTCTGCACCTCATAGATCTTTCTTCACTTAGTTACCTGGGAAGGTAGGACTGACTGTGTCAAAAGTCATGTATTGTAGAGAAAACTACAAGATGTGTTAGTGAAGCTGTGGTGGGAAGGGTCTGCTTGAAAGGTGAATGAAGCATTCTCTACAGTGGATACTTTACAGCGGGCTGCTTGAACTCAGGAAAGTAAGAAATGTTCCCAAAATAGCATATAGAGTTTAACAGGTACAAGTGGTCCAATTCGGATGTGACACAAATGGGAGCAGACAGAGGGCGTAAGCAACACTCCCTTGTGTTCGTGCTAGAGAGTCTAAGGTGGTATCACTTATGCAGCAAAGTGATTGGAAAACAGAGCTGAAACGGGAAAGTCGACATGCGAGAAGTGAAATGCAGAGCATAGTGCAGGACTGCTACTGTTTTTGGAAGATGGGCAGATGGGGAAGAAAACATGCACTATGTAGGCCAGAGGCTGAGCCTTGAAATGTATGGCTGTTTGATGAGTGTCTCCCAAGGTTCTCCTGACTTTGGCTTTGTGTAAGCAGTGATTTAAGTCAACGGCACTGTCTTGTGGACCAAGTTTGTCTCATGGACTACCACATGAAGAAGCCTGGCACAAGGACATGAAAATGTGCCTGTGTGCTATCTATATGGAGATGCTTGTGGTGCCAATCTGTGCTGCAGATAGTTGCAACCTGCTTACTGAAATCACCTTTCACTTCTACTGAAGGAAGAAGGGCAGCTTTGCTCTACTGTTCTCTGGAGTTGGGATCTACAACTGTTTCCAAATTTATTTATGCATAACACAGGTCACAAGTTGTACCCCCTGATAAGTTAGGAACTGCTAAATCATCTAGATGTAAAGAAAAAAACAAACATCTGAATGCTTCTTCAAATATAGGAAAGATATTCATTCAAGTATTAGTTTAATTAATATTATGCAATTAATTCTCTCTGGAAGAATAGCAAATAGAACAGAAAGAATGAAAGAAAATGTTACAGGTGAGCATGCACGCCTTAGAAAAGTACGTCCTTTGTAAATGGGAGCCTTACCAAGAGGAAATAGATAAATTGTGGATTCAAGGGAAGTTCTATAAATCTTTTTCCTCAATGTATTGTTCACTTTCCCCGACACTCTTCTGTATGTCAATGGAAACATTCCCATTAGTAAATGTAAAGCGAATTATTCATATTGTTAAGTCCTTAAAACCTAAAGTATTTCTTACAAAATTAAAAGAACTGATTGAAGAAGTGTTATCTAGAAAGCTTGTTCTTAATCTCAGATGTCTAGCATTCATTCTCATGCTTCAAAAGTGCATGGAGGGATCTTTCATTTGGTACAGTATTACCTCTGACAGCATGAATTAAATCTGCTTGCAGTGGATGTTACCTGTGACTGGATGGAAACATTTATTAGGTCTAGTATGTGCTGCTCCAACAGACAATGAAAAAGATAAACAATTGATTGCAATCAAGAGACAAAACAAAAACATTGCAATAACATCACTTATTTGCATAGTTATCAGTAATCCATGGAGGATATAAAAAATCACTTTTAACGTGTATACTGCTGTACAAGTGTCTATGCTTTTTGAAATTAATATAAAAGCCTGTTTACGTAATCAGTAGCACATATCACATCAAAACTGTCCAACTACATTTCTCTCAATGTATTTGTAGCATCAGAAGTCACATTCCTAAACAGTATCATGTGTTAATTTCTTTACAAATAACATTTATGGAACAGCTCGTGAAAAACATTTACTGTAGAGTTACTTCTAAATCACTTCTGGCATTTATATCAAAAGAGCACTGCAGGATGTTCTTGATGCCCGACATATCAGAGGTATGGGCTGGGCTGAGCTGTGTGTTTTGTAGAATTCCAAATTGGTCTTTCTACTAGTTTGTAGCTATAGGATACTATGAGGCAAAGTGTAGTTCCTTCTCCTTGCATCTATGAAGAGCCTCAGAGAAGCAGCAGCCAAAGAGGGAAGCACTTGTCCTCCTGCTGTCGTGGTTCAGAAGTGTTGGCAGTGCAGCTGATGAGCCCTCCTGGAGATATTCAGCAAGCATATACTTGCACCAAAATATGAGGCAGAGTTTTGTTGCCCTTTATATATGAGGAGTTAAAGACAGTACATGAAGTAATGAATCTCAAACGAGAAAATAAAATGGTAGCACTAGAGCTTGGAGAGACGGATTCCTAGACCGTGCTTTTTTAACTGTCCTTGACACAGTGAATGAATTTAAGCAAGGGGCCTGGGGGAACAGATATCCTTACCAGACTGCACGGTGACTATTGGCCTCTATCATCCAGAATCTGGCAGGAGAGAAAGAGGAATGTTGATTTCAAGATTGATGTTGAATGGGCAGCTAGACTGCCTACTTGTGGGTAAAAATAACAGTTCGTTTTCAGATGAGAGTTTTGGTGGGGTTTCTAGATGAAATTCTGCCTCTCCAAGAAAGGTAAGAGTTTCTTTCCCCAATATAAGTGATTTGCACTAACAAAGCCTTCATGGCAGTTATTCTTTTCTAGAACTCTTCAGAAATCATAATTTCCCTTTCATCAGAAAGTGTGATTCCAATATTTCCCTCTCCAAAACAGAATACAACACCAAGTGACACTTTGTCACTTTGTCTCTGAAACAAAGCTGATGGGAGAAAAGAGTGTACAGAGATATTAATATAAATAAATACTTTATCTTTTTCTGCTCATTACAAGCTCTGCTCTTAGTATCACGTGTCATTGTATGTTGTTGTGCAACGAAAGTGCTTTGAGGACCTGACCTCTTTCTAACTGTATTCATTAGGAGTAAATAATCTAGGTCTAGAAATCTGAACCTGTCCCATCTCAATAATATATAATTAGCTTTTTCTCCTACCAGAGTCTTTAAGGGAAATCCCAATGACTTCAGTGGAAGCAGCACTGAGACTAAATTCCTTAAAATGTTAAAATTAAATGACACTCCAAGAGCAATACGGCTCCTCTTCCTGTTCCCAAAATGGACTAATACATTGATTTTGAATCCGTGGTTTGGAGAATCAGTCACAGATTAAGTGGGTTTTTTTTGAGGCAGGAATTAGAAGTATACCAGTGAGAGAATGCTTTAAATGAATTGTTTATATTGTCTGCCAACTTGTTTTGGTAGTTCAGCATGGTTGATGTTGATAAATTAGAATTATATATTGTGAAATGGCATGACATCTGTTCTAAGGGGGCAGAGGAATGCTTATGTGAAAGCCCCTCTTAATGAAGAGCAGTTGATATATGTGCGAGTACTTTTATAGTTTTGTCAAACAACATAAAAGTGTTATTCTGGATTTACTAGCAGGAAATAAAAACCAAATTGAAATAAGATTTTAAAATGGCACAAAATCCCAACACTTTTCATGACACCAATAAAAAACTCACACATCCTGATAAATATGAAGCCTTAAAGCTGCAGTACTATCTTGTACGCAAAATCAAGAATATTATTTACTCAAGCAAAACTTACTGTCACTGGAAAATGAATAGGTATTATTCTCTGTATTGTCTTCGTTATCGTTTAATTGCAATTATTAATTGAAACACAGACTTCACCGTACCCTTTTAAATATATCTGTAGGGAGTCAATCCTGACATCTTGTTTTGCCATTCTTCCATCTTGAAACCTCAGTGAGGTTTTAGCTCAGTAACAATTCGCATGTAGTTTAAGGCAGTTTCAGGACACTCAGATTTTTAGTGTTCAGGTCTTAGAAGCATAATCCTGAATATGCTGTTGAGTCAGGTTATGGTTATTGACTTTTGAAATACAGATGATAAATTTTGTTTCTTTTTTTTCCATTTCGGAATGGAATATTTATGGACAAATGCTACTTCTCTTTCTTATTTCGATCCATCTCATTGACTTTAATGGAGAGCAACAGACAGGGTTTGGCCAGTGGCCACATAACATTGAAAACCAGACAATTCCACCTTTATCATGTTTCACATTTTTGCATCCATGTCTGCAGAACAGTCAGTTGTTTTCAGTCAATTTTTGTAGTCTACCATTGCTTTTAACATCATATAGTCTATTTTTTTGTTTCTTTTTAACACTACTTCATCTCTCTCAGTAGCTGGCACTGGCTCTTGCTTTAGCTAGTTTTAGGACAGAGGAAAGTGTCTTGCTTGTTGCAACACAACATTGCAACACAAGTTTGCACACAATGGTGTATTGCTTGTTTCTCTGTCTGTGGACAAGTAAATCTACTTACAAATGTCTTCAAAGGAAGACAAATCCCTCTTCTCCTCCTCCTCATTAATATAAAAGAGAACCTCTTAGCAGAGTGTGAGGTGCTTGGGACAAGATACATGATGGTTTTATTAAAATAAACAATAATACAACCAAACTCTTCTGTAGATTGGGTTGTATTAAAACATTTTTTTCTTTCTAAAAGGGAAGTGCAATGACTGCCTAATCTAGAATTAAAGTAATTCTAACTATTATTGACCAAGTGTCAACAGACAAATAAGCTGGCTTGTTAGCGAACTTGTGAACAGAATCTGCAAGTGGGAAGGTGGGACCTGATCGTCTCTGCCTGGCAAGCAGGGACTCACCAACTTCAGCCTGTAAATAAGCGTGGTCTAGTTATTAACACTGATGAGGATCACTTCTTCTCTTGGAAGAAGAGCTCAGAATTACTGCAAGATGGGATTACAATATAGTATTTAGAGTCATTTATTTAAATCCCGTTAGGTATTCTTCTGCCCTTAAGCAGCAAAATGTATTTAGAGGGAAGGGAAGCCAAAGGCTGTGTTGAGCCTACCACCGCTCTGCTGTGATTTTACACATCCTGGGACCAGAGGGCAGCCTGTATCCTGCTCTCCTTTCTGGCCCTTAATGCAGAAAGGAAGAAAAGTAACATTTCTCTGGTGTTTCTCCCCCTCAGCTCTAGGAGGAGGGAATAACCTCAGCCCAAGGAAGAAGGGTAGAACTGAATTTTGGGCAAAAGTCAGGTGTTGGCTTAGAGAGCATGACATGATACAATTTGGGGTGAGGAATAGCAGGGGTTTACACTCCAGAGTATTGCATTAGCTGTTATAAGGATTGGTAACCAAAATGTGTTTGTAACTGAAGTAGAGCAATACTGTGCAGTCTGAAAACACAGTAAGGGCTGGCAGGCGGGAAAATCTGAGCAGAAAAATTTATTAATATCTCAGGCAGTAGTCTGAGTCCATTCATGATTTTTGATAGGGGTGACCAAGTTAGCCTGTTGTCTTACTTCAGCCTCGGATTGCCGGAGAAGGGAAAAAACGCAGTCAAACAGCTAATGGTTTCTGGCGTGGGAGATCTAGGGAGCTGAGTTATTTTCTCTTCCGGATTTGGAGAAATGTTGCATTCCCAGCCAGTGTACCATCACTTTATTTCACATGGTCATTTCTTGCTGTGCAGCAAGACTGGATTAAATTGTGCTAGAAACTGCAAAGAACCAGCTCAGGAATAAGGGAAGCTGAGTGCTCCCACTCAGGCTATTTACTTCATCTGTTCCTCTGATTTATGGACGTAGTGGGGGATTGACCTTCTCATGTTTGAAAACCTGTAGAGTAACCTGAAATCTCATAAGAAATGTCAGGATACTGGGTTAAAAACAGGCCAGTTTGAAGTCGAAATTTAGGTGCTGTAGATTTCTGTGCCTATGCAGGTAGGACCTGTCCTGACAGGAGATTAGCTCCTCCAATTACATTGGATAAGGGATCAGACCTAATGCATGTGTTTGTTAGGGCTTTTAACTTACACAGATCAGAATTTGATCAACTTGATATTGCAATTGTGAATATAGAAATCTTTCAAAATTCAAAATATAGTGTCCCAGGTGATTTGTAGAAGTAAAATACCTAGAAGTCTTGCACATTAACCATGCATACATTTTCATATGTTTTCATTTCGGGTCTAATAAAGTGATTTGTGTATGATCTGAATGCACCCGTTGTTTTAGAGTAATCAAGCCTGATTACAATTTTCCCTTTTTAGTCTCCTTAAAAACAAGCCTAAACCCAAACAAAAATAACAATTTTCTCATCTTCTGGGGTAACATGCAAATGAACTGCTGACTCATAAGTGTTTGTGTTTTGCACAGATTGCCAGCCTGGGAGAAAATGATGAGAGACTGTAACTTTCTGTAGCTTTTAAATTTTGTGGATGCCACTTGCTAATGTGTATGTGGGGTTATGTCAGTGAAGGAGTCAGTATTTTATCCTCTAGGCCTTCCATTTAAAAAATTAACTCGTGATTAATTGCTGCATGCTTCCATTACTGCAATGTAGATGGATTTTAAAAGCCTTTTGACAAAAAGATGTACCTTGGGGCTTTTTAAATGCAGTTGCTGCAGAGCACTCTGTAGTTTTGTTTTGTATTTTTTATATTCATAGTGATTGAAAAATCAACTTCAGTTAGGGTCACAGCATAATAACATCAGTTCTTTTCTTCTCCAAAGCTTGAATTTCTGTTTGTGTTTAAGAATCTGACAACCATATCTGAAGCTCATTGATTATCTGCTTATAATAGCTCATTGTCTTGATGGAACAGATCAACAAACCTTTTCCACTTTGTGGAATGTATTCCAAATAGCAACAAAACGGGGCCAAAGATATTTGGAGTTCAATTAGAATAATGATAATCTGGTTTATTTATTCTGAAAAAAAGAAATATCTAAAGAGTAACTTGTGCTCCATTTAAAGGGATTGTAATTTTCGATGAAATGAATTTTTCTCTTCACTGGTCTAAAGAGTGTATTTATCTGGAGATTCTAGTATTGCCTCATAGTTTTATTTGCTTTTTCTCATAAATGAGAGGAACATCTTAAAACAGTGCATCTGTCCAGTTAATGCTATTTAATCTACTGAGTCTAAGGTTTTCTCCCCTAGATTTTTTTTTAAATTTTGTAAAATCCATTGCCCCCCACCAAATTTTAACAGTCATGCATGTAACTTGAAATTTGCTACTTCCTCATTAAATCTCACCAGATTGACATCGTTATTCAAGTGGATGGGGGTGGATGGCTTTCTTTTTTTCTTTGCATTTAAAATCCAAATAATCTGCTGGGTATTCTTGTTCCAGCTTCTTGGCCTTCTAATCTGTCCAAACATAACAGAAAACAGAAATATATCCTTTCTATGGTGAAACCAAGGCAACCTAGAGAATGTCTCTGCTGAAGAGCACAACTGACTGTCACAAATCAAAACAAATTGATAAATTACAGTTTGCAAAACACTGCAATAGGAAATTAATGTAGTGGCTTGGAATAAAGCAGATTTCAGCACTTTTGGACAATTGCTTACCACCATCTGCAAAAGAAAATTTTGTTTCTTTGTCATTGAATATACAGAGATTTTTATATAAACAGAATTGAATCCTTTCAAGAATCTGCATTTGATCACAAAAGAATGAAGTGATACTTCACAATAGATCTGATAAATGAGATATTTGTGTATGAACAGGCCCACTGATTTACCTCTGATTTTTAAAGAACTTTCAAAAAACAAAGTAGAAATTTAATGTTATGCTGTTTATTTTGGGAATCGAGTGTTTGAGCCATGTGCTGTAAGTGACTCAAATCTGGATGTTTGAATTTCTTATCAATATTTTGACAGAATGGATGTAATACACAGCCTTAAAATCAGTTAAAACGGTGGGCCAGGATGCCTATGAATATAACTCAAAGATGTGTATCATCCTAGGATACTGCCAGTTGGTTTTGGTACTTGATCACAGCAAAAAGCAGCAGTTAAATTTGGGTCTGTCAGAAAAAGATTCTTGTTTGAAGAAGTAACGATTTTAGTGCTCAGTGCTCTAATTTTAGTACTGTGTAAAAACCTAGAGAAATTTTGATATCAGTATATCTACCTTGCATTAGTCCATATAAACACTTGGAATAGGAAATTATGGCTGAAATGAAACCAGTTGGCATTCTGACATTGATCTCAATATGAGATATATGTTATGGCTATTCGTGTCCTGTACCCCTCTTGGTGTGGCTGGGCAACCTAGCTACCCTTAGCTACCTCTGGGCTTGTGTGACAGGAAAAATGAACTAACCCACTGTGATGGGGCAGCATTGCAGCATCATGCTCTGAGAATGCTACCAAGAAAACACACGCAAGCTCATCTTTCATTCTTTCATTTTTAAATGAGGCAGGTTTCCCTTGGAGCCTTTTGGTTAGAAGAAAAAAATAAATACTTACCAAAGGCTACTGACAAAATCTACACTTTTTCATCTTCTTTTTTTTTTTTAATAGGAGAATGTGCAACCTCCCTTCTGGCAAAAAGATGTAAATTGTGAATTTTAAGAAACAAATCCTGCTGCACAGCAGGTTTAGACAGCCTGCTACAGTTGGGGCCTTAAGGCGTTCTGTGGCTTCCCTGTGGTAAGCCATGGTTCTCATTTGTAAAGCCAAGAGAATTCCCACTGTTGCTATAATCATATGCATGATCCTTCTTCCATCTCAGTGCTCCCAGCATCAGTTAAAAAAGAAAAATAGGCCAAATGTTGGTTGTTGTGTAGTCAGCTATCCAAAAAGCTTAGGAACTTGGTATATTTTTCAGGATTTAATTTTGTCCTCAGGAAACGAATTAAGCTTTTTAGTGGAAATCTTTTAAAAAAAAAAAGAAAACAAAAAAGAAAAAAAAAGAAATTACGAGCCACTGGGCTTGTGAATGTTTTCCTGATTCAGACATGGCAGTAAAGGCATCAGACTTTATTTTTGTTGAGATTTATTTAGGTAAAACATTGTCATTCTCCCATGAACTCTAGTTTTCCAAATATGGAAAATTCTTTCAGAAAAGGTATGAGTACATACTGTAATCCTTGCCATGGTATACTCTCACATGTTCGATCAGCTCCGTGCTTCGTGACTTCCTGTCCGGAGTTTGATTCTGCATCTCTTCTGTTAATACCGCTTGATGAACTCATTTCAGTATGTCCTTTTGATTCCCTTTATTCTTTTGATACACAGAAAATATAAGTCAGGGAGTTTCACAGGTCAGTTATGTTTTGTTGGTAAAAGTACTTTGGTTTCTTTCAAGTCTTCCCTTTGAAAATGTCATTTTATATCCCCTCCTTCCTGTATTGTGAAAAAAATTGAATCTGTTCCATACTTACCTTCTCTGGGTCTTTCATGATGCTGTAAACCTCTGCCTTCCCCCTTTCTGTCCTCTGTCATTTCTTTTTTATTGTTAAAGAGTGCCAGCCTGATGCTTCTTGCCCACTGTGGAAGCCGTTTCAGAAATTTCATTGTGCCTGCTGCCCTCCCGTGTGGAAGCAGGGAAAAGCCTAGACTGGAAGGGACCTCTTGGAAGTCATCTTAACCCACCTACAACTGACAGCAGAGGTTTGGCTTAGGTTACCCATTGGCCCAAAAAGACAAGTCCCAAATTACTTCCAGCAAGAGTGATTCCACTACTCCACTTCTCTGGACAACCTCTTCTAATGTTTCATTGTTCTCACAGTGAAGAACTTTCTCATATAGACTGGTGAAATTTCCTTTTGAAGCAACCGATGCCCATTCCTTCTTGTCCTGTCACTGTGTCCTTGTGAAAAGAGTACCTCCGTCTTCTCTAGAACTACCTTTTAGGTATTGAGAGAATGCGGTTAGACTCCCCTCTGCCTCCTCTCTTCTTTAGGTTGAGCAAACTGAATTCCTTCAACCTTTCAATGTGCGTCAAGGTCTCTAACCCTCTAATCAACTTGGTGGCCCTTCACCGGACCATGTCCAATATTTCAATGTCTCTTTTGAAGTGGGGGTCCAAATCTAGACACATTATTCCAAGTGTGACCTAACAAATGCCAAATGAAATAGTGTCAATCTTTCACCTGTTGGTTTTACTTTAGTTGATGCAGTCAAGGCCCCAGGTTGGTTTCATTGCTGCAAGGATGCACACCCGGTCCAGTCAGTCCCTGGCCTGCACTGCTGCAAATACAAGATGTTACAATTATGTTTGTTAAACCTCATTCAATTAGTGTCAGCCCAGTCTACCAGCCTGTTGAGATCTCTGTATGGTGTAGTATATAATATATACCTTGTTGTGTCTTATTCTGCTCTTTCTCCCAGAGTGTGAAGCAGAACTGTGTGCATCAGTGAAGGTATGGACCCATGCTGGTTTTGCACAATAGCATATAATAACAAATAATAAGAAATAATAACAATAATAATAGTAATAATAAATTATTTAATAATTAAATTATGTCACTCTTATTTATTCTTATTGGTTGTTATTTGTTTATTATTATTTGTTATTATTTGTTTTCTGTTTTGTTCCCTGTTCCTTTACTGGTTATCAATAATGTTGTATTTGCCTTTTTGACCACCACTGCAGCTGACGGGATGTTTTCACAAAACTGTCCATGGTGATTCTGAGATCTGTTTCCTCAACTGCAACAGCTAATTCAGACCCAGCAGTGTATTTGAATAACAAGAGGGCGTTTTCTTCTCCGTACATATTCCTTTGAATTTATCAACACTGGATATCATCTATTATTTTATTGCCTAGTTTTTCAGCTTTGAGAAACAACTGAAATAATAGGAAATGGTATTGTTAAACAAAAACAAGTGTTCAGTATTTCTCACAATGCAAGAAGCAGAAGCCATCAAAAGAAGTTGCGTAATTTTCAAAACATAAGGAAATACTTTCTTTCTACACTATTTTAGGTGCTGAAAGTATGTAAGATTTCAATATAAATTTGAAAAATATATTTAAAAGTGCTCTCTCAAGACTAACTAAATACAACACAGTCCAGGCTCAGCAAGTGCCAAACACAATGATTACTAAAATTTCTTTACTTGACTGATTCTTAATTATTTTCTTTCACCATGAGTATCTGTTGTTAGCTATTGTCAAAGGTAGAGTACTGGATTGTATGTTGTGACCTAGTACAGCCATTTAATGTTACAGTCCTGCAGAAAACCTTCATCAACTGCTCAGTCCATCTTAGATTGAAATTTCCCGAATAATTCTTCAACATCTACTTTCTTTTGTTGCTAAAGGCCCTCAGGAAACAAAATGTTTTTCTTAAGTGTGAAACATAGCCCTAGAAAACTGATGAATAGCATGTAACCTATTTTGAAGGAAATCATGGTGAGAAAATTCGTTGCAAACAACCAAATGAATGTGCACAGAACCGTGTTGGAAATATTCATCAGGAGCTGCTCATGTGCAAGCATTTCTAAGCGCAGTAGTGATCAGGATATGTATAAGAAGCAAACTCTTCCAAACTCACTGAAATTTGAGATGAAGACTACATATTGACAGATTTTTTTCCGTAAACACTGGGTAGAGTCCACAGACTTTATTCCCAGTCAGTCCTGGGATGTCGAGTGAAGAGTACTTCTGGTTTGGGGTTGAGATATTCTCTCCCTCCTGTGTCCTTTTCTGCTTTTAGGAAAGAGGGCGGAGATGAGATCAAGCGCTTTAAACTTGTACTGCCACTGAAGGAAGAGACCCTGTCCTCCTTCCACCCCACTGCTTTATTCCCTTGCCTGCATTCTCTCTGATGTTGCCACAAGTGTTCCTAGAAGGAACCGGCCCGGGTTAAACCCACGGAGGCAGACACATTATCAGAGAGATCCAGGACTACATTTGGCATCAGCATCTGTTCATGCCAGCTTAAAGTGTTAACACTATAGCTTAAACAGGCTTTATTTGCTAATATTTGCAACTTCAGTGAGCAGCTTTTACACTGCCAAATGGCTGTATAACATGGTAATCACACATATCTGCGCCAGAACTAGTCCCTTGAATAGCTACTGAATGTCTAAGCCTGTTAATTTTTGATCTTCTTTTCCCACAAAAAAAAAAAAAAGTGTCTTTAACAGTAGAGCCTGTAAGACCTCAAAAAGTAGTATATAAGAGGTTAATTTCTGATTTTTCCTCCATGGAGTTGCTTGAATGTTCCCCATTGAGCTACTTGTTAGTGTAAAAGTCAGTTTCTTACTAAATAAAATGGTATCAGTAAGTGCTTGTTAGCTGAAGAGCTGGTCTGTAACTGCACATTTAAGTTAATTTTAGCAACTATTCAGACAAATTCTCACCTCCTCCCCTTCACAGATATGTTCTAATTCCCTAGGAAAAAGGCAGAAAAAAAGCCTGAAAAGGATGTTTCCAATTAGTGTGGCTTTATATTCTGTCTCTCTCTGCCAGGTAATTGAATAAAATGTGATACATTCTTTTGATCTTTGTGGAGATGGTGTAGGCTGTAGATATTGTTTCGTTACACAGTTCATGTTGACATAGATAGCATTACGCAACTTAGAGCTTCTTTGGCACAGCTCTGGAATCAAGTGTTCAGCAGTGATTAATGACCAAGAATACACAGACCTACTGTTGAGTCTAGGATCTCTCTGATCTCTGCTCCTGTTCTTTCTCTCAATTCCAGCATAAGTTTATGCGGCTTCTGTGAACACACCATTTCTGGTGACTTTTCATACAGCCTGTACTGCCAGCAGTTAGCATAGTGGTAGCGTAGAGCTAACGATCATTAAAATCTCAGTTGTCTTAATTCTTGCTTATTATATCTTTGATGCCCTTTCTCTGCCTTGCAATTTTTTATTTAGTGTTTAATATAGAAAAGGCTTTTAAACCTGCGCTAGACTTTTTTCCCAGTCCTTACACACTGTACAATCAATTAATACCCTTTGATATGTTATGCCAATTAAGTGATATGTGTGTGAACATAAATATTTAATTGTTAAAGGAGACATCACTTTGTCCTAAAGCTTTAATTAAATTAGATGCTTTTCAGATGATTGCCAAGATGAAACAGTCCATTATGAACATTTGCCACTGCAGGAGATTTCTGCTTATTGAAAGACAAAAGGGTAATTTCATCTAGGATTGTTGCAAACTGTACGAGTCCTTCATACTGATAAGGGAATTCTCCCTGTTTTAACCTTGATATGTACTGTAGTAATGAATTTATGAATCTTTAAAGTCAGTCACATCATTAAAGTGGGGATATGATGTTAGCACTGTCAAGTAAATGATAAGGATGAAAATTTATCTACATAACAGTTAAAGAGATCAGAGTCAGTACCAATTTGTCAATAATTACCATTGCTTTAAAAAGCAAAACTAACATGATAAAAGTAGGCAGCAGTGGGTCTTTTTTGTATAACAACTGGAGTTTGAATATTTCCAATGACACAGTCCTCATATGGCAAACTAAATATCCTTAACACCGGGCTGCTGAGGCACCTAAGCTATAACTCCCATGAGATACCTCCATGGTAATATGGAATCCAAGTGTTTCATTACCAATCCAAAATATTTCTGTTTTGGGGCAAAATGTTCCTGTATTGCTGTTTTGCCTAATTATCTGGATATCTTCCAGAGATCAGAATCCTGTTTTTTGATATGCTGTAGACTCTGTAGTCATGCGTATATCTCCCACAGAAAACACGTCACAGCAGTTTCCTTCAAAATATAGTACAGCTATGCATAATGTATGATAAGACTAGGGAGATGTGCTGGTGAATCAAAGTTTTAATGTCCTAGTTTTCCAGATATTATTATCTATTCACTGTGTTTTTGAAGGAGCTCTGATTAAGAATCATGTCAGCTGTGACAAGCCATAAAGCCAAGCAAGACTTTCAGTGAGAACCTGAAAAAGACTCTGAACATGCTTTAATATTAAAATCAGTATTGGAGAACCTGGTTCTTATTTTGCCAGGGGGAAGAGGATTGTATCAATAGAATCCCACTTGCTGACAACATGGTGTCAATGAAGATCTTAGGGCAAGGAAATTCAAAGCACAATAGACTTTCTCTTTGTGGTTGACACGGCAGTTCTTACTCAGATGGTTGGTCTGTATTTGCTTCTTTGTATTTGTTGACCAGGTCTCTGAAAGAAAGGATGCAAAAATCCAACCCTCCTTGTCACCTTCGGACATACATGCTAAGTAGCTGAATGCCTGGCTTGACTTATCTGCCTCCTTGCTCTGCAGAGCACACAAATGTCAGCAAGACTGTTTAAATATAAAATAGAAGCTCAGCTTCACATCTGAGTGCAACCCTGTTGTGACATAATTGGAACTGGACCCTCTCGGGTTACCTGAAATATTTCCCTTCCTCAATATCAGACTCTGTTACTTGGAGTCTGCTTTAAAGTTTAAGCTAATTGCAGTTCTGACGTAGGCTGCAGCCTTGTGGACATTTCAGCCATTTCAGTTGCTTACTCTCTGGGGTAGACACCTTGAAATAGTCAACAGTGTGTCTGATGCCGAGGTTATGTCTACACAGTGAGGGAAGTTGTATCTAGATTAAAATGGAAGTGAAAATCAAACACTTTGCTGTTTCTGCAGGAATATCGGGAGGGGTTCGCTCAATAATGTGAGATGCTCTTCTGTTTTACTGTAGGGCAAGATGTGATTGCTTAAGCAGCGGTGAGGGTTTTCGGTTGTTCCTTGGGTCTTGTCCAAGGAGGCAGCGAAGGAACAGATTTGTGAAAGTGCTTTTAGGGTCCCAGGCATGGAACAAGTCTGAAATTAATTATTTTAGGTACCTGGGCAATTCTGTTGTCATGTTGTTTTCTTTAATGAAAATTGTATTTACTGAGCAGTATATTACTGAGTGTATTTATTGAACAATAAACAAAATTTATTTGATAATCTCAGTATTTTTATAGTTGACGGTAACTGCAAAAAAGAGAGCAGTGCAAAACTGTTTTACATACTATGAGCGACTGAAAATTTATTATGTTTTATTTAAGAATTTTAAGTATCATTAAAGCAGTAAGTTAGAGAAGGTGCTGTTTGGCTGAATGCTTTACCATCTACTAGCAAGGCAGCTCATAAATCTCTTAAAAAAATCATTTGAAAACTTAATACAGGGAATGAGTGCTTACTGGGTTCTGGGTGTTCATTGTTCACTTTTCTAGGTATTTTGTTTTGCTTTACTGGGGACAGTAAAAGGAGAAAAGGACGGGTGTGAGCGCAGGAGCATGCGGGTCAGCATGAAGGTCAGATTGAGAAAGTGGGAAGAAATCAGACCAGTGAGGGGGAAATGCATAGCTTTTCTTACAGAAGTGAGCAGAGAGTCAGCGTGGTGCCTGCATAAGCAGTAAGGGAAGCGTGTGCATTTTAAACGCATTCAAGGCTGACTTTTCAGTTGGAAGTTATTGCAGTTTTGCTTACATTGGCTGAAGGGAGGAAAGTTAACAAGTCACAAGACAGGCTGCAATAACATAATTGATCTTTTTTTTCTGGAAAATTGTCCTGATTTTGAGTGGGATCAACTTTATGCTTTTGGATCTACTGAAGCTGAGAGTACTGGCTATCTAAGTTCCAGCCCAGAAGAGGATGGATGAATGGACAGACCAGTTGCTCCTCTGGCCGCACTGGATCTCAGTGGCTGCCACCACCGAGCTGCAGCCTGGGCAGAAGGGCTTGGCAACCAGAGGGCTGGGAGCTGCTCCGAGGGCGCTCCTGTTGGGGCAAGGGGAAAGGGAGCCCTTGGGGGAGACAGGAGAGAGAGTGCTGGAGAACATTGCAGTGGGAGGTGCCTACAAAATAAAGAAGCAGACCCATGCGGAGGGAGGGATCAGGAAAAGCTGGCACTGCTTAATGCCCTGTTTCTCACTGGAAAGGGTGGGCTGGCCCATCTCCGGCAGAGATGCCGGCCTATCTCTGTCCTTGCCGGCACATCTCCATCTTTGCCAAGCAGACCTGAGGCAGAATTGACAAAAGCAAGACAGTCAAGGAAAACCTGCTCTTCGTCTCCTGCCAGTTTCCCATCCTCCTGCTGCCCTTGCCCATGCCTGTCCTCGCTAATGGCAGTAAGGCTGGAGGGTAAGGCATGAGGTGAAACTCACATATCAACAGCACCGTGTGGCTGATTTTGACAGGGAAATTGTGTGCAATGGGACCTGGGGCTGGGCAAGGGCAACTTGAGCAGACTCTGAATATAAGTGTAGACAGAACCACGTGTGACAGTCTGCGGAGAAGATTGTCCAAGGCCAACAAAATGCCCTTAGCTTGGATATCTGTTTGACAGCTGTTAACTGAGATAGCCACCTTCAAAGAGTTTGCCTGCCCATAGCATGTGAAAGGCTGCATTGGAGCTGCAGTGGGGTTGCTTTTGATGCCTTCTGCCAGCGGAGGGGAAGGCAAAGTGCGCTCTCTGTTGGGTGCCATTTTGCCTTCCCTCTGCCCGCGTCCTCATTCCTCTCCTTGATGAAGATGCTCAGTAAAACACCATCAGGGTTAGGCAATGGGAGTGTCAAAGTTGGTGCGAATGCAGTGAGCTGTACTTACTGGCTTCAGACTGACTGAAAATGCTGCTACCCAGGGGAAATTCTGCACAGGAATGGCCCATGCCCTTCTCCTCATGCCGCATTGTCCTGGGGCTGCACAAAATAGCACAAGCACGTATACACTGCATTTAGCTGGTTGCAGAATTTAATGCCAACCATCCTGCACTGTATGGCTGTGAAATGTGGGAAAAGCACAACGTTTGCCATGTTTTAAGAAAAACACCCTTTACATTGGAACCTGCTGAAACAAGTGACTTCTGTGAGAATGGGCTTGTGATCCCTAAAGCAGTCATGCATACACGCATAGAGAATTGGAGTAACCCCAATAAAATCAAGAATACAACTCTGAGGAGAGAGGATATTTAGTTTGTATAAACGTTATCCTTGCACATGCAGATTGGTGCCAATTTACAACACTGATGGGGTTTTGTGCGTACAGTCTTTGCAAATAACTTCATATGCAAACTCTTTGTTTGCAAATTTGGAAGTCAGCCGAAAATTAAGCCTTAAGGAAATTTTTTCATAGCTAAGTACTAAAAACTGTCTGATGCCCTGTGTAATGCAATGAAGAAGCTCACGCAGAACATTGATCTGCACTGACAGTATTTTTTTATGATAACCTCTATACTGCCCTGTGATTCAGTATGATGTGGGTGAGATGTTTGTGCTAGTACACAGGAAACCCTTGAACATAGAAATTAGTACTTACTAAAATAGATCACGTTCCCAAGGGGGAAACAGCAAAATGACATGAGATTCTTAGAATAAGGAATAACTAAAATTGCCCAATTATTTAAACTGAGGTATTTTTCTATCAATATAAGATCTTGCTGAGCTTCCAGAGCATAATTTAGAATAGGCATTGTGCCTGCAGTTCACAATATAAATATTTTATATGATCTCTCACACTGTTAGAATAATAGAGGTAGTGTTATTTAATCCACTCCTGGCAAAGCAGATGCTTGCCAGAATGCATAAAGCACTCAAGGAACTGTTTTTGTTGTAGTTGAAACTAGTTGGTAGAATGATTTATCTGAAGTTAGATTCCTTGTTGTGGAAGTGGATTTGATGATGCTTGTGAGACGCAATTTAAGGTTGTGTTGAAGGCTCATAAAAAAATACGTAGTCGATGGAAGTGTTGTTAACAACAGAAGGATGAAAAAAGCCTCCCTAAACGGTAAGCAGGTAAGGCAAGAGTCTTGGCTGGGTAGGAGAGCAGGGAAGGGGCTGGGAGAGACTCCATGTCTGTGAATTCTTTGAGTTGGACTTAGCAGAAATTGTGACCGCAGATAAGTGGAGTTGAATACACCTTTTAAAAAGCAGTTGCAAGCATAGGAATATAAAGCCTTAGCAGAGAACATGCAACTGGTGTGATCTCTGCATAGTGGTCTCAGAAAGTGTGTTGCAACCCAAAAGAGATGGAGAAGTTCAAAGTTTAATAAATCTTTTCCTAAAAATACCACCTTTGGAGTGTATTTTAATACCTCTCATGTGACAGTCATTGTCTCTTATTCTTTACCTGCAGCACATGTTTCAGTTGCCTATAGCTGATATACTCTGACTACAGTCCTTGGGTCTGAGGTGGGTATTTGGGTGTCATAGGAGTTAGGGTAGGTAGTCCAAATACTCCTTCTCTAGCTTCCATTTATAAAAAGTGGAGGGGAGATGAATGTTGATTGCTAAGCACTATAATTTTGCACACTTGACCCAGGGTTGAGCAATCAGAATGGCACTGTTGCTAAAATCCTATGGAAAACATTTGATGCTGTGCCCTTTTCCCCTGAGGGGATTGTGCCTAAAGCTATTATGCATAGAGAATGATAAAAAAAATGACCATTTGTTGTGTGCATTTGTTATGTGATGTACTATGTCATTCAGCACTCTTCTGTTTTTTTACATTTTTTCTTTCGTGCTTATTGTAGCTTTTATTAATGTGTTTGATAACATGGCATCAGCTGCAAGGCAGAAATGTTTACTCTGCTGGGGTTTTGTTAAACTTTTCAGTATAGATTAAAAAACTTCAGCAGCCCCTGGATGGATAGGCTTGAGTTGGAAATTTATGGGCGAGCAACAAATATTATAATGCAGATGAGCCAGACGGGAGAAAGGGAAATTTATAATAAGGAACTCCTCTGGCAGTATTAATCTGCCTCATGTAGACTGCGTGATGAATCATCCCACATCGCCACAAGGACTGCCGCTGCTGCTGAGCTCTGTCAGCAAGTGGGACAATAAAAAGTGTGCGTGGAAGGGTGGGGTGGAGGGCACGTGCGAGGGATTAGGAAAGGGACAAAGAAAGAACAGCTATTTAAAACTGGACATCTCAACCCTGGCCAGTAGTTCGTGTTATATATATTTCATCCAATTCATTGGGTAAATCATTTCATATGCTCCATGAAATGCAATTTGCTTCCATGGCCAAGCATGACAAAGGTTTCACAGAATTGCAGCTGGCAAAGAGCTCTTCTAGGATAGTTAATTCAGGGCCTGTGAGATTGCTGAGCCGTCTTGTCAGAACATTAAATAATCACACAATGTCATGAGGGAATATCTAATTAAGAGCCCAATTTCTCAAGGGTCTGAGTACCTGTTACAATGTGCCGAGAACCCTTAATTCCCACCGACAAGAGCGGCAGCTAAGGGTGTTCCCAGCAGGCATTTAATAGAATTGTGCCCTTACTTCATTTGGCTGGGGTAAGTCCAGGCCAGCCAGGTGGAGCGACAGTAATCAAACAAGACAAGATAATGACAAATAGGGTTACATCCCAGCAGGAATGTTATTACTTGCAGATGAAGGAACATAGCCCGGTGTGAAGCCCCTGTAAAAATTAGGGCCAGATTTAAGGGTGCACTCTTAGGGGTTAAATTTGTGCCTTTGAGAAAGATCCGCCTGCACTCGCCCCATGCAAAAGATCTGTAAAAGGCAACACGAATCCTTTATCAGCCCAGACTGTCATCCTGTGGGAACAAGTGACAGAGCTCCCATCTGTGGTTCGGTCCAAAGTACTTCAGTGACTTAGACAGCCTCATGAGGGCTCTCTGCCTTACAAAGGTAGACGGCATTTCTTCCAGTGTTTGGGAAGCATAAAGCTCGAGTAGAGTAATTTCAGGGAAATTTGGGTGCTGAAGTTCCTTGAGCAGCATTCTTGGTGTGACTCAAGAGACAGAACAAAATTTGAAGTGGACAGATGGAGACTTATCACTAAGACTTTTTCCCTTCTTAAATACCTACAGCTTTATAAAGGAGAAGAATGTTAGATGCAATCAGAAGAGAACAGACATTGTAATTTGGCTTATGATACTTCTCTTAGGCAGAGATGAAGGTAGAAATGGTGTTCTTTTTTTTGGTATGAAGAAGCATTACAAAAGGAGTAAATGAGAAAGGAGCATGGCATTATGTTAAGCACTTTTGGGAGACTGAAAAGTTAAAATCAATCTCTGTGTTGTCAGGCTCTTAAGTGAGGAATGATGCATTAGACTACCTGATTTTATTTGATTTGTTGGGAAACCAGAGCTGCTGTGCTGTTTCTTGAATGGAATTACAGGCTTCATTTGAAGAGAGATGCAAAGCGCACACATCATTCTGGAAGAGATCAACATAAGCATTTTCTATATCATGAGTAATGTTTACTGGAAGAAATCAAATTACTGTTACACAGACCATCTGTTTTCTGTGCATGCAATCATGTAAGTGTTTTAGGACAAGCCATCCTATTTAATCAATTGTAAATCTCTTATGGGAAGGCACTGTTTTCTGTGATAAAATCTATTTTTATGAAAAATGTAAGAGTTTTAAATACTGGTTTCTTCTGCATGAATATAGTGTACATATTGTTCATAACATGAAGCGTAGGGGTGTACAGCATTAGTTATTATCTGTCAAGAACTTAATTTTAGGGCTTTTTGGGTAACCATTTTTGGATATTTGTTGAATCTGCAGCTCATTGGTGTTCAACTATTATAGCAAATAACATAATGAGTAATACGGTCCATTTATATCCTGGGAAGTTGCTTCCTACCTAGATTTGGTAAATATATTATATAGGGTCTCTATTTTGTAGCATGCCTACCATGATAAAAGTGAATACTGGGGAAGATGATTATCCGTTGTCTAAATGCTTACACTTGGAAAGGGCTAAGAAAAAAAGGCATGGCTTGTTGGAAAATGACCCTGTGGAATGACATCAGAGAAACTTGAATTTATGGTGTAAGAAGTCAACAACAGAGTATGAGATTTACTTCATGTTTAAGGGTAGCACATTCATGGATGTACATGGTCCTCTTCATTTTAGTGGATGGATAATTGAGCCTGCCTTTTTTTTATCACTTCTGTCAGCTTCCCTGATTTGTATATTGTGCACATAGGTTGCTCTTGAATTCAGGGGAAGCTAAAGGTCTGCATCTTAAATAAAGTCTCCTCTGATTTCAAAAGAAGCTGGGTGCGCGCAATACCAGAAGTTGCACTGTATTGTATCAAATGCTCCTGAAATAAAAGAAAGGAACAAGAACTGTAAGTAACACAATTGGAAATTCCCTGAGAAGGTTGGCTGTCCTTCTCAATGAGGTCAGCAAGCCTGAATTTCATTTGTTCACACACTTTCAAATCAATAGTATTTTGTCTGAATAATTAGCTGCTTACTCGGGCTTGAAAAGTGTATGGCGCTAAATTCTAGCTTTTTCTTGGGTAAACATGAAGAGGCAAAGAGAGAGAAACAGATGGACTATGCATCTGGAAAAATGATAGTGCTTACACTCTGGTGCCATCCCACGGTACAGTGGAAGCTTTCTGCCGAGGGAAATGTCAGGTGAAATGAAAGTCCATTTTGAAGGCTGGACATCTCCATGTCTTACCTATTCCCACTTATTATAGTGTAACTTGTGAACTTCCAGTATGTGGCACAGGGAAAGCTGCCTACCAAACTGTGCTAATTAATCCTAGCACCTACCTAGACTTGGAGCTTACCTAGATCAGTCAAGAATCTGGTGAGAACTAGGTCATCAGTTAATCTTCTTTTATCAGTCTGCATTAATTCAGTAAAAGAAAAAAAAGCAGTACAAAGCAAAAGGCTTACAAAATCATATAGGTAATAGAGAGAGAAATATAAAGCATAAAAATGCAATTAGTAGTGGTCTAACAGTTTCACCCCATTCACAGTATTTTCTATTCAAATTCAGTGTCTCCTCTTTCAGAGAAGTATTAAATACAAGATAAATTGTTGCTTTTTTTTTTTCTTTTTGGGGGGGTGGTTCTTTTTACTTCCACTCTTCTTTTATTCAGAGGGAAGAAAACTGCGGTCAAATTGAGTATTTCGGAAAATCACAGAATCGTGTTGATTAGAACAGACCTCTGAAGGGCATCAACAATGTCCTAGTCCAAGTGAGAGAAACGTTGCTCAGGGCCTTGTTCAGTTGAGTCTGGAGTACCTGTAAGGATGGAGATTCTCCAGCCTTTCCCAGCTACCTGTTCCTCAGTCTTCTTGTAACCGATGATTTTTCCCTAGAAGCTCATCTGGTTGCTCCCCATGTCCCTCACCCGCTTCAAGCCCCGTTAAGGTCTGGCTTCCCCAGTTTCATCCAAGCAGGTCAGAACAAGGAAGTTCTGCCCCACTCCCAAGTAACCCCTTCATCCTCTATTTGTCCACACTGCCCATCTGCTGTGCCTGCGTGACTTTCCATGTGGTGAGCTGGGAAGTCCCTGTGCTCCGGGGAGGCTGTCCTCGGCAAGCAGCTTGCTTTTCTGGGCCCCTTTGCTGTCTTGGTTTTCAGGAGACACTTTTCAGTTTGAGCTGTCAAAAACATTGATGCAAATGTTGGGCTTAGATTTTTCAAGTCGTCCTCCTTACTTCCCACTCTTCCATCGTCACATCCCCAAATCTTTTTCAGCAAGGTACAGCAGTGTAATCTGAGGGATATGAAAACATTGTATTACCACAAGGTTTTATTTTTTAGCATGATTTTTCATTTGTATGTGAGTAAATTTACTACAGGTGGTGGTTTTTTAGTGCTTGTTTAGAAGTTGCCAAGTATTTAGACTCTTTTTTTGGGAAATTTTTTTTTCAGCTGGAACTTTGGAGCAGTCACCATGAGTTCCCTAACAGCTTCAGTAGAATAGGCATGATGTTTTCCAGTTGTATGGTCTGTTTTTATCCAAGAAAGATACATTGAAGTATTTACAATTGTCATAGAAGATATTGGACTAGTTCTAAGAACAGTAAATGCTAACATTGCTGCTTGGAAATTATCATATTATTATTATTATTAAGAAATAATTCAGCAAAATGACTTCATTTACTTAGTGGTAAAGAGGGTAGTAAACTATGAATTACTGTTGGTTGTCATAGTTACAGTATATTTTGATATAGTAGTTGTGTTCATCTAAACAGTAATAAAATTATTTCCTCAATGAGCAATTATAATGACTAATTTAAAATAAAAGTACAGGACTCCTGACTCCATTTTAAGTGGAGTAAGTAGAGAATACTGCTGTTTATTTTCAGAACTTCCTGTGTCTGCAGTGCTGATTACACTGACGTGGGGATCAATGAGAAGGTGCCATATAGGAGACTTTATTTATAGTAGCTTTATAACGGATCTAAAGTGAGACGGTAGATTTCTATACCCATGACCTTTAATAGAAAAATCTCTTAAGAGAAGTTTCCAATTTCACCTCCAAAGTTACCCCTAGTGAAAGTCCTTTGTATTTTAGGCTTTGCGAGGATATTAAAATAATTACTCATTCTTGGTTGGTTTCTTTTTTTTTTTTTCCTAAATTATTACAGTCTCTTGACTATTTGGTAGACATATCAGAAAATTATTCAGAGCTAGACATTTGCCCATTTCTGCTTTTAATAGGGTTCTTAAGTGTAGTATGCTTGGGGGTTTGCATGTTTGCTTTTTTGCACCCATGGCAGCCCAGTGGTCGTGGAGAATGTGATTTGTGTGTGTGTGTTCCAAATTCTCCTCTTCCACTTCTCTACCAGAAGCACCAATTTCCTGAAGGAAATGGAACAGAAAAGTGTCATAGGTGATTATCATACTTGACTTTGAACTGGTCTCCTATAGATCACTTGGTGGTACAGGGAGGAAAAGAGGGAAACAGAAGTGCCTGGTCACCATTCTGAAATCTGTTTAGGTCTGACCAGCTCATCCTTAAATAGGAAAAGACTATAGGTATTCAAAAAACCCACAAAACCAATGGATGACCTCTAAGGAAGACATTCTGGAGTGAAAAACAAATAGAAAAGATAATTTAGAGAAGGTACAGGAAAGAGAATATGTGTATAATGTTGGGTTGAATGAACATTTCAGAAAGGATCATGGTCATTGCTGCAGTACCTGAACAGTCAAACGGAAACTTTAAAAATAAATACATTTAACACGGATGAAAGAAAAACTTATTCGAAATGTGCTCAGTTAACTAGTAGAATTGATTGATATAAGATACTATTGAGTAAAACACTGGAAGCTCTCTCCCACGTATTATTTCTCTACAACTAAATAGGGCAGCATAAAATATTCTGGCACTTACTGAGCAATGATCCTCCCAGGCTGCTTGTTTGGAAACCATCTCTTGGGATTTTTATTCCTCAATATTGGCTACTGTTGAAGTCAGGAAGTAGGAACTACTTGAATTATAGTATGATTTGAAATGATTTTTTCAGTGCCTTCATGTGCCACATTTGATCTCTATCTCCTCTCTGTCACAGGAAACCATCTAACACCCAGAGCAAGAAACATAAATTCACTTGGCTGTCCCATAGCTCTAAGGGACCTGATGCATGAATGGACTAGAGAAAGGAAAGAGAGAAAAACTCCAAAGACCTACAGGTCATCTTGCTGGCAGGGTGAGTAAATGTCCCGGCATCTGAGTCTTGTGTTGTCAGGTACACAATGAGTGATTCTGCTTTAAGCATTGCCTCAGAAATTTCCTCTCCAGTAATTGTTGAGAAAAAGATGGTAAAAATGTCTCCTGTTCCCAGGTTTCTGACACTGGTGCCCCACATGTGTTAGGAAGTACTAAGCCAGACACCTCCTATATTTTTAGTTTAAGCCTTGAACATGGATTTAATAGAATAGGCAGTTCTGTGTCATGGGGGTTTCTTTTATACATGTTGCGCTGTTAAGGCCCTTTTCAAATTGGGTGGGTAAAACAGAAATATTTAACTATTACCAAATCAGTCCAAACTCCTCATGATTCAAAAAGAGATCCAAAAGAGGAAAGAAAGGAAGAAAACTCATTTTCCCAGTGCTGACAGTACTTAGACTCCTATGGTTCTGGACCTGTGTTCCCTGCTTTCCCTAGGCAATTTTTTCTTGCTTAAAAAACACAATGGAAAAATTTACCTAGCAGAGAAGCAAATGTGTAGTCGACTTATGTGATAGTCAGAACCTAATTATACGATCCCCTTTTCTTTCTGGGTTTCCCTGTTACAAAAAGTGGTAGAGGCAGAGACCACAGCAGTGTGTGGAGCATCTCCTCCAGTTCATAGCAGTGTGCCAGGAGGTCTGTCAAGTACCAACAAGCCAATCCAACAGATTCAAGAGTCCCGTGTACAGAGGATGACTTGTTTTCCAAACAGATGACGCAAATCAAAACAGATGACTACCATGGCAGAAAATCCAGAAAAATACCCTGAAGATTACCTTGGAGTCCTCCATCTGGTGGTTTGTGTCTCTACAACAGACATAATAAAAATGTTGCCCTCCTCCATTGGGATGGCTGGAAGTGCCTCCGAGTGTGTGCTTCCCCACTGTATTTGGTCCTGCCCCTTTCTGCACCCAAAACGTCGGCAGGGCCCATCTGCTTCTGTCTTCTCTGCCAGGGCAAAAGGCATGAGCTGAGTGAGCAGAGCAAACCCATCTTCTCTGCAACCCAGGCCCAGTAGTCACTTTTATTTTAAAGAGAATATAGGGCAGCTGAATTATGGTTTTAGCTGCGTGGCAGCCCACCTCAGCTAGGAACCTTAAGGCAATTTTCCAGAGCCTGCGACACAGCAGAACTAAACAAAGGGTGCTCCAGAGGACAGGTACCTTCCTGCCAACAGCTCTCTGATACGCGGTGCAATGTCTACCAGTATAATAGTGCCTTTACAATTGCCACTACATGATGTGTTTAGTATAATATTAGGCTGTTTTTCTTAGCATACAAGCAATGTTTCAACTTTCGTGAAAGTCTGCTTTTTCCTACTGCACGTGTTTTGAGGGGATCTGTGTAAACACAAAGGCTGTCTGGGCTTTGCCATGACCTCCGTTATAGAAGAAGGAGCATTTTGCTGGTTTTGCTTTTTGTTTTGTTTTGGGTTGGGTTTTTTTGCTTTCAGTAAGTACTGCTCTGAGTGTGCTGAAAGATTATGCTGGTGCACAGGAGTCTTACAGAAATCAGGTTATTCCTTTGCCAACTTTGAACCCGGGGGGCAACAGCAACAACAGCCCTGCTCTCTGTTGCTGGATTCTGGGATCCACAGGGAAAGGTGTTCAGGGGATGGGGAGTCACTTTTCTGTTCTAGCAGCTGCTTCCTGCCTCCTTGTGGAGCAGATACAGCCTGTGGGCACAGGTTTGTCCGTATTTCATAGATAACACAGCATCTTCTTCAACAATGTAATTACACTCTCTTGTTTTAATACAGTAATGTACATTCTGAACCACCACTTATTTCCCCCTTAGTTCTACTTTATTTTGTACAATATCTGTGAAATGGAGATGGGCTTGATGTGCATTGACACCGTGTTGCCATTAAGTGAGGGCCAGTATGACTGAGAACAATAAAGGTGTTCAGTAAAGGTGTCAACATAGTTGAAGGTTAAAATTAATATTATTTTTATTCCAAAACAGTTTCTATGTGCATCGCTTTTGCAATTCACATATAAAATAAAATCATCCTCAAACTCAAATCTTATTGAAGCTTCATGAACATTACTACAGGGAAAATAAAGAATTTGGTGAACGATTAAACGTATAATTAAAGGTTTCACATTTAATCCTGTCACTGCGGTGATTTATGGTTTCCATTATTTTGTCTAAGTAATGTACTTCTTTTTTTTCTGCTGTTTTTTCTTTCCTTCATTGTTGTTAGTGTCTGTAATCTTATTGTAAGGAAATTTATCACAAGGACAACATTTTTGTCCTCAGCTGCAAGGTACGGAGGAGAATTAAATCAAAACGTAGAAGATGCAGTACACTTCCCACTGCAGTTGGTGGGAAAATTGTGAAGTGTTTACAATATTGGGCCAGAAATGCTTTATGTGTAAGAACAAAGGGCAGGATATAGTCTCTGTGCTTCTCTGCTGTCATATTTAGGGCTGAAACAGGTGTCTTCAGCAGCCAGTCCCAGGAAGGCTCAATAAAGACGTAGGGCCGGGACACACAATCTTCCTCTGTAGTGCATGCCAGGATTGGGTAGAAACCTGCAAACGCAGCAGAAACTGCCCTGAAGTAGCCCATAGTGGAGGCTGAGCACAACCAAGTGCCTACAGGCTGCAGAGTCTGGGCTCTTCTCCAGACGTAGGTCCCCATGGCAGGCTTTTTTAAAAGGACCCATTAGGCTTCGTGGTCATCCTCACAGCCCACCAGATATGTGGGAACTCATTGCTTGTGTGATACTGAGGGGTCTTCCCTTCCTCACCAAGTCGCCCAGCCACTGGACTGTACTATCATCTCGTGAAGCTTTCTGCCAGCTGCATGAAATTTGCAACCTACTTCCCTCTGGCAGGGCTGGAGTGGGACTAGTGGACCACTCCCCACTCCTATTTTCCAGACCAGTCTGTAGTTCTGCTGGGAAGTGGGTGTCCAGGTCACCTCAGGGTGAGCAGAGCCTGGAAACGAGATCCCTCACACCCAAGTGTGTGCTCCAGCTGTATGCTTCTGTAATACAGGTTACTACCTCTTCCAGCTGCACCCTAGAAAACAAGGGTATTTTCCAAGAAGTGCAAATTTGCCTGTGTCTGTTAGGTGTACTCTGAGCAGATTTGAGATTTTGGGGCTTAGATGTTGTTTCAGGGTCACAGGGGCTCCTGAAGTTGAGATCAGTACCTTCTTGCCCAGGTGGAGATGTTTGTGGGACTTCAAAGAGGAAGACAGAATGAGAAAAGAGCTTCCGCAGCCACTGAACGAGCATTTCCTGGTGGCAGTAAATTCAGACACATAGATTTTTATGTGGTCCAAACTTCCTCTTGACCATGAACCCACCTAAAGGAATAAGATTTCTTCTTCTATCAACATATTGTACTAAGGTTCTCCTCTTAGAGTGATTTCACACAAGAATTGCTGTTCTTTTCCAGACTAGTGCAGGATGAAATAGATTGAGTTTTATTTCTGGTTGGGAGTTTAAGTTCACACCCATGTTAATTTCACCTAGAGCTCTTAACCAGAGCAGAAAAAATATGTTGTCTTGTGTTCACTGTTTTACCCTAAAGATGGCTTATGGATGCACTTACTGACAGTTCACAGCAATGTTTAATGCAGTTTAATTACGCTCTGTTGGAGGCATTGTAATTTACATTCTCCATAGCATTGTATAATGTTACTGTGCTGCTTCTTCTTCTTTGTCTCACTGAAAATATTTGGGCCATTTTGTTTTAATCCTCTGCAACAATTACAGTAGAAACTTCTGAGAAGAAGAGATCTTTAAAAGAATTGTGGCAGAATAAAAGAGCATAAAAGTGAGTTTTCTTGACAAATGGTTATGTAGAAAAGGACTTCTGTTTTGTCTTTTGTACTATGTCTCTTAGTCTTTTGGACAAGTTTTTCATTGCCCTAATATTTTTCAGCTATTGTTTCTTTTTTGTTGTTTTTTCTTTCTTCCCTTTTATTTATTCTTTTTTTCTGGCACAGTCTTTTAATATAGGTGACCAACAAGAACATGCTGTTCCAGGAACTTTGAAGAAGTCATAACTCCAGTACAGCCTTTCGTAATATTGTTTTGGGGATGATATTGCTGCTTTATGAGCAAATGTGTGTTTGTTTTAGGGAAGGATTTATTCACATGAAACTTTGTAATTTTTCCTTGAGTGATAATAACTAGTTTAAAATCTAGCAATCTGCATGAGAAGTTCCTGTTACTCAATCACCAGACTTTTAATTGGCAGCCTGGCATTTTCCCTGTCATCACAGTTCCCATTTGGATCAGGGGTCCCTCAACATTTCCTAACAGCTTTCTTCAGGTCTGACTAACCTAAGTAACGGTTGGTCATTAGCATTCCTTCAGAATAATAATTAAATATGTATAACAAATCCATGCCTACAGCAGTATTGTGTTGTACCCTCTTGTTCACCTCTTGCTATTGTTGAAAGTCTCTTGGTGTAACTCATTTCACGGGTACAAAAAATAAGTGTAGTATCAGCTACCCTTTAGGATGGGTTGGGGTTGGCCGTATGTCTAGTCTTGCGCCGGGAAGCACAGGTGTGGGTCACCTCACAGCGAGCTGAATGGTCCCAGTGATTTCAGGAGGCTTCCTTGTGTGAGTCAGAGTTTAAAGAGTGTAGCATTTGTCTTCCTCATGAGAAGCTTCCAGAAGAGCATTGCTATATCCTGCCATCCATAATATATAGGCTTGACTGTGCTTAGGAGTGAATAATTTTTATTTTGGAATCGTCATATACATGCTTATTTTGACAACAGTCTGGTTGTGTGGGTTTTTTTTAATTTATTTATCAGACAAATGCCTTCTTTTCACAGTAGACTGAACAGTTTTTGCTTCTTCTGAGACATAGAATCCTAGCGTGTTAATTCATTTGAGCTTGAGGATTACTGCTCTTCTACTGTTTATGATCAAAAGTGTTAGCAAGACCCTTGGGGCAAACTCTTTGCTGGACTGAAATGGCACAGGTTATTTGAGCTCAACTGGTTGAGCTGTTCCATTATACGGCAGAGAAGAATTTGGCCCCTGGTCCAGAAGCCGATGGACTATACTGGAGTTTTGACCTACATTACTGGCATATAAAAGAGTACAAGTTTGTAGGCAGAGTATTTTTTCTGTCATCTCTCTGACTCAGTGTCGGTTGGACTCTCTAGATGCTATAGCATTACGTATGCCATATTTAAAATTAAGAGATAGAATAGACATTGTCACAGACTGGGAATTCACGTGCAAAGATTGAGGCCTGTAGTGTAGGATATAAAAAATACAGTTGAGATCCCTGAGAATGCAAGTTCAAAGCAGAAGCTTTGCTGCTCAGATGGGAGTCCTGTTGAGATAGAAAAGGTCCTTTTTTTTGTATCTCATAGTACATCTTTTTGCCTTTTTAACATGCAGTTCTTCTGTGACATTACAGCTGTTTCTTCAGAAAGCAGGGGCAAAAACTGCTGTTTGGTAGATGGCAAGGGAGAGCAGACACAAGGGAAATGGTGCTTGTTTTCTGAAATGCACATATTCTGTTATGCATTGCTGAATAGCAGGGGCATGCAGCTAGAAGGAGTTGGTTCAATGAGAAGTTTATGCAGAGGAGAGTTAGCGTTGTGACGTGAATGCATGTGCGAATTTTTCCTGCTTACTTGCTTTCAGGCTAAAGTTTTCCATCGCAAGAACCTCAAGCCACAAGAGGCCTCAGAACCCGCACAAGGACAGTTTTCCTGAGAGGGGATTATCACTTTTTTAGTCACTAAGTTCTTTAAGAACTTTGACAGGCGTCACATAAGGCTTCTGGCTGAAGCAGCGCATCCGCAATTTGACTTGGTAGGCAGGGACACGCAGAGAGCTGGGCTGCGGCCCAACGCCTCTGATACTGCATCAGGCAGACCCGGACCCGGGGTGCAATGCCCGCAGCTGGTTTCTGCCACTTCAAACACAAGACAACCTTGTGCAAAAACCAGGCACGGAAGCTGTTCCTTTAATCCTCTCCTGTTCTGCTGTGCTGAACCCAGATGATATAATTCACCTACGTATATTTGTTACAAAGGAATAAAGTGCCGTTCCCAAGAGCTGCTGAAGTCAGTCTGTCCTGGAATCTGTGTCAGGGACCCTACTTTCTTGTAGCGTTATAACATACCAGAATTAAGATTTGTAGCGGAATGGGATGCACTCAGAGAGAGAAATAAATGATGTAAAATTTAATGATTGTGTGGTATACCTTGATTCTCACTTTCCAGATTTCAATAAAACCCCTATAAAAATTATTATAAACACTTTGCCAATACTGTTGGGTTAACCCGTACTGTTAGTATTCAGGAAAGCAGCACAAGTGGTCTGGAAATTCAGAGCCAGACCTTTTGATGTAACAGAAAGGCAACATTTCTCTTTCTAACTACCTAATCCATACAAGAAAAAATGACTGAAAGACTCAGTTTATTTCCCACAAGCCATTAACAGCTACCTCTCCTTGCTTACCTCCCACTGCATCTGGTTTGATGAAATAATTGCATTCATTCTTGCTGAAATATTAGCATGAAATAATTAATATTTGCATTTAAAGGAATGTGTGTTTGAGCGTCATAGTTAATATTATGTTAAGGTGGAAGATGTTATTTTATTCACTGTTGCTGGCAGCCTAAGGCTGTACATTGAGCTTAAGTTTCTTAAGTTGCGTTTCCAGTTGTAAGCAATAAAAATGCTTCTGTTTTGCAAGACAAATAGTGAACTTGGGTACCCTTATTTAGCAGCTTTTAAAGATTGACAGCAAGGTAGCCATTGCTCGGTGGTATTATAGAATTTTACAGGCTTGCCTAATACATAATCATGGTTTTGGATGGACACAAAATAAGACTGAAAAGTATGGCAGCTGTTTTAGTGAGCCTTATTCCTTTTTTCTTGATATACAGTTTTGTGGAGTGGGAGGGGGGAAGACGTTAGAGTGAATGGGAATCCCTGGGGAATTTTTGAGGCTGAATGGACGGAGAACAATTCTGAGAGGTTTGATAGGACAACAACTGGCTTTCTCAATTGTGTGATTGCCTCTGGCTTTTGCATTTAACAGGCAGTAGAACTTCATTAATGGGAAGAAAGATGCTTTGGAGCAATAAAGATTGAGGGTTAATGAAAATGAGAAATGCCTTAAGTAAATGAGGAAAGCCTGTGGGAAAGGCAAGAGTGGCTTGAGCAATAGTCAAGTGAACAAAGTAAATCTGGGAGATGTGGAGAAAGAGAATTGGTATGATGGCATTGATAATATTTTTGTTCCCATAGACTTTGGCATTTATTCACTGTTTTGTCTCTATGCGTGTAAGCATACGTCCCGCCAGCCTGGGTTTAAGCGTATCTGACTCCGCTTACTACATTAAATTTTTCTCCATACTCAACAAAACTTTTTGAGAATAATACTCTAAATTGCTACCCAAGGTATCTTAAATGGGTTTCTGTTAAAATGGAGAGATCCTTAAGTAAACAAATGGAATATTAAATCCATATCCACACAGCGCTCTGGCCTTCTGGCTTTCTTTTTCCTCGGGCAACCCTGGACTAGCATGGGAGATTTTACTGTCTTCAAATGCATTAAATATATTGATCTGCAGAAAGCTTTGGCGTCGGGTTGTCTGTAGCCTGTGTCATGCTGTTGAAAAGGAAATGCTTTTGCCTCTGTCTACAGAAGGAACAAAATGAAAAGCATTATCAGGGTTTCAAATCACTGTGGAAGCTGGAGAGGCCAGGGGAATTGGCTAATAGCAGCTGTATTGCAATTAGTAGGGAAGAGCTTGGCTAAGAGCAGCAATGGTTCTTTTTAGCATCTCAGAAAACTTTAAACTGTATTTTTGGAAAAATTATTTGTTCAGAAGCAACCTATATAGTCAGTACATACCTTCTCACCAGGGTCAGCAACATTTTGGAGGGGATACTTCACTTATCCTTTCCCATTTATAACATCATGTTCTTTCTTCATAATGGGGTTCCCTTGATGTCAGTACAGTCTTCATTGAGTTCTGGACTCACTTCAAGCTGTGAGGGGATCATATAGAGCCACTTAATTTTGCCTTCTATTTTTCTTTTTCAATGATTTGCTCAGGTTCAGTGATTTGCGCCTATAATTCTCTTAGTGCTCGATCAGGTGAAATGTTAGTTATGCAAATACTGCTCCCCTTGAAATAACAACTGATGCGAATTGTCCTTCATCCTCTTCTCACAGAGCACTAAGTCCAGGCGCCAGCTACAACAGGGATAGAATGTTTGTAGTTTTTCCATCATAGAGGTTGACTGAAAAAAACGTGACTTTGGTTATTGAAACCAACCTGGGTTCACCAAAATTAGTTAGAGGACATGACTGCTATCCTGAGTCACTTCCTACTCCATTGAATAATTACTTTTTTCCCCTCGGTAATTTCCTGAAAAAACTTTTCCTTTAATCAGGCCCAAATGGGCCTTTCAAACACCTTTTGCTGCACTGCATAAACACATCCCCTTACAGTATCCATGACCTTAACACCACACACTACACAAAACTCCCTTGCTCCCACCAGCACCAACACACACCTCTCTGGACCCATCACACTCCTCTCTTCCCTGCCAGACGGCACTGAGTTACTTACCGCACTTTGCTGTACGGGACATCTGCTGCTGCTGTTACCAGCATCCCGTGCACAGGCATCTCCCTGACGTGTGGGTTTTGTGCAGCCACAGGTGCTTGAGGTTCCTGCCTCATCCCTCCTGAACGTGGTGTAAAGTGGTGTAATGGGGAGCGCAGAAGGAGCAGCAGCGGCATGGCACCCCTCTCCTGAGCTAGCCACGCTGGATTTGAGAATTAAGCGTGCTTCTGGGTGCCACCAGCTCTTCGGAATGGGGGGGGTAGGGGGCTATTGGTCTGAGTTTTGTTTTTAAAATGTTGTTTATGAATGGTCATCTATTTTTATTTTTTTTCTAAAACATTTCTGTAAGTATTTCCACTCGTATGGTAGTTCACTCCTCAGTGCAGACATTGCAGCTGTTCTATGTGCTTTTTTGTTTTACTTCGGTAACATCGAGTGCTTACAGGCTTCCTTAGAAGATGCCTTTAGGGATCCACTTTTCTGAGTGTCCGTGCCCCCTCCACAGGTGCTGCTATTTTGCTTTCTTAGTTCTGATATTCAGTTATCCTCCCAAAGAGGAGGAGAGGCTTCCTGAGAGGCCCAGGTGAAAGCTGTCTTCTCATTACAGACAGTTCTTAGTTGGTGTCCACCAGCCAGTAGTGGAGTTTATCTTGCTGTGGAGGTGTACTGGAGTGGGAGAAGCAACTTCTTATGGTGAGATAAAACTGCCTTGCAAATAGTAATAAGATGTGTTTCCTAGTTTATATCTTGTAGTTAGTTATCATAAATATATAATATAATCTTTGGTTTCCTGAAGGAAGTGTTTTACTGGAGCAATTTGTTTGTGTTATACTTCAGCTTTGAAATGCAATTTTTTTTATAGCGCATAAATAAGGGTGCTGCTGGGGTGAATTCAAATTATTTTATCTTGTGTAGCTATTTAGTATCCTCTCTGTAGTATTGAAAGAAGAGGGGTTGGAAGCTGTCTCTTTATTCCTTTAGTATCAGGGTGGAGGTGACTTACTAGAAGAAAACAATAAGGCTGTTTAGTCTGTGGCACTAGTGGCTTAGGGTCAGATGGAGGTAGAGGGGGCTGAGATGTGGGTGAGATGGGGAAAGAAGAGGAGAGACTTGAAGTTGTATCTTAAATTACACGAACACTGATGCTACTTACTCTTTGATCAGTGTGACCTCTGCTATCAAGTAGAAGCTTAAATAAGGAGTATGGGATTGGGAGGGACCTCCTGAGTCATCCTGTCTTTCCTCTTGCTATCACAGCTGCTGTAGTGTATAAATCCCTTTGAGAAGGCTGTCATAGTCCATCTTCAATTTAGCAGGGCTCTTTGCCCTGTTGGAGGCTGGTTGTTCCCCAGCTGAGCTCCTGTGAAAACTAGAAGCCTTGTAATCCTTGGCTAAGGCAAGTTCAAAGCCAGTTTATTTGTATTTGTTTTACTGCCAGTATTGTCCTTTAGCTTAAATGATTTTGCCTCTCTCTTGCCTGTGAAACTTTCTCCGGCTTTATTCTTGGAAGAGTTAACAAACGTAGGTCTTTGAAATGAATCTTTTCAGATCAGTGGGGTGGGGAGGTGGGTTTTGTTGTTTTGTTATTTTGAGTAGGTGTTCTATTTTCTCCATTTTTTTAAAATTGTTCTTGGTTTAAAAAAAAAAACCACAAACCCCCCTATGATTGCTCGGCATTTAAAATTATTTTTCTACCAGTTTCTACAGGATTGATGCTTCCTTATGTAGAACACATTTTTTGATGTATCTTGGGCTCTCCTGCATAGAGAGAGCTTATTGGTAGCTTGTAGGCATGTCGAGTAAGATGAATCTCCCTTAGCTCTGTATATCTATGTCTGAACTAGTCACCTTGGGCTGTCTGTGTAGTCAATGGAGAGAAATAGGTAGAGCTAGGGTGAGATTAATCTGACCTATTTCAAGCACCTAATTTAGGATGAAAGAAATTGCACCCTAAACCTCTGAGAATCATGGAAGCTGGAGGTGGCTTGCATTGATGAGAGTTTCTGCATTTAATCAGAATAATCCTACTCCTTCTGACTGGAAGATTAGCTCCTGGTTTATAGTGGTAATTCTTGTTACTGTCTGAGTGCATGCCTTTGTGTATATAATGGGAACACACTAGAATATAATGGTACTGCTTCTTGGTTCTTAATGCATGTCTTCAAATGATGAAGACAAAAGCTAAGACCTGCTGTAGACAGGCTTGTACAAAATGGACCTTTTTTCTACATATTTCTGGAATAACAGACGTGGAGGGCTGATTCTGCAATTAATCTTGCAAAATGCATGAATTTTTGAACTGTGTCCAAGACTTGAAGGCAGAAGTTCACTGTTGTCAAAGCAGGAGTCTCTTGGACGAAGATTATTTTTTTTTTCTTATTTTTTTTAAGCTACTTAAAGCTGTTAGATGTCAGACAGGGCAGTGGGACTTTCTGGCTGTGCTAAGGAATAGGAAGGCAGACAGAGGACCTTAGACAGTGTAAAACTTTCTTCTTAATATTTCGGTTGAATAACACTTTGTGCAATCTGACCTACTAGTTAATATTCAAGTAATGTCACTGAGGACCTGGAGTACATCAAGAATTTTCAAGGTTGGTCAGTGCTGCGCAGACCTTGAAGGAAGTACAAAAGTGTTCAACGCACTTGAAAGGCTGATTTTCAATCTCATGCTAAAGCCAAGGATCAGTTTGGGCTTGTATCGATTTATTGTTCTCAGTCAATCCCTTTCTAAGGAGGCAGCAATGTCTGTAAAGACTTGCTGAATGACAGTTATTCAGAATTATTTGTAACAGCCTGTTTGGAAAAGCTTCACGGTTGTCCGCGAGCCTTGTAAGCGGTGTATCACAAAACGTACTCAAAGCTAGTGCAAGGCTATCAAAAAGTGGCTCCTCCAACATGTATACTGGTGGTCAGTGATGATCATAAAAGTTAATGAGTCTACTTGAAAATTCGTCTAGTTCCACACCACCCCCACCCCCCAAAGTGGAATTCCTCACCCAGAATGACTGGTTGTCAGACCAAGGAATATTAGTCCTGGGCTGGAGGGTAATGCAGGCTGGGGAAACACTTTCCACTTTGCTGGGGAAAGGGGAGGCATGTTCCTTCATTTGCAGACAGCGTCTGTTCAGAGCTGTTCAAATACACGGAGAGGTGAGGTGGATAAGAGGAGGGAATGCAGCTGAGAGATTCCAAAGCCATTGGACGAGCTGGTGGTCTGTGTGGGCCACGGTGGGGCAGACGCTTGTGTTCTCTGGTACATGCATCCAAAATGAATGGAGAGACTGCTATCACTGTGAAATGTCAAGGGAATGAAATTTTGTCGGTGATATGGTGTTACGTCTTGCTCACCCCATCTCATGTAAATAGAAATCCCACTTACAGGTCCGTCTGCCAAGGCAGAAAATGAAGTGTATAGCTTTTGTGTGTTGCTGCTTTTATAGATTTTGAAATATTGAGTTGTTTACTTTCATAGCAGAGTTGCAGTTTCTGAAATTATGATAACATTCATCTAGTTTACATCTGCTGATGTGATGGCTGTGCATCACCTTGATGGTTTATGAATGGACAAAACAAACTTTATTACAGAGTCATTCTTACTCACAAGTCACACTCGGCTGTTTGGCTTGGCATGCACGGACTCCACTGTACAATTGTGCTTTTGTGGGGGCAGAGCTGATGGATACCGTCCAGAGTCTGTGTTCTCAGTGAGAAGCAGCTGCCAGAGCCTTTTGATGTCCCTGCAGAATTTCTCTACTTCTTTATCCTTGCAGTTGCTCCTGTGCTCGTAGGACTGAGGAATTATTTTTAGGGCAACGTGGCTCATCTAATACTGTGCTTCTACTCAGTTTGTAGACCTTGTGTAGGTTCTACTTCTCAATTAACTGCAATGCCTTATGTAGTCTAATGACACTGTTCCTAAATCATATCACATTTTGCTATCCCTTTATATCATACTTTTCGCTATCATTCCGTTGCCAGCTTCCTTGAAGGCTTGTAAGCCAACTACAAATTATGAGAGCTCATTCTGTCTCATTTGGCTGTACCGGCTGTCATTGTGTGAAAGCTTTATGGGTTGCTGGAGAGCAACTGTTTAGCTTGTTTCACTCATTTATAACCTAGCCTTGTGGGATTCCACAGTGCTATTGTATTTTTTTACTTTGGGAATAATAGATGTTGCAATTATGAGTATTGCAAGGATTGGAATTTCACAGGACCATAATGCTGGTGTTATCCGTCTCCTCTTCAGTATCATCTGCTGTTGCAGTCTAAGGATCACCAAAACCTTTGGGGTTTGCCTTTGATAAGGGGTTGACCTTGATGCCTTTTCCGGATCTAGAAAACAATTTTTCGAACATGCTGGCTTTTAAAGCACTTAATTCTTGAAAGGAAACAGGGTTTATTAGTGAAGCTGTGGGCTACGTTTTAAAACCAGACCTGATCTAAGGCCATCCTACTCATTGTGAGTCCAATTTATAATTTTTGGTTTGTGTGACCCTCTTAAACAGCAAAGGTGAAATACTTGCCTTGTTTTATGTAGGCCAAGCCTCATCAGTAATACCTTCTCCTGTGGTATGACAAACGGGCCTTCCTCCCGTCCCTGTGAACAAGTACAGTACTAAAAATCCTACTAATCTAAGTAAAATCAACTAAAAAAGAAATAAAATTAAAATTCCAGACAGTTTGTATCTGGAAAAGGAATTTGGATACTCTCAAATCTGAAATACCTCAGTATGTACTCATCTAGGTACTACAGTACTGCTTCATTTCAAACTTGTAACACTTTAAAAATTCGGTCTTCTCCACAGGTTATGTGTATAGTAAGTGTTAGTTCAG
Source organism: Chroicocephalus ridibundus (assembly GCF_963924245.1). NCBI lineage: Eukaryota > Metazoa > Chordata > Aves > Charadriiformes > Laridae > Chroicocephalus > Chroicocephalus ridibundus. The sequence continues at coordinate 98,973,913 of NC_086285.1, forward strand.
ACTCGTGTCTATATGCACGTATGCAAAAATACAGGCTAGATATGCAGACTGATACATCTGTAGTTACTAAAGTTCTCTCAAGACATCAAGTCTGACCACGTGAGCTACTTTCTTTGGTCTTCTGTCAGCTTCCCCTTAATGACATGTTCCGCTTCTCTCTTCTGGACTGAATTTTCTCAGTTCTTGGCTTGATGGAGAGCTGCTGATCCTCCTCAGGCAGTACTTGGGACAATATGGAAACTAATGCAGCTGTGGAAGAGAAAGAGGCCAATCCATGCAGTCATTCATTTAAAAAAAAAAAAAAAATACAGGCAATAATTTACTGGAAGAGATGAGGATAAGGAGCAAAGATGCGTACTTCAGGTGTAAAATATTTTGACTTCTAAAGTATTTAAGTTATGGTTTTAAGGAGATATAATAGTTAGAAAACCTACTTGCAATCAGGTCTTTTCAGATATTTTCCAGAGGAGCAATCTGGATGACTCTAGTTCAGCTTTATGAAAATCTTATAGGTTTTGAAATTTGTCACTTTGTGCTCAAAGAAAAACACGCCTTTGGACAATGCAAAATCAGTTCATGTCAAAAGGTCTATTTTCAGTCTTGAGTCCAGTTGATTAAATAGAGTTTTGGAGCCACAAAAGCTGTTGGACACAATATTATCATATTAATGAAGAATTTCACCTTTTAGAAAACAGTATGTTTGACAGATTATGTATTCCAAAATTTCTACCCAGGACCTTGTGATTATAAGACCAACTAATTGTCTAATATTAAACAATTATTGTGGACAATAGTGTCATCTGATTAGACTGTTAGAATTTGATCATCATACAACATGATGATCAGATTTATATTTTAACTGGTTTACAAATGTAAACAAGTGTTAATCCCCCTCTCTTTTCCGTTGTTGTTGTTCACCAAGTCTGCTGGAAACAAAAATTTATAAAAGAAAGCAGTCTTTTGCTCTTTGACATCCAAGCTGACTCTTTAAAGGTGATTTAACTTTTTTTTTAAAAAATGGAATTAGTAGTAGTAAACTGCATATCAGCTGAGAGCAATATGAGCCTCTTGTTAAAAAGGTTCATTAAATAATTAGTGGTAAGAAAAAAAAAAAGTCAAAACACTAAGTTTGATAACAAAGTAGAATATAAGTTTTGGTTTAAGGGTAGTACATGAAGCTACTATGTGTACTGTCTTAGGTTTCTGAGGGGTCACCACATGAAAGACTGTGTATAAATTGTCATAGAAATACTTCAACACACTAAATAAAACTGTACAGTATGTTGAAAGAATAATCTCCTCAAGATGGATTGGAGTATAGCACCTATCTATGAAAACTTCCTAGCAAGCATAGTTCTTTCTCATTAAAAGATACACGCTACTTGCTTGTTTTAATCAAGGGAATCCCATGTTTGAAACTGTTAAATGCAGATTTTGTTGGAATAAAAATGCAAGATATTTGCTAGAATGTGCATACTTTAAGGGGAAAATATTTAAATACATTAGATAAGTGCTTCTGTAAGAGTGTGGGAGGTGCCATATAAAAGCCTCTGAAATAGGACTCTTCAGCAGTAATTCGAAGGACCACATTCATATTGCAAGGTTGACCCATATGATCCATTGGACTTCCATCTCTTTTCCCCTCTCCCAAACAGTTTGCTGTGAGGTCCCAATTAGTTTAGTGGCAGAGGACCATCAACCTAGGATGATCATGACTGGTGGAAAAAAAAAAAAGGGGGGGGGGAAGGGAAAAAAAAAAAAGATGGAGAGTCATACTTCTGTGTCTCATTTTCTCTGCTGTTTTCCTCCACAAATCTTCTTATAACCACTAGCACCTTGGATCTCCTGCAGTGCCTTGCTCTGCTTCCTCTGCATGGCATTTGCAGTTGTTGATGTGAGACCCAGTACAGGAGAAGATTTAGTGTAGGATTCCAGGAAAGGCAGTTTTAGACCATGTACCTGCTCCTTTACTTCCAGCCGTGCTGGGCTAGAGGGGTGCTCTCACTGGCTGCCATAGACAAAGTTTCTGACATGGTAGGTGTAAGGGAAGGATGGAGAAAGCAAGAAAAAAAAAAAAACAAACCCTGAAGTGGAGCACTCCAGCTTCTTCTCTCCTTTACTTGATAAGTGGACTGGGATACTCCATGTGGTGGGAGCAGGGATATAGAGGAAGCAGGGATCAAAGTGGAGGCGTACTGAGCCGGGGCACTAGGAATGAATTTGTGAACTCTATCAGACTGGTACATGTCTCACTTGCTTTGTTTTATCTGATCCTGCAGACTGCAATCTTGGATCTGCACTTTTTAGTAACTTTTCTACAACTCTATTTGGAGTCCTGTTAAACTCCTATTTTACATATGCTACTGTAGTATCCAAGAGCAGAATTTTTTTCATTCTTTAGTCAGAGCTAAAATAATTTGTGTTATATTTGAACCTTAAGGTGTATTTTGGATAGTCTCAGGCAATCAAAGTTGGACTCTGTTTTTGCTGAATAAAATATATATAAAAATGTCTCAATGCACAGAAAATTCAGTCACATAATAATACATTTCTTTCAAGGTTTTTACAATTTCTTATGTTAGATGGTGAAGAAAACATTTTCCAGCCTTCTGTTTCCCATTACCGTGCAAGGCTACGCTTTGCAGCTGTTCTGTAGCTTTATATGGAGAACTTGTTCAGTTCTTTGTGACACAGGATATAGTATCTGACCATTGCTCATACAAATTCAAAATATTCTTCAACTTCTAAGACAATAAAAAACTCACTTCAAGCTTCTGAAGGCCAATGCAGCATAATGTACATATGTGGATTTCTGAGCTGTGGAAACCCTCAACTGGTGCATATGTTGGTGTTAGTACAGGTCAATGTGGTTTTTGGAAGTTCACAACCTGCACGTGGAAGCTTTTTTCACCATGACTGCAGGAACCATAGTTCTCCTTTTCTATCAATGCACAAGAAAAAAGTGGTATCTAGGAAAATAGATGTACCAGGCAGGGGAACATCAGTACCAGGCAGGGGAACATCAGTACCAGGCAGGGGAACATCAGTACCAGGCAGGGGAACATCAGTACCAGGCAGGGGAACATCAGTACCAGGCTTCCAGTGCATTAAACACAGCGTGCCTTTTTTTTGTGTAAAAGGAATCTTTTCTATCAATATCAGGTCTTGGTGACCCTAGTGACCTTGAGAAGATTTCTCTAAGTTGTATGGTTTGGTCCCATGTCAGTTTTTAATTTCAAAGCCTGATTTTTAAGAGTGCTAGTTAAATGACAGTCTGTGCTGAACAGAAACAGATTAGCCTAGCTTTGCTAGGAGGAAGGCAAGTATTTACCTCTGTTGCTCTTATCTAGCACTAGGAGACACCTTTTGTTCTTAAAACTGGAAGCGTAAAGCTCTTTCAGCTACAAACGCTGACTCTGAAGTTTTGGCATCTTTTTGTCTCGTGTTTGTACAGCGTTAAATATGATGGGGGCCTGGCCTGTGATTAGGACTTCTAAATGCTATGGTGTATCAACAAAAATGATTCTAAGTGGGAATCTTAAAACTGGCTGTGACTTGGTCTCATTCCTGATGGCATTGCTTATTGAAAGTGTTTATCCTGTGTCTCTGAAAGATATCCGTGTGATTCCAATATTGCTTAGATCATAACTATTGACTGGTGCCAGTCAGCAGAGCTAAAGCAAGGAACACCTTGAATGAGAGCAGGCTGTCTGTTCAGTTAGTCCTAAGAGAGAGCCTAGGGTCTTTTCTCAAACTAGCTGCTGCCAGTTTCCCCCCATTGAGGGGAAAGAGAGCCCTCAATATTCTTTATTTTATAATAAGTAAGAATTTTTTTTTTTTTTGAGGATGTAAGTGGCATCCAGACTGCCACAATCTTTGCCTTTTCAATGAGCAGATTGGGAGATGAGAGAAAAACCTGTTGAAATTTGCTAAGGACTTCCCAAAAGAGCCTGGAACAAGACATAAGAGAAACAAGTAGATCCATTACAACCTTAGATAACAGCAATCCTCACGAAGGATATGAACAGGTTGCATTTGGGGTTGAAGGGGGGTGGGTGTCTTGGATGTTTTTTGATATTTTTTTAAATTTTTTTTTTAACAGATGCTGTATAGTATACTCCAGGGCCCCAATAGACAGTTCATATTTCTCTTTTTGTTCCCATTCTGAAGTACCAGAAAAACAATTGTAATCTCTTCTCACTTCCCTTCTGGCGTTATTATAATGTATTTCCTGGGCATCTTCTGAGATAAATGTAACAAGTGTTAGCACATAGCTATTAAATCTTCTAAGACTACGAAATAGCTGTTCCTGCCTGTCCATTCACAGCCTTGTAAAAAAGCACCTTTTAACTACAAAATCTGTCAAAGGTATATGAAAGTCCTCACACTCTGTGTTTTCCCATTCTGCTGCCTGTTAAGCCTTGAATGTACAAAATAACATCAGTGTCAACTGATACTCTAGATTCATGCACGCACAACTGAGAGTGTAATAGAATCTTCTTTTTTTTTTTTATGGTTTCATTGTAGGACTCAATTAATACAGCCTTTGCTGTTCAATACTAATTTTGATACCTGTCCAGGATGAGATCTAGATTTCAGATGCTGTTTCAATCATGTTTAGTAGGTGGTAGTATAGATTGCTATTGTCTTTGGCTTAAGTTTAGGATTTGTTCCACCCTGCATAGCTTAAAATTTATCCCCATCCACAAGATCAGTTTTGCACTTGTGCACAGCAAATCTTTTCCCTGCCACATGCACACAGTAACATTATTTTTTAGCCAATTAACTTGTATTATGCAATGCATATAAGACTTCTTAAGTGAAGCCCAACCTGTTTATAAATTACGACATTTAGGGGAGAGGAAGCGTTCTGTTGTTGTTAGTTAAATGTTTTGGGGGTTTTTTAAGTGGTGGGTTTTTTTCCCTTCTATTAATTCTACTAAAAGGATGATGTGGTTTTAAGGCAGCAGGGATGAGGAACTTAGTGTTGCCGTATCTTCAAACGGACGTATAGCCTTCTTTTTTAATTTAAATATATTCCTAAAAACCATGGTCCAGTAAAAATAAGTCCCTAGGAGATGTGAAAATGTCTACTAGCTTTCTTTAAATTGAAGATCAGAAGACTTTCCCCCCCCCCCCTTTCATCCTGCATTTTCAGATCCACAGATGATGTTTTTATTACAATGTTTTGTTTCCTAGGGGCAAGCTAAACAGTTGTCGTCAAAGTTATCTCCCAAATCTTCTTGCTTTTCTGCTCTCTTCTGCCTTGATAATCAAGGAACAAGATACTCACTGAAATTCTCCAAGGAGAATCTTTATTTTACTAATAACTCCCGTTCCAGGAAGCTATAAAGCTGTGTTACCTTGCTGTTTTGTAAGGGAATAATGTGAGTACTACTGAAACCAAATACCTCTATTAATGCAAGATTAACCTGAATTTAATTCCTTGAGTCAGTGTTCCCACAGTAAATTGAATAATTCCACATTATGTCTTTGTGTCTTCCTAACGCATTGTTTAAGGCGGATGTTGTGTGGAGTGGGGTGCTGTTCACAATTCGGGTGATTTTAGTCATAGCTTACTTTATTTGGGGAATTTGTAGAGCCAGGCTGGAACATGCAGACTCTTCCCTCCTCTCCCTGGCAGGAGCTGTATCTGCTGTAGTCGGATGTGGAGCACTGCTGTACCTGCAGAGATCAGAGCCAGCTGCTCTATGTCAGTTGGACATACCATCATTTCTTAAAAAAATTAGGTGGGCTTAACAGCAATTTTAAGATTCAGTAGGCTGCAGGGAAATAAGTTTCATACTGTGATCTCTTCATATGTTTTTGGCTCCTTTATAACCATACCGCTCAATTACTTCTCCAGTAAACTTGCTATAAAGAGTCCGGTGAAAGAAAGAGAGTGTGCTCCTAGCACAAACAGAAAAGAAAGAGCAAACCTGGCCTTTACCCCTTCCCTTTTCTTCCTCATCCTTCTTGAAGGGCTTAGCCGTGGAGTAACAGCCTGATATCTGCCCTCAGCTCTGAGCACAAGGCCTGGGTTGGGGTTCAGTGGGATTTCAAGTCACAGCAGGGGTGTATCATCCTCCTCTTACCTCCCCTCTAGCAGGTATGTAGTGTCAGGTGTTTCATGGCCCCCAGTAACATTATCACTGATATACAGACTACCTGTTTCCATTTCAAACAGGGAGAAAAATACCAGTTTCTTAACGCTGAAATATCACAACTTCCAGAAAAGTAATTTTGGATCAGTTTAGGGGGTATAACTATGTGTTAGTAAAAACTTCTTGACAAATTGCAGCTTGGCTACTTAACAGCATATAAGACAAACCAACACTATATTATGAAGAAGAAAATGAATAGTGCTGATGCTGTAGTATTTTACTGTTGTTAGCAATAAATTATTTGGAAATATTTCTGGAAAGGGATATATCAGTCTTGATTCTGCTCCTGTGGTGTTGTGGCTCCAGTCCAGTGATTAAACACTGAATATTTGCTCTTGTTTATTCCAGAATTAAGTCATGAATTAGCTTCAGTGTGATCTGAACCATGGCATTCATTGAACTGTGACTTGTTTCTAAGTTTGATGCATTTGATGTGTTTAATAAGGTGTTCATAGAGTCCTCTTATTTGCCCAGTCTGGCCCTAATCCCTGAATGAAACCTCTAGGTCTCTCTTATGGTATTGTTTAAAGCGATTTATCAAACTTATGCTGATACTACTTAGACCTCCAGTCATACAGAACCCCACAGAACAGTTGAGGCTGGAAGGAACCTCTTGAGATCAACTGGTCCAACCCCTCTGCTCAAGCAAGGTCAGCTAGAGCAGGTTGCTGAGGATCTTCTGAAAATACCCTTAAAGCACGCCAGGATGCTGTTGGACTTCTTTGTCATGAGGTACACTGCTGGCTCATGGTCAGCTTGTGGTCCACCAGGACCACAAGGTTCTTCTCTACAAAGCTGTTTTCTAGTCACTTGGTCCCCAGGACCAAGTGTCCACCAGGTCCACCAGGACCCCAAGGTTCTTCTCTACAAAGCTGCTTTCTAGTCACTTGGTCCCCAGCACATACTAGTGTTTGTGATTATTCCTCCACCGATGCAGGACTCTATAGCTCCCCTTATTTAAGTTAATGAGATTCCACTCTGTCCTTTTTTCCAGTCTGTCCAGGTCCTGCTGCACGGCAGCATACCCATCTGGTGTATCAGTCGCTCCTCCCAGTTTTGCATCATCTACAAAGTTGCAGAGTGTGTATTCAGTTCTGTCATCCAGGTTATTAATGAAAGTCTTAATAGTATTGGCCCCAGTATAAATGTCTGGCATGTTCCACTAGTGGCTTGCCTTCAGCTGGACTTTGTGCTACTCGTCATAACCCTCTGGGCTTAGCAGCTCAGACAGTTTTCAGTCTACCTCACTGCCTAATTTTCTATCCTGTACTGTGTTAGCTTGTCTGAGGCTGTTATAGGAGACAGTGTCAAAAGCCTTAGTAAGGTCAAGATAAACAACATCCACTGCTCTAACAAAAACCACCAAGCCGGACGCCTCATTGTAGAAGGTGATAAGGTTAGTTAAGCATGACTTCCCCTTTGTAAATCCATGCTGACTGCTCTTGGACACCTTGCCTTTCACGTGTTCGGAAATGGTTTCCAAGATAAGTTGCTCTATCACTGTCCCAGGGTTTAAGGTGAAGCTGACTAGCCTGAGTCCAAGTCCACTCCCAAGTGCGTTAAATAACCCCTCCTGTACACGAAGCACAGATCACACCAAGTCCTTTGATTTTAAAATAGTAATAACTGTCAAGTATTTAAGTGTAGTGACTCATGTTTTTTCAGGTTGGATCATTCTGCTCTGGGATGCAGCACTGTGGGCCAATCTAGTTTGGCAGCAGGGAGGCACTACACCGAAGGGAAATTTTGTGGTTCCTGGCATTTGCAAGCATATGTGAGAAATAGGCAGACTTAGCCTACAATAAAAGGCATTCCTGTCTTCATTATGGCATATTCTTCCTCGGGGGGGACGACACCAAAACCCTAAACAGCAACAGGTTGTTCTGACCCCCCAGTTCTATCCGTTGTTACCCCTAAGTGCAGACACTACCCCTGCTGCAGAGGTAGCAATGTGTCAGTGAAGTCTCCTCATTCCCTCTTTGTTCCAGGCTCTCTCACGTATCAGTCTTGAATGTTTTCTGCAACTGCAAATTGGCAGGTTGATGTACTTGAAGGCAGCCGCCCTTCAAGTGGGGCACTGTGCCTCATTGTAATTCATTTCTAGCCCATTGTAGCTGTTCCTTATTTCAGAAGCACGGAATTTAGGTCTTCTTCCGGTGAACTGTGCTCCTTATACAATGATAAGGGGCGGGGGGGAAGCTTTTTAAGGCAGCTATTTTGTCTGTGCTCACAGTTCTACCACAGCAGCATGTTGTAATATAAAATTTAAGAGGTCAGTAAACAACTTGGCAGTAATTGAGCAATTCAAACAAAAGCTTCTCCTCAATATTTGGTGTGTGGGAGTGGGAGAGGAGAGAGCCAGGCATCCATTGTGCAATGTATTACCACAGTGGCTCCATTTTTAAAGAATTGTGGTTAGTAAGTATAGTAACCATTACGAGACAATGGCAGGCTTTTTCCCATATCATCTTTGAATTTGTTTTTTGAAACTGATTGTTGAAACATTGCCACTAATGAGTCCTGTGTCTTCCAATGAAAGCAAAAAACCATGTGTATGCATTGGGGGATCTACAAATCTGGGTTGGTTATGTCCCACAGTGTGAGGCTTTTCGACAATTTGGATCACAAAGTTACATGATATGCAGCTAATGAAGATACCGATTCCTGTTGGTTTTCATGTTTGTTTGTTTGTTTGTTTTAAGGCCTTTATGTACTTTTCCTGACCTAATAGTCTTAAAATATTCAGTCTATGATAAAGCTTACTTCAGTTAGGAGAAATGCACTAATCTTGTGATGTGACTGACTTTATTAAAAAAACCTCTGCGTGTTAATTATTAGAAATCTGATTGTTTGTTTGTACTACCTGGTCAAGATTTGTTTTTATAGGCTATTGGATCATGCTATAATCGTCTAACAGATGGATGGTAGATTAGCAAAATACATGGATCTGAATTCTTCATCTATTTGCATCTCATCTCCTGTGGTGGTGAATTTCTGGAGCTACTGTTTAACAATTTTCAGGGAAAATATAAAGGTCCCTTTCAGATTCTGATTATAATTCTGTTAGTGGGATAACACTTCTATAATAAATGAATTTACACCAATAACAGACATGAATTTTGGCACAATATATTCCATCTGCTTTTTTATTTGGGCATGGGAGGAAATCAGGTGTTTCCTTACACTGCTGACAAAGACATCCGCACGGATGACTTGTGCCTGGATGTCTCAAGGCTGAATGGCCCTGTCACCATGCTGAAGTGCCACCACATGAGGGGCAACCAGCTCTGGGAGTACGATGCCGAGGTAGGAGCCATGTCAGGGGCAGCCCCGGGGTTTATTCTTGGTCGAGTAGGGCTGTATGGCAGGGGAGGCTGTGAGAGCCAGAGCCTGGGGACACAATGGAACGGGCTGCCCAGGGCAGTGGTGGAGTCACCATCCCTGGAGGTATTTAAAAACCAGGCAGAGGTGGTGCTGAGGGACATGGGGCAGTGTTGGGTTGATGGTTGGACTCGATGGTCTTAAAGGTCCCTTCCAACCCAGGTGATTCTATGGTTATTATCACAGACTTGCAGTGTGAGTTAAGCATCGTTCACTTTGGTGTGCCTGTGCAGGATGTGGGACAGCATCTCCTGGAGCAGGGCTGGATAGGGAGACAGCACCACGATAAAAGAGATGAAGGGGCTGCCAGCTGGGGCAAGCACTGCAGTGACACCAAAACCAGCCAGTGACTGTGAAGAGACCTCCTAATATCCTACAAGCACACCAGGCCTTCATCTTCACCCCAGGAACACCATGGGGCCCAGTGCAGAAACGCCAGTCAGTGACATGGGGAAAGTCCAGAGCCATTGCTTTCAAATTGCTTTTTCACGTCTAGATTTTGAGGGAGCAAGTTTAGTGCAAAGTGCTGCTCAGGAAAGTAGTTAGTGCTGTTGCTTTATTCCATATACGCATACATATATGTTTGTTTAAATTTCATACATGCTGTTGTGTCTAATTATTTTTGTTATATGATTAGAAGAGAGAGACGTGCTTTATTTTCAGCGTGGGAGTGTTTTTCTAGAAGTATCTTTATTGGTGGAACTTGTTGGTCCTTAACACATACCACTTACAGTCTTTGTGCTTCCAGTTTACATATAGTGCTATAGGTATAGTGGGTTGACACTGATCAACAGCCACCCAGCCACTTGCTCACTCTCCACTCCTGCAGAATGGGGAGAAAATAGAAGAAAGATATAGAAGATTCATGGATTGAGGTAATGACAGTTTAACAGTGAAAGCAAAAGCTGTGCATACAGGCAAAACAAGGAGGAATTCATCCACTGTTCCTATCACCTCACCAGGCAGATGTCCGGCCACTTCTTGGGAAGTAGGGCCTCAGCATGCATAACGGCTGCTTGGGAGGACAGTTGCCGTAACTATGAATATGTTCCCCATTCCTTCTCCTTGCCATGAGCTTTTATTGCTGAGCATGATGTCATATGGTATGGAAAATCCCTTTGATCAGTTTGGGTCTGTTGTCCTGTCTCTGCCTCCTCCCAACCTCTTGCCCACCCCAGCCTACTCCCTGGGTGATAGAGTTGCATAGAGCAGCAAAGAGAGGAAGCCTTGTCACTATGCAAGCCTTGTTCAGCAATAGCCAGAATGTGGGTGTGTTGTTAACACTATTTTAGCCACAAACATAAAAACCAGCACAATGTGGGCTGCTATGAAGAAAGTTAACTCCATCCCAGTCAGACTGAGTACAATCCCCACCCCTTATTCCATACCATTTGCATCATGCTCTAGTTCTATGTTATCTGATGAGTTTAAGTAGTCTCTGACTGTCCCATTTATATATGGTTTCATTCCTATATCCTACTTGCACTTTTCCACTTACTTGCCTAACCCACACTGCATTGCAACACTTGATCCTTCTATCCTGTTCCTTTTTTTTCTTTTTTTCTATTTCTTATGCCTGAAGTTCCCTCTCATCGACACTTACACTACATGCTAAAACAATCTTTACATCCAACAGTCAGGTTTATGTATCCTCATTAACGACTAACCTCTGTCCCTTGATGCATACACAGATAATGATTTCCACATTCCACAGGGCCCTGTCAAATGTCCATAAGAATGCTTGATGACTTGGGCTCCATCTGCCAAGGTGGACACTCAAGATAGGAGAGGCAACGTGTTGGATTGTTGGCTGTAAAGACCGGCCTGTGTTGGGTCATCACGATGCTTGCCCTGTTCCTTGTGAGGCTCATTCTCTGGATTTTCAAGTTGTTCCTACTGTAGTACTTCCTAAAACATACAACTCAAATCGTGGGTTACTTTTCCCTCAAGGTTAAGTCTCCTTGAGGTACACACTGGATTTCCCCATCCTTCTCTGGTTTCCACCAAGTGCACCTGGGGCTTTGACAAAAGATAATCCCAGGAATGGGTTTGGTTTTTCCCAAAGGAGGAGCAATCCATACTGCTTTTCCCAGCCACTTCCCTACATGCACTATGGGATCTTTATCTGTTCCCACAGTATGCAAGTGCTTTGTTTGGGCAGTTGCCTAGGATGGGTATCAACTCCAATAGCCTGGGGTTTTACACCTGAACAGCACTTAAATCTATGGTTTGTTGAGTTGAAGCTGAAAAGAGAAGGTGCAATAATTCCTTTTTCGGGCATCTGTTTCTAAAGGATAGGCAGTAGTGGTCCAGAAAGGCAGCATCCAGTAGCACCGCCTCTTGGCTGTCATTTGGCAAGGTTCATGGCTTCCCAACCCAGGCTGTTAGGGGAACTTGGGCTCCCCACAAAAGATGTTTCAGTATGGTTGCAGTGGCCAAGACTGCTTTTTTGGTTTTTGTTTGGAGCTGCAGTGCAATTTTGAACTGATCTCCTCCTTGTCCCTGCTTATACTGATAATTGGTTTGGTTCACAAAGTAGTTTTGGTGTATATAAACAAAATTCCTTGAAGCAGGACTGTACAGGAAACTTCTTTCCAAGTGTGGTTCAGCCTCTAATGGGGACAGAAGACATTGGTGGTCCCTTTCAACAACTTGGTACCATTTCTGTATTGGGGAACTCCTGTCATGAGAACTGGGCAAAATGTAGTTTTAAGTAAAATGCCCCAGCTACAGATAGATGTAGGTATTCAGTGCCAATTACTTCAAAGTGCAACCCGAATAGAGTAGTGGAAGTAGTTGGTGGAAGCAAGGACGGGATGACTGGATGGGATACAGAGAAACTGTCCGAGTGACCAGGAACCAGATTAGGCAAGCTAAAGCCCAGATAGAATTAAATCTGGCTAGGGGCATCAAGGATAACAACAAAAAATTCTATAAGAACATCAGGGGTAAAGGCAAGACTAGGGAAGACGTGGGCCCTCTCAGGAAGGAGACAGGAGACCTGGTCACCCAGGATATGGAGAAGGCTGAGGTGCTGAATGACTTTTTTGCCTCGGCCTTCACAGGAAAGGGCTCCAGCCTCACCACCCAAGTTGCAGGATGCAAAGGCAGGGTCTATGAGAATGAAGAACCGCCCACTGTAGGAGAAGATCAGGTTCAAGACCATCTGAGGAACCTGAAGGTGTGTAAGTCCATGGGACTGGATGAAATCCATCCATGGGTCCTGACGGAGTTAGCAGATGAAGTTGCAAAGCTGCTTTCCATTATATTTGAAAAGTCATGGCGGTCTGGTGAAGTTCCTGTTGATTGGAAAAGGGGAAACATAACCCCCGTTTTCAAAAAGGGAAAAAAGGATGACCTGGGGAACTACAGGCCAGTCAGTCTCTCCTCTGTGCCTGGCAAGATCATGGAGCAGATCCTCCTGGAAACTCTGCTAAGGCACATGGAAAATAAGGAGGTGATTGGTGACAGCCAACATCACTTCACCAAGGGCAAGTCATGCCTGACATATTTGGTGGCCTTCTGTGATGTTGCCACAGCATTGGTAGATAAGGGGAGAGCAACAGACGTCATCTGCCTGGACTTACGCAAAGTGTTTGACACTGTTCCACATGACATCCTGGTCTCTAAATTGGAAAAGGCATGGATTTGATGGATGGACCACTTGGTGGATAAGGAACTGGCTAGGTGGCCGCACTCAAAGGGTTGCAGTCAATGGCTCAATGTCCACATGGAAACTGGTGACATGTGACATTCCTCAGGGGTCAGTACTGGGACCAGTGCTGTTTAACATCTTTGTCAGTGACATGGACAGTGGGATTGAGCGCACCCTCAGCAAGTTTGCCGATGACACCGAGCTGTGTGGTGCGGTTGACATGCTGGAGGGAAGGGATGCCATACAGAGGGACCTTGACTGGCTTGAGAGGTGGGCCTGTGCAAACCTCATGAAGTTCAACCAGGCCAAGTGCAAGGTCCTGCACCTGGGTCATGGCAATCCCAGGCACAAACACAGGTTGGACAGAGAATGGCTTGAGAGCAGCCCTGAGGAGAAGGACTTGGGGGGGCTGGTGGACGAGAAGTTCAACATGAGCAGGCAATGTGCACTTGCAGCCCAGAAAGCCAACCGCATCCTGGGCTGCATCAAAAGAAGTGTGGCCAGCAGGTTGAGGGAGGTGATTCTGCCCCTCTACTTTGCTCTGGTGAGACCCCACCTGGAGTGCTGCGTCCAGCTCTAGACTCTTCAACACAAGAAGGACATGGACCTGTTGGAGTGGGTCCAGGGGAGGGCCATGAAGATGATCAGAGGGCTGGAGCACCTCTCCTATGAAGGCAGGCAGAGAGAGCTGGGGTTATTCAGCCTGGAGAAGTGAAGGCTCTGACGAGACCTAATAGCAGCTTTCCAGTACCTAAAGGGGGCCTACAGGAAGGATGGGGAGGGACTCTTTATCAGGGAGTGTTATGACAGGACACAGGGCAACAGCCTCAAACTGGAAGAGGGTAGATTTCGATTGGGCATCAGGAGGAAATTCTCTTCTGGTAAGGGTAGTAAGACACTGGAACAGGTTGCCCAGAGAAGTTGTGGATTCCCCATCCCTGAAGTGTTCAAGGCCAGGCTGGATGGGGCTTTGAGCAGCCTGGTCTAGTGGGAGATGTCCCTGCCCATGGCAGGGGGGTTGGAACTAGATGATCTTTAAGGTCCCTTCCAACCCGAACCATTCTGTGATTCTGTGAAAGTGCAACCCGAATAGAGTAGTACAAATTTCCTTGTTACTTTAAACAGACTTAGTGGACACGGCAGAGATTGCCAGGAGTCTCGGGTGTTGGGGTGGTCTACAAGCTGGGGCTTTTGTGTAAGGCCTGTGGAAGCAGTTTACGTCATGTAGATGATCCCTTGGAGTTGCATTCAGCTCTTTCCTGTGAAACGCTCCAACCTGAGACCCACAGAGAAGCGAAGGGGTGTCGCATTGACAACTCTTACCCATTAATTTCTGTGTGCTGATAATGCACTCGCTGCTGTGTGCCTTGGATGTTAATGGCATGAATGTTGAATGCACTTGAACTAACTAATCACAATAAATTCAGGAGTAATGGCTATTTTGCCATGGTTGTGTCTGATACCTATTTACATACTGTTTTTTCATGTAGGGTACTGTTTTTTCATGTAGGGAAGGTAAGTTGTGTTGAAGTAGACCTACAGATTTGATCTACCTGATTCCTGAAGGCAGGAGGCCAGAGAGGAGAGGGGATGCCCAAGCAATGCAAGAAGGGTTTTACTGGGCATGAGACTGAAGGGAAGTGGTGCGGCTCTGAAGGTCTCCTGACATGACACAGTGGTTAAAGCTAACCCCTTTGAAAGGCAAAAAGGTTTGTAGTCCAGAGGGCTGGCTGAGCATACAGGAGTTGTGTGTAGGGCAGCCGTGACCAGCCAAGGCGCACAGAGCTTCTTAGTGGGGAAAAACCTACTTAAAGTTCCTTTGTGTTAGTTCGAATGCAGGGGTAGGGGGTAGTGTTAAGAAACGTAACTCTGCAGCCAGTGGTGAACAAATCTGTACAATGCTTTTCTTCTGAAGGCTTTCTTTTGCCTGAGTACAGGGCACAGCACTGGGTGGTTGTAATGTGATCGCTGCAGCTCTGCCCCAGTGGCTGACGTGCCACCGCACTAACAGCGCGAGGCAGGAAAACCCTGCAGGGAAACTCAATACGGAGAGAATTACAATAGCTGGTCTTTGTGGCTGCAGGGGCATGCGTTTGGCTGTTGTGAGACTGTACAGGGATAAATAAGGGGACAACCTGTTTAAACTACGCAGCTGCAAAAACTCTTTTGCATGCTGCGTTTGACACGGTGCCGTTTGGTGGAAGGGAGAAGGTCAGAAACATTGCAAGGGTTCCTGGAGTGCCACGTTGCTTTCACACATCCAGAGCAGCAGGCATGCTGCTTTGTGTCACGTTTACTGGGGCAGGGTGTCCCTCCACTGAGGATAGCTTCCTCTTGTTTGGCCAAACAATAATCTAGAGCTTCCAAAAAGATCTGTCATAACTGCGGTAGCCAATTTGATTGTGGTTTTGTTTTTTTTTTAATTAAAAAAAAAAAAAAGTTTGAGCTTGAAAAGAATTGGAGTTCAGCTGGAAATTGTTACTGAAATGAAGGAAACACTGGGATTTTCCATTGGCGCTCTCCTTTTCTCTCCAGCTCCATGTCTCCTCCCCTCCCAAGCAGGGCATACACAGCACATCACATGCAGTTAATTATTGTCAAAGACCCAGATCGTCATTTTTCAGCTCATGAATAAAGCCTAAATGTATGGATGATGCTACAGAATTGTAGGCATAGTGTTATCATTAGTTTTGATTGACTTGGCTTTTTCTTAGATTTGGTTGACTTGACTTTTTCTTAGATCCTCTGGGATTTTTTCCACATGCCTGACTGCTGTTGAGCAGAGAGCTGAACATATTTTTCCTGATCACTGCCGTGCTGAATCTGACCACTGAAAGTATAAGCCCTTCTGCGGCTCGTTAAGTCCTTTCATTTCTTTTTTTTTCCTCTCAGTATTTTACATTTCATAAGGTATTTGTACATCTGTGTTGGCCCTTGTCAGGACAGCCTCCTCTGTTCCTGTATTTCTCACGTATGCTATGAAGGGGCTGGAGGAATTAAACAAAATCACAGTCTAGAATGGTACAATGAACAGTTCTTTTCATCTTTCCAAAACTTATCATTTAGGTTTTGTGATATTCTATGATGGCTAGGAGGGCCTGAGACCCACAGCCTCACTGTTTCACTGTTCAGCTTGCTATTAGAATGTATTCCTTTCATTCCCACTGGGAGTTGGATTCAAGGAGGGAGGACTTCCTAGTACCGTGCTCCAGAGAAAAAATGGAGTGTGTAAGGTCAAATATGGGTATCAGAAGAGGACATAAGTCATTCAAGGCAGACACAACTTCCTTTTTTTTTTTTTTTCCCCCGACAATGTATGCTCTAGCATGGGCAAGAGATACAGAGCAACTAACGTAGACTGTTTTTATATTTCTGTGCCTTGTACCGTCCCTGCTAGTTGGTGCTTGAACCTGAGTATGTATAAAGATGAATTTTATAGCTTGCTTTCCTCTGTGATGGTAGAAGCACTTGGTATTGGTCATACTAATTATCCTTCAGTTCCTTAGGACAGTTTGGAAGAACTAAAGGGCATAAATATCACAAGTGGATTCTGTTTTAATTATGCAAATATTGGTTCTCATTGAATGATATTCTGGTACTTGAATGACTGTAGACTAGGGATTGAGTAGGCTTACTTTGTTGTATTGCAAGTGTCACCAGTCATCCGGGACTGAGAATTTTTCCAACTGAAGAGTAAAAAAATGCTGAGTATAGACATGTGGAAGTTTCAGCACTGAAACAGTCATTTGCTGAGGACAAACTAGGGAATGAGCATAGGAAAAGTACAGTATCTCCATGAAGCCATTAAAGACTAACTTGACTCTCTTCTGTGCCTTAGCACTTGGCATAGCCCCTAATGGATGGAAATTGGTTTGCTTAGTTTTACCTCTAAGTTGCTTCTTCAGTTGCTCTGCAGAAACCCCAGTCTCAAGCTTAGCATTCTCAATATAAAATCCATTTTCATAGCCACTTGCTAATGCCTCCTCTCCTGCAAATCTCTTTCCAGTTTCACTTGCTTTCTGTGAATGAACATTAAAAATGCAGTGACAGTGGTGCGGAGTTCATAGATCTGTAACTTCCCATCTTCCTCTTTGAACCTCAAGACTTATTTTGAAACAATAAAATCACAGAAAGTGGAAGAAGTGGAATACTCTGCTGTCTGTTCCCCAACTGCTGGAGGAAAGGGCAAGAGAAGACATATTGCTTATATTTGCCCCAATAGGTACAAAATAAATCCAGGACACTGAATATTGGTGAATAATTTGTGTGTTACTTGTAAATTTGGACTGAATTGATCTAATAGTTTTGTCTCAGAAAAATTCCAGGACAATCCTGTTAGTACAATTGTTCATGGTTTGGTGTGAGTTTTTTGCCTTCCCCCCGCCCCAATCTATATTTAGGATGATGAGAACACTTTCTTTGTCTCAGGTACAGAAAACATTAGCTGAAATGCCTCTTTTGCCTGAAAAATCTGAAGCTGTGTCCATCTTCTGACTTCTGCTACTTCAAGGATGGGATATACTGAGCTGGGATTATCTTTGCTGTTTTGCAGCTCTGTCACACTGAAAACCAACATATTTATCAAGCAATACAGCAAGTGTTTATGTTGTCTGGGAGGATGAAGATTTTGATTCACACATCTGCTCCAGTGCATGTGTAACATCAAAATTAGGAACTCTGTCTTGAGTTTTATGCCACCCTAGAAACGCTGATATGCCAGCAGGGAGCTGTTCTGGGATGTAATGGGCTTAAGTTACCTTGGACTAAGAAAATGCTCTGCACAGTAGGATCTTGGATAAAAGGGAATGACTGCTGCTTTTTACTTTTGTATTTACGTGGATCCCTCGTTTCTTTTTAAGTGCTCAAACCCGTATATTTATTTTTGGATTTGGTAGAACGCTTTTTGTTTGTATTCAGATCAAACAAGCTTTGTGAGGTTTTGTGCATTCGTATTCGGTTTTGTTCAATGGCCAAACCAAGAAATGTTATCTATACAGCCTTACATTTGACTTTCTTTGCAGAGGCAGCAGTGAAATATTATGTGGGAAACGTGAGAGCTCTCTCACTGCGCTCTTTCACCACCAGTCAGTGTTATAGGAGATCTTAAGCTGCTGTAATACATCTGTTTGGGTTTCTTTGCTAGAGTGGATCCAGCTGAGGTATGGGACAGCTTCTGGGGCAAAAGCTGGTTTAGGTCCATGTTATATTAAGCACAAAGGCATGAACTTTAGGGTAACAATGGTTTCATTATATCCTAAAAAGACCTCATTGGACAGCATGTCTAAGACATAAATTACCCACAAGGACAGGAAAATTATTGCATGGTAAACCTCTAATACTCATCTTCAGTCTACATTTTGGAATAGAGCATTATAAGAAAAAAATGCCTAAAGTGACTATTTGTGAATGAAAACTTGTATTAGCCCTCAATTTTAAAGTGTAATCATCAAATTGCTGGTGAAATATTTTGCTTTTAGGGCGGCTTGCATAGAATCTGTCAGTTTGCCAAAGAGCCTTTAATAACTTTCTTGTTTTTAGAGCACTTTGATTCCAAACTGTGCATTCTCAGAGAGAATGCGAAATAGGAGCTTGTAAAGCAAAGGCATTTCTCAGTCAGAGGCACCCAGAAGAAAAGGACCCTTTTGTTTTATTTTTCTGGCAAGATGCTGAATGGTAACTCTGAAGCAGTTTGGGCTACTCTTTGGAAGCCTGAAGCATCTTTGAACTGGCTTCCATGCTTTGGGAATATGAGAATAGACTTACAAAAGAGGATACAGCAAAGCTGATGTGAATATTGGAGCAAAGAACAGCCTGAAATTCACATTTTGCTCATCGAATGGTTCTCTCAATTTCAATGAAGTACTTCTGTTTCATACAGATTTTACAGAGCTTTTAGCAACCCCACTCCCACCACTTTGCAAACGCCACTTCATTTTTGCAAGGGATTCCTGGTTATCTGTGGTGGTAGGAGACAGGGCGGAGAAGAACAATGACACTTGGGTGGCTGTGGAAAAACAAATACAAATAATACAACGCATATGCAAATCAAACTATTACATAAAAATGCACAGTAAAAGCGTAATGGAGATGAGATGTTGATGAGCTAATACTCACCTGAGCCAGGTGGACATTTGCCATATGAGCCTGGTTATTCGGGTGCGGAGTCCAAGCTGGCTCTGCCTGGAGCCAGCACAGATGCCTCTGCGCCTGTGGCTTGTGTAGTCCAGCGCCTGGGTACTCTGCCCACGGGTGGTGGCAAATTGGCTGGGTTTGGTATAAATGCATTTTCCAAATCTTTACTGGGACTTCTAGCACTGCAATTTTAGTCTCAGCTGAGTGTGTTTAACCCACTCTTAAGGCTATAAAAATCTTCCTTGTTGATAGGGGGGTTCCTGTTCTTCAGGAGGAAACTCGGGGCATTCCTAGAAATGCCATGACATTGCTTTCTAGAAGACAGGTAACACCTGAAGATTTCGGTTTTGAACAGATATGATTGTGTATAATTACTATTTGGAGGAAACTGAGAAAACAAACCCGTAAGCAATATTTTCAGTGTGTGTAGGAAAGGAAAGCTAGCAAAATGGAATAAATTGGAGAGGTGCCAGCAGAGTAAATGGGAGTAGTAAGAAGCGGTTGCTTTCTCTTAAGTTTCTGAGTTTCCCATTTTAGTTGGACGTGAACATACTTGTTCATCAAACTTTTTAATTAACAATATGTAGACCCTCATAGCAGGTTTTTTTTAGAATAGGACAAGTCTTACAAAGTTCACAAAATAAAAGCGAGTCTTTTAATAATAAACTAAGGCCAAGCAAGAACTTGGTGTGAGCACGTGCATGTCGTCTTGTAGTGTGGGTGAAATGTTGGGCATAAGTTCATGACTGGAGTGACCGAAACATTGGACAGAGGGATGCAACTCCCCTCCCCAGCATCTGCTGTGGACAGCTGGATTGCTGCTGAGCGTAGGCATCCCCTGACCACATACATGTCTTTCTTCTTCATCCTAGTAAGCTGACTTTCACCACAGTTTCGGAGCAGATGGATGATGGCTTGCACAAGGCGCTTTCGGTAGCCTGTCCCCCACTTCTAGAAGCAGTGGTCTTTCCACAATTACATAAGCTGGGATAAGACCTTAACATAAGGCACAAGCTATGTCTCATGCCTTTGAACTACAGCGAATGTCCATCTGTTGTTTGAATGCCATTTGGAACGCTTAAACCCTGCCAAATCCTGCTGCCTTTGAAGTCGATGGGAGTCTTGCCACTGACTCCAGTTGGGATAGGATTTAACTGACAAAATTTTTGTTTGCCTTTATTTCACATAATTCGTATGTGGACTGTAACAGACAGTAACATCTACTTATGATTAGGGCTGGGTGAGGGAAGAGGGGATTTATCAGCAATACGTGTCTCTGTGGGTTCACTGTGGGTTTCTTGAGGTTATGCCAGTTAAGTTTTGATGTCAGTGTCTGTCTTTTGTCATTCCCTTTTCGGAATCGTGTACTGGTGGTATGCCTTGACAAAGGGAAATTTGATTACATGAACTTAGACATCATACCAATTGTTTAAAAAAAAAATCAATTATTCATACAGTGCTGCTTTTCCTGAAAGTGTAGAAATATTTACCCTTGTTAGGAAAGACAGGTGAAGGACTCCAGATGTCCCTTGTAGTGAGTGATTGGACAAAATATTTAATCGATCCTTCAGTAATGTACAGTTCTACACTTGTGGAATGTATAGTCTGTTATTTTGGATCACTTACATGCTGGTTACGCATAGTACAC
Source organism: Chroicocephalus ridibundus (assembly GCF_963924245.1). Lineage (NCBI taxonomy): Eukaryota > Metazoa > Chordata > Aves > Charadriiformes > Laridae > Chroicocephalus > Chroicocephalus ridibundus. Next base: position 98,994,893 of record NC_086285.1, read on the forward strand.
TTTTAAGCATCTGCTTAGGTGTTGCCTGCACTTAATATTTTCAGGATCTGTGATTACACCATATGCTGCCATGGAGAGGATTATGCTGTCAGTGTTGTGTCAGAGTAGCACGGAATTGCAGTCTGGTGCATAATTAGAAGGATATATTCAGGAACATTTCTTAGGTGACTGAATTTATATTGATTATTCAGAATAAGTGCACATAAAATTACAGACTCTGTGTGTACATAAGAAGCATACGTACACTTAAAATATCACAGGCTGATAGGGACTGAAAAAATATGGAAGGATGAGCAGAAATAATCTGTGGACCAGATCAAGTGCTCAGAAGAGATTAGGGAGAGGTGTTTTGCGCAAAGTGATTTTTATTTTTTTTTTTTTGTGCTTAGTGGCTCCTCATCTTTCTTAGCGACAGACTGTTCCTGTCACGCAGATTAGAGATGGCTGGAGGGTGGATTCGGAGAGCTCTGAAGGGCCTTTGCAACAGCCAGCACCTATAAGGAATAGCAGCATGTCTGTTTTGGTGCTGGGTTAGGAAGGAGAGGCTTTTTTCATGTAGAGTATTCTGTAGATGGGAAGAGACTATTTGTTTCTGGTACATGCTAGATTTATCCATGACAGGATAAATCAAAGTTGCCCCAGAGCTTCCAGAAAGCTGTCCCTATCAGCTGCTGCAGCTCTGGCACTGGACAAAGAAGAAGAAAGGGTCTAAATCACCCAAGATAAAGGCTGCTCTGCTTTCTGCTGGCAGGAAAAAACAATGGTTGAAGAAAGTCTCCTCTTAGCCTGTGATTTTTTCGCAATCCAGAAATGCAAATTTTAATAAATGATGTGGTTTTGATCCAGAACCTCCAGCTGTTGTTTTAAGGAGACCTTGCATATATGGCCTTATAATGAAAATGTAATAGATAACATAAAATAGGTGGTTCCAGACTGTGTGAAACTGTAGCTCGTTGTTTAGGGTGCTGCGGAATTTAACATGAGTTTTAAGTGTACTTCCAAATGCTATACTGTGATGCCTTGGTGCTATCCCTCGCTGATAAGATGCAAGCCCGTATAACTGAAGAGCTTGTTCTTGTATTTCTTCTCCTAACAGATGCTAGATGGGAGTTTCAGGTGCTTATCAGCTTATTAGTGCTTAGGTCAGGTGCTTGTTAGTTTGACCTAAAAAGGAAACAAACATTTTGAGGAAGAATCATTGTAAATGTAGAAAGAATAATTACTCCTAATTTACATGGTATTGGTTATACCAGAAGTGCTTTGTAAATCTTACCTGACTTTTGTATCGCTGTGAAGCTGTTGAACTCACTGTAGTTTCCGACTTACAAACCTGAAAAGAGGAGAATCATGGCTTCTGTTTGTAGAGTCGTATGTAAGACTGAACACAGCACTTGTCATGGTTGCGCTGTGGCAGCTACTAAATACTTCATGTGAAGTGCTATTTTGAGTATCTGATTAATTATTTAAAGCTAAACACTATTTCTTTATACAACATATGAGAGATTCATGAGTGACAAAGTCTAAATTGTATAGAAACTGCCAAAGCAGTTTTTGTTTGCAGTAATCTGCTAAAACCAGGTGTATATGAGCAGGGATGAAGATATTAATCTTATCTTGGAACTAGTCACTGTAACAGGGATTTATGACTGACCATTCAAGCCAGCCTTGTGGTCTGTTAGGTCCAGTGTCCTGTCACTGCTACTAGCCACTCCCAGATCTTTCTGAGAAAAGTTAAAAAAAAAAAAATAAATCCATCTGTAGAACTGATGAGACTTTTTTTTTATTGTAGTTCTTAAAATTAATTCATCAGAGAAAACTCATTGGTTCTCCTTTATCTCTAAATATATCTTGCTGACTTATTTTCAGCTGTTCTATGCTGCTGAGGTCATAAATAAAGAAAACTGTTTATTGAAAATGTACCCTTGACAAGCTAGAACACAAACTATTACTAAATATATAAACTATTGAAGCACCAATTATGAGAACCCTACATGGGGGGGAAAAAAAACCCACCCTGATATTTTATGTTTCAGTCCTAGCAGCCTAGCCTTACAGACTTTTTTAGTTGTCTTTTACTGAGAGCCTCATTTATTGACAAAATCACATGACAGATAACAATATATTGCTGCTTTTAAAGGTTTCTGGTAAAAGCCTTCTCAGAGGGGTACCCCACCTAACTTCTACGTGGTGTACTCACAACACTTGCTTTATATACCTTTTCCATCGTACAAGAAAATACCTAGACTTCTCATTCAACTGATCACTATGTTTTGTAGTACATATCTTCCCTACTATAAGAGATGTGAGGATTTTCTAGACAAAAAAAACCAAACCAACAAAACCCAAGAGAGTAGAAGTATACCTAATGATGTTTAGGATTCTGTTCAGTTCACGAAATTGAAGACACTCGTCATCTGATCTGGAGTTCATGTAAACAAAACAGATTTGGAATGCTGCAGATAAATGCATGTTTAAGATTTATGGGAGGGTGTCACTCTGGTTTAAATACGTTATACTAAAGTTTCTGAAACTCATTCCTTACTGCCATAGTCAGTGATACTTGGATGTAAATTTAAACTGGGGAGCATCGCTGCATACACACATTTCTATTCCATCAGTGGGGGCTTGCACTTCTCTTTAGCTAATGAGTATGGGTAGGTCTAGTCCCACAGTGCTCTCTACCAGATTCTCATTAGATCTGGAATCTTGCCCTAATATATTGCAAGATGGCACAGGGCTGCAGCACTGAACGAAAGACTTTCCGCGTGTTTTTTCACCGTGCCTCTGAGGAGTCCTTAAGGACTTGTGAAAGTGGGTGACTAGGCTCCTGGGATCTCGTCTTTCCCTGCTGGCCTCTATGGCTGGGTCTCTCCGCCCTTCAGCTCTGGGAGGCAGGCAGGCGTGCCAGCAGCGGCCTCCCTGCCAGTATGCCATCAGGGAGAAGCACTGGTTCCTTTCTTCCCCCATGAAAAGAGAACCTTATGTTTCGGGTTAGCCCACATCTTCTTCGATTACTCTTCCAAGTAATTGTATCCATGGGGTTTTTTATCCTTAAAACTAATCTCATACCCTTTAAAAGTTTTGAGTTGCAACACAGGTTTCGAAGCTAAGCAGCAGTAGGTGAACGACCGCACAGAATTTAACTGAAGCATGAGATGTTTTTGACATGAATGTTTCCGAAGCTTGAAAGTGAGTGCACGTGGACTTCATGAGATTCCTTTATACGTAATTTGAGCCATTACAGAAAAATAATTAGTAGTAAGCATTTGTTAATTAGTGTAATAATATACTACTTTGTGGATCTCTTTTTTTCTCTGAAAATACTTGGAGACAGTTGAGATTTAATGGTTATATTTGATAAAATATGCTTAAGAGTGGCTTAGAAGAAAAAAGGTGACTTGCTTTATAAAATTGTCTTATTATTTTCTTTTTCTTACAGCTAAAGGATCGTGATTTTTCTTTCTAAGTAGTGGTAGTGCATGCTGCTTTTTTCAGGGCTGCTGCTGCTGAGTGATGGGGAGTCTCCTTTCTAACAGTTTGAGTAGAGTTCTTGATATTTCGTAAAAAAAAAAAAAAAAAAAGTTGTTGAAATCTATGAATATGCACTACTTAAAGTCTCAACAGCTTCTCTCCTGCGCCGCTTTTGAAGAGCATGACAATCAAAGTCACGCTTGCATACTATTCTTCGGATTGAACGGTACAGTCTTTTGCTTAGCTTGTTTCTTCTGGAGGGTGGAAGTCCTTCTGTGAGCAAGGAATTCTTCATTGAGATGTGCTTCGTCCTTCATCCAAATGTGTTCAATGACACTGAATTGGTTTTGATTTTAGGCTGGGCAGGAGGAGGGCTTGAGAAGGCAGGTTCCCGTCAGGTCTGTAGATTTGTCAATGTTTCATCTGAAGATTTTCTGTGAAGGGAGCATGCAAGTCTTCTGAAACTTTCATACGCTGTAGTAACAACCATTGGTTGTCAGTATTAAAGGAAAGAGAGCTTTTTGGAAAAGTTTGGTTTCATATGTCAAAGTGAAACTATCTGAGGGACTTTCAGATTTAACCTTCATTTCATGTAGAAACTATTCATGTGGTGTTTGCAACATCTGCACCATCTGCCTTAAAAAAAAAAAAAAAAAAGATGCTTCCTGCATCTTTATGGTCTCTGCCTTTTCTAATTTCTATTTTTTTCTTTCACTTTCCCTGCTAGTCTTTTTCTGCCTTTGCCTGTGATATTTCTTTTTTTTCCCCCCTTCTTTTAATCTGTATCATTTCTCCCACTGGTTGCCTGCCAGCCAGCTATCTGCTTTTGAAGATGGGGCATCTGTAGGTGACACAGGTCAAGTTGGCAGGTGTTCCCACTCTAAATTTAATGTCATGGGAGCAAAGAAGCAAAGCTTTTCTTATTTGTCTTGGCCTCATAAGTGGTTCCTTCAGGATCTGGGACACAAAAAGGTTTTGGGTCCTTCTGTTTTAGGCTGCAGGACAGGGCACGCTGCAAAAACAGGTTCAGATTTGAGTTGGGTACGATTTGCTCACACAACTCCTTGCAACAATCCCTTCCCCCAAGACAGAATCACAGAATGGTTTGGGTTGGAAGGGTCCTTAAAGGTCATCTAGTTCCAACCCCCCTGCTATGGGCAGGGACACCTCTCACTAGACCAGGCTGCTCAAAGCCTTGCCTTGAACACCTCCAGGGATGGGGCATCCACAGCTTCTCTGGGCAACCTGTTCCAGTGCCTCACCACCCTCACAGTAAAGAATTTCCTCCTGATACCTAATCTAAATCTATCCTCTTTCAGTTTGAGGCCATTGCTCCATGTCCTTTCGTAACACTCCCTGATAAAGAGTCCTTCCCCATCCTTCCTGTAGGCCCCCTTTAGGTACTGGAAGGCTGCTATAAGGTCTCCTCAGAGCCTTCTCTTCTCAAGACATGATGGTTTTCCTCACCTTGACATGTTCTTTTCCCCACTCCTGCCATGAGAGCATGTGGGTACAGCAACAACATCCTACATGGGAAATGGTGCTGGCAGAAAACCAACATCCGCTTCCTTCATAGAAAGTGGGCAACGTGTAGAATAAGAGGGGTTGTGTGGTGAGGATGGGGGTCTAACACAACTGGCCAGCTTTCTGTTACCTCTGGTCTGTGAATTCATTAAGCCTTTCCCCAGCAGCACCAGCTGCAGTGGGGTGCTGCTGGCTGTGAAGCACAGCCTACGTCAACTCTGCTTTGCCTGGCTGCGCTTGAGGCTTCCTCTGCTCTTTGCAGACACTTGCAAACGGATACTGTCAAAGGTGAATGTATTAAATATGTTCTTACGCCTCATGTTATCTCTGGTTTGTGCACTCAGTGTTTCTGGGTTTTGGTTTTTGGTGGTGTTTGGGTTTTTTGTTTGTTTGTTTTCTTTCATAATCTGAGTTAACTTATTCTGTTATCTCAGATAATTGAGTTGGCTAAGTGCTGCTTTTTGTGGAGATTTGTGCCAGGATTTACTAACAGCAGTAGGGCATTCCCTGTTGGGTGTTCTGAATACGTGATAGGCCTTGCACAAGCAGATCTAAAGCATCGGTGATGTTAAATAGGAGTTTCATCACTGACTTCTGCCAGGTTCAGGATTTCCCACATTGTTCTGAAGCAAGATCTGGCTTTGTGGTTGTTGTTCTCTGTCTTTGTGCTTAGTTTGTATATGACCTGTTTTTAACATGAGTGCTCTTGATACAAAGTTTTCTATACAAGCTCTCCGCTTTCATATGTCTCAGCTTGGCCACCTAATTAGGAAGAAGATTTTTCAAACGATTCTTTAGTAGGCATAAGAAACAAGCATGCTTAATATAATTGCAAGTGTGAAATAAACAACCTTCTGCTGAAAGTTCATACACCAAACAGGGCTAATCCACCGTATGTGTGACCTACCTAAAAAGTACAGACACATGGATGTTCTTCCCTCCCCAACTCTTAGCCTTTTTATGGCTGCTACCACTGTAAGTAGCCTGGTAACACTATATGCTTGATCGATGTATGGGATCTGTGATGGTATTTTGCAGTTAGGGTTGCTGCATTGTATTACATGCCTCTAAGTGAAATGAAAGAAATACCAAAATCTTTTCAGCTGTGACATGCCACCTCAGCAGTGGTATGCCTTCAGGGAAAAACAGAGGAGTGCAACAACCTTTCAGTAGCTCAGGAAGCATGTTACATACTAGCAAATATTCCGATCTTGATTCTTATTTGGGTAGTTTATATGATCCTGATGAGTTTTTCGTACAAGGGACATGAATCTGTCCTTGCCCTCCGACTGCATCTGCTGTGGCCCCTGAAGCTACCCCCATTCCAGCATGGAGACAAATAGACTCATGGTGTCCTGGACTATAAGGAAAATAATAAGAACCCATATTTTTGGAAAAGGATGCATTTCTTGGGCATAGCATAGGGGATATATGGCTGTCATACTCTTGGGATTTACTTCCCTGCCTCCAAAGACCAGTTACAGAAGTTTAAGCAGTGGCTAACCCTGCACCCCCTGAAGTCACTTGAGGTCTGATCTTGAACAGAAGTTGTCACGTAAATGGCAGAACTCTTACTCATTTGGTTCCCATCATGGGTTCAGTTTTGTGACACATAATCTGTGTCGCTTACTACGTTGCCGCAGGATGTAATACATTACCCACTTATGTCAAGATTGGAAAAACAAGCATGGTATGTACTGTGTCATAGCCAAAGCGTAAGCATGTTCTCCATGACTGTTGTAGACAGAATACAGTTTGGCCACAGTGAGCATAATCAGTTCATTTATATGCACAGCTAAAATTACTGAAGAGTAGCTTCCACATAATGATTCATTTAGGGAACTGTAGCAACTGCTTAATTAGCTATAGGTATGCCTTTAATTGCAGTCTGTAGCCAATAAAGAATATGTTTGGTCTATAGGAAGAGGCAAAGGAATAGAATGTGTGCATGAGGCGGTTTGATGTTTAAAGTACTGTTTGCAAATACAAGCTATTAAAAAAGCGTATCATGCTGGAAAATGGTCCCAAGCCATAAAATATTAATTGATCGTTAAGTTGCTGTAAGAGGCACTGATATATACTCTGTAACTAAATGTGTCCCCTTTAACTTCCATAAGCTGTTTGATGGAAAAAATTGTTGGTTTTTTTCTTAAAAATCAGAATGGAACAAAATGCTTGCATTTTACAAAAGTTGTGACGCAAAAAGGTTGACCAATATTTTGCCAAGAAGAAAGCTTGTGTTAATGGAATGAATGAATTCATGTTCAAGGCTTTTCAAAGCAACTAGAAAACGTCTATCACCTGTAAGAGAAGATGGGTAACCATGTCTTTTAGGGTGTTTTAATAGTCTCAGTTCAAAGTCAGAATGTTTGGGGACGTGGCAGGTATGGAATGTGGTATTACTATCTTTATATCAACGGCCTTAACTGTGCTTGTAGTAAAAAAGAATATACATACCAGATGGAAATGAAAGTTAGGAAATGGCTTGAATCTTTCAGCCCAAAGGTGGACATTCTAGAGAAGATCATATGAGGAGAGGCTGAGGGAACTGGGCATGTTTAGCTTGGAGAAGAGGAGGCTGAGGGGAGACCTCATTGCCCTCTACAACTACCTGAAAGGAGGGTGGAGAGAGGTGGGTGTTGGCCTCTTCTCCCAAGTGAATAATGACAGGACCAGAGGAAATGGTCTGAAGTTGCGTCAGGGGAGGTTTAGATTAGATATTAGGAAGAATTACTTTACTGGAAGAGTGGTCAGGGACTGGAACAGCCTGGCCAGGGAGGTGGTGGAGTCACCATCCCTAGAGGTGTTTAAGAAACTAGATGTGGCACTTCAGGGCATGCTCTAGTAACAGAGATTGTAGGGTTGGGTTTTTTGTGCGTATATGGTTGGACTTGATGATCTCAAAGGTCCCTTCCAACCATGAATATTCCATGATTCTAAGTTTTTTGGTTTGTTTTTTTTTTAGCTTCCAGGCAGAGGGGCTAGAGGTCATTGCAAGGTCTGGTTTGGGGACGGAGAGCTCTTCAAGAGACGGCAGAATCCGGGCTGCTTTAAGTGCCTGTGCAGGGAAAGAGCCTCAACCGACAGCCTGTGTCGGAAGGACTTAGCAGCAGATAGAGGACTTGAGAATTATTTAGCAATGCAGGGATGATTCTTCATGTGAAAATCAGATCTCCCAGCTGAAGATGGCACTACATCCTGTTGTTCAAGCATGCCAGGGGCAAGTTGAGTAGGGGAAAAGAGTCCTTAGCTGATGCACATAGCTGTGGGTCAGTAATATTAATTGATGGTATCAGCTTTGTAGCAGGTAAGCGGTTGTATTGATTTGCAATATGTTCATAGGTCAGGAGAATCAGCAGAGGACACAGTGAAGTCTGCTGAATTTTCTGGTGCTCATTGCTGTTTTCTGTGAGTATACTTCACAACTGTCTTCTGGGAAATATTGAGTTTGATAACAATCAATCTTCTGTGAAAACATACACAAAACAGGATGATACCTACATTACTTAAATATATAACATACTAGAGCAGCACTAAAATATTATCTACCAGTACTATATACACTATATTGCTGTGTATTTTCCAAAAATGAAGTCTGATGACCTTACGTTAAAATAAAGGATCATGGCCTTCCCCAGAAGGTAATAATTGTTTCTCTTCTTACCACAGGTGCATTTAGTGCTCCTCTGCCAGGGGAAACATCACAGTTGGGAAAGGGGTTGGAACTGCGACATACTTGCCTGCTCAGAGGACTAGTTTTCTCTCTAAATCTTCTCATTTGTAATTTCTAGCCCTTCTGAACACAGACTAATAACTTCTGATGCGCTCCAGTTCTAGTGGGACTCTGGTAGTGTGACCCTTCCATTTAAGAGCAAAACTTGACAAACTATTCTAATGTAAGTAACTGATCCAAGGAATATGAAAATATGTATTCCAAATTTAATACCTTAACTTTCTCAAGTGCAGGAATATGTACCCACTTTTTCAAAATATTTTGCCAGGGAAAAAACTAAAAAAAAAAAAATTCACCTTTTTCTTCCTGACTATTTTTGTTTTGAAAAAAGCCAGTCCCAAATTTAAAAAAATGCATTAAAATTAAGGAGGAAATGTCTGCTTGACCTACAAGTACTAGATACTGCTTCTTTGCATTTAAATTTTGCATATGCTCTGACCTGGTGACTAACAGACAACTTTATTTATAGTCTTCTCATGGATATTTTGGGTTCTTTCAAACTGTTCATCCTTAGAAGGTGAAGTAAAAAGCATGGACAAACAACAGTATTATAGATTACATCTGCCTCTAAATGGTGCACTACGGGTACTAGTTTCATTGTGTATTTGGAATCTTTGTAAGATGTTCTGTAGAACTGCTAAGGGAAATTTTGTACTTACCAAAGTAGTCATATTTTATTTGCTCCGGACTGATACCGGGTAGCAGTAATGGAAGTGCACTCTTCAGTTTACAAAGTTTTAAATGTTTCATCTTGCAAACTTCAGTTTTGTTCATTTGCCTCTACCAGAATATCTTGTTTTCTGCTTGCACCTTGGTGGAAAAGGGAATGCCTGGAAGGAAGCTTTTCTCCTTGCCCTTTTAGCAGGACAAGCCAGTGTATCATACTTGCCAGGCTGTATGATGTATACCTATGTCAATGTCAAAAATGGTGTGGGGAATGGTGAGACCAGTACTTTTCCTCCTCAAACTTGGACCTGAGGAGTGTGGTAAAGCAGCTACAAGTGTACCTGTAGTACTCCTGTGTGGGTCTTGTTTGTCTTTTGTAGACAAATCAGCTGTTGTGCGTGCTCTGAGCTACTCCAGTTCTTCAGTATGAAACCCAACCAAGTCCTAACTAATCCTAACCATGCACGCATTACAAATTAAAACTTGTAAAACACATAGATTCATTTATTTCTTTTGCTTGTTTACACCAATAGTCGTATGAATGTAATGATGAGAGCGGCAGCCCATCAGTCCCCATCTGGTCCTCTGCAATCACAGGCAATTGTGCACCTACTGTAAAGCCTACAGTATCTATTGCATGCGGGCAACACGCAAGGAGCTATAAAACACTTCTTTTGTGACAAATTTAATCTACAATAACAATAAAAACTACACAGCTGTTACTGTTTCCCTCCCCAAAACATACTCCTTGCCCCAAAAAGCTGGGAGGATTTGAGTGCATTATCTATAACTCTGGTTATAGCAAAACTCATTGTTTTGGACTGTATGTGCACTTTGTGTTAATATGCTGTGCTATGTGGAGCCCATTTAGAGCTCCTACTGAGTTCTAAAAGAAACATGGAAGGGTCCTGAGGAATTTTATAGGATGCTGAAATTAAGGGTTAGATGTTTGAGGATTTTATATTAGTGTCCTGTGTTGGAAGGGGAAGGTAGGACTGTTTCTCTAGAAGTTGAAAATAACCTGTAATTCTCCTCCAAGCTCAAGTAGGGATGGCTGTTAAATATCTCAGGGTGGCCCAGTGGCTGGGAAGATCTGATGGAGTGCGGACTGAAAGTCAGAGGAAGTCCGCTGCAAACTGGAAGGCTGGTCATAGAGTAATATCTCCTTTCTCCACTGACTTTCTCCCATGTTAGAATCACTGTTGTTCTGGTATTCTCACTGAGAGCAGAATTTTAGACCCACAAAATATGTAATAATGACTGAGACTGTCAAGGCTCGTGGCAGAAATCATCCTTCTTTCTCTGTATGTCACTAAACTGATGAGCAATTACAGGCAGAAAAGATTGACATAGGTCGGTTTTGCAAATTTTTATATGTCCCCCCATCACTTAGCTACATTTTTCACTTGAAGCAGGGATAAAGAATTGAAATAGCATCTTGAAACTGATTTTTCTCCCAGATTGGTCCCAGTTAAACAAGGCGTTTTGTCTTGATTTTTTGCCCTTTGCTTCTTTTTTGAGCTGAATACTTACTTGTTCTGCAAAAGGTTTATTTTTTTTCTGTTTGGAGGCAGGCACCCTAAGCATTTTAAAAAAAAATTTGTAATTTATTTTTGCTTAAAAAAAAGCAACACACACAACTGAAAACCAAACCCTAAACCCTTGTGAGAAGAAATAAAGTATAAAAAGTCAGTGATGGTTTCCAGGCTGACCAATTGTATTCTAGCACTGTAACTTTACTTCTGAGACTCCAGCAGGACACCTCACGCGCTTGTTGCTAATCAGAGAGAGATGTCATAATGAAGGACTATGGAAACTACCAGTGTAGTTTGGGTACTGGCATCACTGTTGCCATATGAAAATGGTGCTGCAAACTGTTTAATTTATGCACCTGTTACCTCTCAGCCAAGTAGCATTAGCTGCAGGTCAAATAAGTTTCTCTAACTTGATGAAAATTCCTATTCTCTGTTGAAGGAGAGTGCTTTCCTGCTCTCTTTTCTCTGTTTAGGCTCTTGTTCTGAAACATGATGATGATGCACAGGAGTCCCTGGTGCAGATTAATCTTCTGTGGTCGTCTCTCAAGTGAAACTAACTTCCATGCTAATCTGTTCTGTGCGGCTGTCAAGCTGTTTGGAAGACTTATTGATCCTCGCCACAATAGAAAAGTGACACTTGAGCAACAGCAAACTGCTTTTGAATGTTTTCTGATGTATTGCTGGCATTAATGCTATTCAGCCTAGCACTTGGCCAGATATGTTGTTTTGTTTCACCTGTTGTTGCTCTATTCTTTGTATATTGCCTTCAAATATGGTGATGCTTGTAATCTAATTTACATGGCACCTTAGAAACAGACCTCCACTTCTTTTAAAGTAGATTGCTGTGTACTGCTGTGGTTTTTACAAACAGAGAAGTAAACAAACCCTAGCATTGCAGTTTGTTCCAGTGCTGAAAAAGCAGAGGAAGAATTTCTGGAAATCATATCATACATGGAGCCAAGACTGGGAAATTTCATGGATCGCTGAGGTGCTCTAACTTGACTGGGCGTATAGGACTGGGGCAGGTATGTGTATATACGTCTCTCTGAGTGTATAGGTAATGAAACCCATCTGTCTGCACTAGTCTTTGGCTATAGATGAGTTGAAAGGAAGATTTGTAATGACTGAGACCTGGCAGCATTTTACGGCATTTTAGGGAAGCAGATCTTGTTTCACACTGACTGGTCAGAGATGGCACCTGTTCAGAGATGTTTTTATTGAACTGCACTGAAAGATGCATGAGAGATTTAGGGAGGCCTGATGGTAAAGGGGGAGGTATGTATGGTAGTGACAGCAAGAATGCGTGTGACAGAGGGAACAGTGGGACAGTTGTCATACTTACTTGTTGATGTCAATCCTTTGCACAAAAACATGTCAGCTTGTTGGGTTTTTTGGAAGCCTAATTACGATTTAATTGTCAAACTACAGAAAGAAATCAATAAAAATACCCTGTGTATAAATAGGACGCACCTTGAAAACACTCCAGCTGGAGACTGTAAAACTTTATTGTAATATGTTCAATGTACTAGAGCTTTTTATGGAGAACCCTGCAAGTCCTCTGGCATTTCAAGCCAAAATATCATGCTTTTGGGCAGAATTGTTTGCATAAAGATATTCAGGAGGACCTTGAGGTCATAATCAAATAGCTAAATGGAGATAGTGTCTGTTCTCAGGAACTTATTATGTAAGAGACTTATAACTGTGTGCTATTAGTTTGGTTTTGGTAAAATACTATTTGAAAAGCTATTTGCAAGAAGCAGATCTCAGGAAAGCATTCCTAAAAGTCAGGTGTTTGAGGCAGCTATTTTTATATGGCATGTGGTAAATGCAGTGACTATACTCTTATTAACCGGTCTGTTGTCTCAACAGACCTACAAGAAATGTCTTTTGTTTTATGCCTGGAGCTGGGAACAGTCTCACAGATGCAATTTGGCAGGCAGGAGACAGATGAGACTCTCTGTGTCTTCTCCAGTGACCACTGAAAAATGCTGTCTGCTGTGTCCTCTGACCACAAAGCAAAGAGAAAAGGCAAGACTTAGAAGCCCCTATAAATAGCAGAAAAAAATAAGTTTCTTTTTTTTCCCCCAGAAAATTATTATAGGGGGAAGAGATAAGGAAGGGAAAGAGGTCAAGCTCTGCTGCATGACCTTGGAGCACAGGTTAGAGGGTAAATGGAAGACTTTTCTTGAGGCCAAGGTGAGGCACCTGTAAAATAAGGAGGGAAGAGGACCAGGCATTGTCAATGGGAGCAGAAGCATATGGAGACAAAGAAATTAAGGGGCCTTAAGATGGGTTTTCTGGTAAAATAAAAGTATGGGGGAAAATATGAGATGGCCTGTCCGTCCTGGGTGGTTTTTTTGTGTCTGTGTGAATGTATGACCAAAAGGAACGGCAGCACGGATATATTGTATCTGGGTTGTGACAAAGCAGATTGCGTAATCTTCTGATGAAGATGTAATACAGGGTTGTTATTTCCCTTTTTACTGTGCTGAGGAACTCTGAAAAGTGAAAATCCTAGGGAATTGCTAGTGTCGAAAGAAAATTTCAGGTTTGCATTTTTCATTCAGCTGCAGCTGGGTGTGTGTCCTGTATTGCTGTGTGACAGACTGACAGAGGATGAGTACTTTATTAAGTAGTAGTTAATTTATTGTGACATTCATCTGTTTGGAGTGATTAGCTTTTTGACAGAATTTCGGCCCCCTCTTACCCCACCCCCCACCCCTTCAGTTAGCGCCTCAAGAATTAAGGGCTTCATGTGGAACAATGAGCAAAAATAGCAGCTGCAGGAATGCAAGGAAAAAAAATGTAATCTTGGCAGGTTATTTGAACTATCCTAGATCTGGTTTACATCCATGGGTGCAGGAGTACACATGGTATGCTGTAAGCAACCTCCGCCCCTAAGTCAAGGAAGTGAATATCCTTCGTTCTAAAGCTAAAGCAATCCTCTTCTGCTGCCTGCTTGAATCTTTACTACTGGCTCCTTTAACAAAGGCTCTGCCCCTGCCTCTGTTCTCCTGAGCAGCGCTGCCCATGAAGTAGTGGAGTGCACCCTGTCCCTGCAGCGCTGGCTGATGGAGTCTCCTACTCCTGCTGCAAAAAAAAATAAAGCTTCGGTATCGCTCTAAGCAGCTTTAAAAACACAGGGTTATTAATGGGTTCAAATGTGTCTTCTGCAAATACACTTAAGCATAAAAATTTTTTTTTTCAAAGGTTCTAATAGCCCTTTTATGGGATACTCAAATCTAAAAGGTCTACCAATGCCTGATCACTTGTTTGTATGATTATTTATTTAAACGAATTAAGTTTTTCGTTCCTCAGTCTTGGACTAAGCACCTGGGTTTATGGAAGCACACAAACCTCTCTTCTCTTAGAAGCTTAAGTTCTACAAGCTGACTAAATGTTGGGTTGAAAATGATTTCTTACACATCCAGCAAAATGGCCAAGAAAGCTTTGAATATCTTTGTTGATAAACCTCTTATTTATATAGAGCTTACCAGTTAAAAGTCTTAAGTCACCCATGTTGGTAATAAACTGGAAAAGAGAAAATCTGATTGTGTAGGATTGTAATGCATGAGAGGTGACCGTCACTGATAAGGTTGGGGTAGCTGTCTACCGAACTCCATGTTCAGCTGTCCCAGTAAGGCTGCACCCACCAGGACATATTGTCAAGGAGGGGGCAGCACAGCTGTCACCTGCCAGGGCCAGAGGGGAGCCACATCTCCATCTACTGTCCTGGTGCTGATGGGGATCCAGCACAGCGTGATCCTTGGTCCTTTCCATGAGTGTGTGGTTGGGGGAGGCCCTGCTTGGTGACATGAAGCAGCAAGAGCTGTGCTGAAGAAGTGGTGAGATAAGAGGCTCTCTGTCTCCCATAGCTGGAATAAAGAATCCACTTTACGCTCCTTGCAACTTGAATACTGTTTTAGCTCTGCTAGGAAGGATCCTGCAGGCACCAAGCACAGGGAAGGTGCTTAACAAGTAATAAAGAATAGCAATAACAACTGATTAGGCCTGGGCAGGCAAGAAGAGGGGGAATACTTTGCAAATATTTAAAATCTTAAATGTATTGCAAGCAAGTCCCTCTATGCAATATTGTTAATTACCTAGACAACAGGAGCTGTGCAATCGCCTTCAATCACAGCCTTCTATTTAATAAGCTTATTGTAATGTATTGCTATTAAAACACTTCTAAGAGTTTGTGTAAATTTCCAGCTCTTTCTCCCAGGGCAGCATTGCAAATCAGGCTATAAAACTCATTGGTAAAGCTACTTTCCCCCTATTAAAGTAACTGGGTGAAAATACCTAGTGGCAGAGCTGGGGAAGTGGCATCCTCTGGGCAGGGTGATGGGATTGTCAGGCAGCACTGGACTGCTGCAGCCCTGCTGCCCAGCGTGGCATGGCTTAGCTGACCGATTGCTAAAACTCGTGGGGAGATCTCACAAATCCCACAGAAACACTTGCACATTCACACTATTAAAAATGCTTTTGGTGGCAGGAACCGAGTCTTATTTGTTGCTCATCCATAGTTAAGTCAACCAAATTCCTGCTCTGTTGTACCAGCCCTGTTCAGAGCAGTACCGTTACGGGAAGGAAGTTGCTCCGATTGTCATCAGAAAACTGAGAACAAAGTTTGTCCTAATGAAGTTCCTTCTGAGATTAATTTGCCTGTTTCTATTGATTTGACTGAACTTGTTTCTTAGATGTATCTGCAATACAGCATCCACTTGTGAGATTGCACTGACAGACAGCTCTTGTGTGTGTGGTGTCAATAGTCACAAAAAATAAGTAATGACAGGGAATACTTGAGAAATTATTTTATGAGGATGATACTGCCCATGAAGCAATTCTTTACAGATAGGGTAGTACTGTTTAGGATATTATTCCTTGGCTATTTATGATCATAAGTATCAGTTATTTTGTTCCAGGTTACATTTAGACAGTGCACTAGACTGATGAAGTAGAAGTGGTGCAGTGTTTTGACCTCCAGCAATAAGTTCTGTGAGATGTTCCTCCGGTCCTACCAATTTGCTTAGATTGTTTACAGGTTTTGCAAAATGTTTGTGGAGGTAAAATATCTGCAACAGTCAGGTGAGATATTAAACCTTTTTTTAAAATATGGGTGTGTTTGATATCTGAAGGTACAACCCCATGTAGAATCAGACAATATAAATACTATCTGTGGTGTTTGTACACGTTTGTGTCTGACTC